>NC_061087.1:22312357-22354857 GCF_015104395.2 Macrobrachium nipponense | reverse complement strand
CAATTTATAACGACGCGAATTTTCGAATAAAAAACCACATGAATTTTCATTTGAAAACGATATGAATTTTCGAATAAAAGTCACTGGAATTTCCCGATAAAACTATAAAAATTTTCCGGTGAAGACGACACACGAATTTTCGCACAGCGGCAGATGAGCCCCAGTTAATTACTTCTTGTAATGACTGCTGAAGGATCATTCGTCGCTCGCTTACCGTTTCCGCTGCTATCCAACATTAGTTTCTGTCATCTCCGAATTCCCTGCAATTAGTTGTGATTATTATCGGCCATCACAGATACAGCAATTACGGCGGGAGCGATGATAAGGGAACCGGTAAAAGCTCCTGGCAAAATATAAAAAAAAAAAGTTAAAGGAAAAAGTAGATTAATCTGCTATGTATTATTTTATAATCGTGGACGAAAAAGTAAAAAAAAAAAAAGAATAATAAAGTAAAATTTTAACACTTCAAATCAGATGTAAACAACCAGGTAATTGATAAGACCTAGAAAAAATTGATAAAGTAAAGCTTAAAGATAAAATCAACTGTAATAACTGAATGATAAAACGCTTGAAAAGACAAATAAAGTCAAAACCTAAAGTCAGCTTTAATAATTGAATTAAAAAACACTTAATAAGGCAAATACAAAAAACATCTGAATGATATAAAAATAAATAAATAAATAAACCTTAGTACCAAAGCTTGAAGCCAAAACTTAAAGTCAGCTGTCATAACTTAATTAAAAAACGCTTATAAAGGGGAACAAAAACGACCATCTGATTAATATAAAAAAAAGTTACTAAACCTGAGTGTCAAGGCTTAAAGTCAGATCTTAAAGTCAGAAGTAATAACCGAATTGAAATACACTTGAAAGAGCAGATAGATAACCAACCATCAGGTGATATAAAAAAATAGACCTTGGTGTCAAAACTCAAAGTCAAAGCTGTAATACCTGAATAAAAAAAAACCACTTAAAAAAAAAAAAAACTAGGTAGGTAAACCTGTAGATACAGCTTCAGGTCAGCTGAGTAATAACTAAAATAAAATCACCACGCAAAAAAAAAAAAAAAAAAAAAAAGATTAGAAAGTTAAACTGTGGACGCCGTTCAGTGCAGAGCACTATTAAGCCATCATTGCTTTAATGACCAAGATCTCTTGACTTCGAAAAGCAATCCAAGGCCTGATGAATTGAAGAGAGGCAAGAAGCGTAAACTGCTCTATTATGCAAAATGTGGAATTGTTCATCGTACCCTCCGAATTTCCAGAAGATGATGAAGATTAGAGTGATAATGCGAAGCTGTTAACATTGTTGATCTTACATTGTACATTGTAGCTACTTAGTTCCAGTAAGCCATGAGGATGATGATGGCAGAGATAATGATGATACGTATATGTTCATTATACACGATGGGGTTCAGCGAGCCGATAATGATGACGGGAGTGACAAAGATAATGATGCCAAGAAGAGGTAAAACTACATTGTCATTGTAGATAGGTGCCGGTCATTATACACGATGAACTATGCATTATACACTGGTATAATATCTTTACAGATATGTGTAGGTTATATTCATTGTAACGGAAAGGTAGTGACAATGCTGGTAAGGAAGATAATGAACACTAAACTAGCTAAAAAGATCTCCAGAAGACAGCAGTGACAATGATAGTAATGATGATGATGGTGTAAAAAATATGATGATGATGATGATAATGACACTGGATGGTGATAACGATGAAGGCGAACCTTCTTCGCCTGATGGTCTACCGAAGAGCGGTGATTGGAATTATTATTAGCGAAGCATAAGGAAGAAGAAGAAGAAGAAGAAGAAAAGACTAGACAATGGTATTACCTGTCCCGGAAATGACCAAACCGGTCTTTGCCCAAACGTTTATGGGGAAAAAACTCGAAATTGAGTAATTATGTGGTTTGTTCTCTCCTCTGTGCGCTGGTTCGAATCCACGAGAGGACGAAATTATCATCAACTAAAAAATCCCCTTCGGTTAACATATATGAAAATAGGTATATTAATTCCGAGAAAGAGTGAATTGTATATCAAAGGACATTTGTAGCTTAATGCATGTATATGAATCAAGGTGATGTGATAAAAATTTATTATATATATATATATAATATATTATATATACTATATATATTTATAGTTATGTCTGGGTATGGGTATACGTGCTCGTTGGAAGAGCAGCTTTGCATTCATTAATAAAAGACAACAACAAGGTATAATAAGGTGATTAACAAAATATTTGATCAGTAGGAAACTTATACCAATCAACTCGACGTGCTTCACGCATGCGCAGTACGTTGCGCATCAGTGAGGTACGACAAGGTACGTAGTTTTATCAGCACGCCGCGTCAAATGTAGCGCAGAAAGTTCCGGGAACGGTGGACGACAGACCAGAACGACGACTTATCGAAATATACCTGATTTTTATCTAGATATCTTATGTTAATTTTATAATTTCCTGATGCGGTAGATACATAATGTGGCCGTTTTACTGGATTAATATCCTCTCATAATTTTTTGTATGCGTTGTTCCTCATAAAACAGACACTCTCATTCTCACGTGTATAAGTTGTGTGACTTCATGCTGTGGAATGGTGTTGGCAAAAAGTGCTGGCGTTTTTTTGTTTTCCTCGTCATTTAGTATGATGATTTCGGCATGCTGTAGAAACTAGTACGCGTATGCTGTTTGTGTGTATATATATACTATGTGCATATACATGTATGATATATATATATATATGTATATATATTATATATATATATATATATCTATATATATATATAGCTATATATGAACTACTGTTTGTTATTTAAAACTGATATACGTGAATTTGTGTAAGCATGAAATTCGTATAATTTTTCTGGTTGTTTGCTTGTGATATTTTTACGGGATTTGGAAGTAAATAGGTTAAGAGATTCGGCTTGTTTTTGTTTCTGAAATATTGCATACTGCTTAAACAACAGCAGCAAGATTTTGTTAACAGTATCCCCATATTCTAATTATTCATCGTACATTGGAAGAGAGAGAGAGAGAGAGAGAGAGAGAGAGAGAGAGAGAGAGAGAGGTGAATAAATTTTAGCTACCATCACACATTAGGAGAGAGAGGGAGGACCACTGTTTATCATATCCCTCCACTCATACACACAGTCACACATTCACTTTGTGTGTAAGTGTATGTGTTTACTGGAGAGAGAGAGAGAGAGAGAGAGAGAGAGAGAGAGAGAGAGAGAGAGAGATTACTAAATTTCAGCTACCATCTTTCAGTATTCCAGCTACCATCATACTTTGTGTATGTGTTTGTGTCAGAGAGAGAGAGAGAGAGAGAGAGAGAGAGAGAGAGAGAGAGAGATGATATGGTGAGAAGAGGTCAAGTTGACAGTGGGGGCGCAGGTGGCAGGAGAGGGCGATTGGTCATTAATTTGATGGGATCATGTAAAAGCGCCCGTTCACAACATCCAATTATTACTGCCTATGTTGTGTGCTTGCTCCCTCTAGCGTCCACTCTCTCTCTCTCTCTCTCTCTCTCTCTCTCTCTCTCTCTCTCTCTCTCTCTCTCACAAAAGTGAAAACAAGAAACCGTATCTCATACTAAAACACAGTGCTGAAAAGAAAAGACTATGTCATACATAAACAAAACACTGATACATAAGCATACACACACACACAGACCGTATCTAATACATAAAGCACTGATACATCTCATACATGAAAACCGAACACTGTAAACGCTGATATTATCAGACGTATCTCATCCATAAAGACACTGGAGTGACGTCAAGGGACATCTTATTTTGTCTCTTCCATAAACACCCACAACTGACATCAAGAGACCGTGTCCCATACATACTGAAAAAACCTGGAACCATATTTCTTACATAAACATTCCCATAGAGGGTGATTGCCGTCAGTGCACCTCGCGCGTTACACTGTAGGCATTACTGACCGTTCTTCACTGCGTCCCCTCGGCCCCCAGCCGTAACCTCTTCCATTCCTTTTACTGTACCTCCGGTGGGATTCTCTCTCTTCCATCTTACTTTCAACCCTCTCCAACTGAGAGGCTATCCTCCTGTTACACCTCTCAAACTTCCTTTATTTTCAATTTCTCTTTCAGCGCTAAATGACCTCATAGCTCCCAGTGGTTGCTCTTTGGTCTAAATTTCATACATCATCCCCATACATAAACATACAGTGCTGAAAATAAAAGACCGTATTACACATGAATTCACAACACTGGTATCATACACTGACTCACAATATACAGAACGCTTGTTCTGATAAATAAAGGAAATGGAGGATATTTTTCCGGTTGGCTTAAGAATGAATTTTTTGATGATTTCTGAATTTATTTCCTCAGCTATGAAAAATGGACTCAAAACGTAAGAGGAAATGTTTAAGTGGTGAGTCAGCGTTCTCCCGTTAATTTAAACATGTCGGTTATTTGTTGTTAATTGAGTTTATTATAATAAACTTCATTTTCTTTAGGAATTTATCAGGTATTTAATGTTAGTGCTTGTTCTGTTAGAATTTGGAGGGAATTATCATTTACCGTAAAAGCAATACCTGTAAGTTATTTTTTTCATATTGTTATAGAATTTTATGTGAATATCATTATCATTATAATTACTATTATGAAAATAGTATTGATAAGCGAATAGAAGTTGTGGCAGCTTTAGCAGTAACAGTACTTTAAAAGAACGTCATAAATCAGAAATAGCAGAACAGAATGACAAAAGAAAATGTTAAATAGATAATATATAGGTAAACAACGTTACCTGAACTTGCCTGTTCTATCTTTAGCTTGTCTAATTGACCGAACAGATATTTCCAAAATATGGAATATGAGACGAACTCAAGTATTTTTGAGGAAAAAGACATTAAAGATAAAATTCCACAGGCATTTGTATAGGCATCACCATTCTCTTCATCACCATCACCACCACTACCATCATCATTAGAGAAATTTCTCACTGATTATGATGGAGTTCCTAAACAATGGGAGGAAAATAAAGCCTTAAGCGGAGGAAACTCGTAATCTCTCTCTCTCTCTCTCTCTCTCTCTCTCTCTCTCTCTCTGGGCAGACCTTTCAGGAACCTTTAAACAATATCGCCTCGGGATTTCACTCGTTATCGACATTACAAAAACAAGTTGATGAAAAAGTAACACTCCTTAATCCCCAGTTAACGAGAGCTTAGCTAAGTGCACAGAGAGAGAGAGAGAGAGAGAGAGAGATTCTCTTTCTCTCCCTCTCCCTCTACCTACCTACCTATCTCTCTCTCTCCCTCTCCCTCTAGCTTTATGAGAGAGGCCGCTTAAATTGGTCTGAAAACCTGGACCGTAAGAACTTTACTAATACTCTCTCTCTCTCTCTCTCTCTCTCTCTCTCTCTCTCTCTCTCTCTCTCTCTCAGCATGGGACTCGAGCGATGAAAGAGAGGCTATATAGCTCAGCTCTCAAAATAGAAGTGAATATTACAAATGATAGCGTTTTCTTAACGAAAAGGAATTGTATCCATTATTCTCTCAATATGCTGCGTGCATATGATTTAAATAGATTCAAACGCTATTTATTTGTTATTGCTTTTATATATATCACGCAGAAATTCATTTAATTTTCGGCTGCAATTCACGGTTTTGTGAATTTGCTTTTAGTCTCGCCGAATGAATTATGCGTCTGAAAAGAACTTAGTTTTTGATGATTCCTCTTCAAGTAAAAAATTGTATTTACCTAGCATGATTTTTGTATGGCAGAAATCTTTTTTTTTTTTTTTTATTTGGTGGTTGAATTCATTTTCAATCTTGCCTGACAGAAAAGTGGTTCTTGATGATTCATGGTAAGTCGTTTTGGGTGGAACACGAATAATGCCTAATGGAGTTTGGAAATGAGAGTTAATTTTGATTTTCTCAAGAAGAGGTAATTCGCGTCGATTCACTCAGTTCCATAGAAGGAATTTATGCCGTTCAGGTTATTGAGTTTGAATACGAAATCCATTTAAAATGAGATATTTACTCTGTGCTGATTTTCACTTAAGCCAGTGACAGTGATTAATTAATGTCATTTTTTTTTATTTTCAGACAGGAAATTTGTTTTAAAATTGAATTACATATATTTCATCATAGTGAAGTTTATTTGAATTTATGTACGTAATGAAGTTGATTTTGAGCTTACTATGTTCAGGTAATGTTCATTGGTTAATCTTGGCAAGTTCTTCAAACTTTTCTGGAGTAAACTTGAACAAATGTATTTGTTATGAAAACATTAGTTTACTTACATATAGTTTTTGCTTGTGAACGCAGTTCGATGATTGAATTTTTATTTTTATATTTTTATATTTATTTCCGTATGGTTCGTCGAAGCTTTTTATATATGTGTGTGTGTGTGTGCGCGCGGTTGTGTATGTATGTATGTACTTATGTGTGTGTATGTTTGTGTTGTGTTCATACTTACGGTTCGATGTGTTAAATTGTGCCGCAGAGAGAGAGAGAGAGAGAGTGTGTAAAAAATGTTATTTTTTAAAAAGAAGTTTTTTTTTTTTATTTATATATTTTTAGACATACCTGACCGTTACCTGCAGCGTCCATCCGTTTGCTCATGTTATTGGCAGAAAAGCGAAAGATGTCTTTTTTTTGTTATCTCTCTCTCTCTCTCTCTCTCTCTCTCTCTCTCTCTTTTATTGGTGTTAATACTTGCTTAATCCCCGAGCGACCAGTAGCGGCGTTCTTAAAATGCTTCGTTGTAAAAGTCGTTTGGTCTGTGTACGGCAGTCACTGATAACTGTTGAAGTCTGGCGCATTCTTAACTGAAGTTAAATAACTTACCGCTTTGGCTAATGAGATGACACAGGTCCTTGGTAACGTACTTATAAACCTCCTTCTTTCTGGAAAGGTACCCTCTCCTGAAGCCCCTCCCCCATCCCCTTCAGTCTTCCTCAGATTCCACTTCCCTCTCCATATATCCTTCCCCCACCATTTCTCCCCTTTTCCCTTCTCACCTGCTTTTTCTCGCCATTCTCTTCATCTTCTCTCTTTCTCTTCCAACTCATCTGCCTCTTCTTCCCATTCTCCTCTGTTATCCTAATTCCTCACTCCACTCCTCATCTTCCCCTTTTCGTCCCCCTCCATGTCCTCATTCCCCTTTCATCCTCCGATTCCTCATTCTCTATCATCCTCCTCCAATCCCTCACTCCCTATCATCCTCCTCCATGTTCTCATTCCTTTTCATCCTCCTCCAATTCCTCATTCCCTACCATCCTCCTCCAATTCCTTATTCCTTACCATCCTCCTCCAATTCTTCATCCCCCTCTCATGTCCCTCGTCCCCTTCCACCAGTTTCTCTTATCCTCCTCCTCCTCCTCCTCCTCCACGGCTGGATCGTCAGATAAGAAGCAAACGGGATTTCGACGCCCAAGAGGAAATAGGTGAAATTTGCATTATTATTATTATTATTATTATTATTATTATTGTTTTTATTTTTTGCTTTCCCTCCCGTGACTATAAATTAGTTATATACCTTTGTTATTAGGAAATAAATTTATGTGCCAGTATGTAATGTATGTTCATGTCTTTCGTGTTTATTTCCAAAGATTATTTACTCAGATGAGTTTGTCGATTGTTTTTTTCCCTCATAAACAAACTGAAATTCGTTGTTGTCGGTTTAGAACCTGTCTTTTATCATAGCATCTCTCTGTCGCTGTCTATTTGTCAATCAATCTTCCGCCGTGTATCACGATTTTTTTCCCTCAAACAAAAGTACTACCTTTGCATCAATTATTCTCACTGATGATATGTCCCCGTCTGACCTCTTGAAGTTTCCGGACATTCTTCGCCCTTCATTCCTCCGTCGATATAACCCTCGCAGGTGTGACGCCACCAGTTCAATGAGACAGTCCTCTTCTTCTTCTTCTTCTTCTTCTTCTTCTTCTTTCAACCACAAGGTATTAAAAAGCCCACCAACTGCTTCTGTCTCCTTCGCTTCTTCTTTGCGCAGGCAGAGTCGTAAGCGGCGTTGTTGGTCCCTGTCTTCTTAATTATTAGGAAGTAATAAATTGCCTCGAATGAAGAAGGAGAAGAAGAAGAAAGAGGAGAAGGAGAACGATGAAAAGAAGAGAGAAAAAGACGAAGAAGAAGACTCGAAAGAAGAAGAAGAAGAAGAACGATGAAAAGAAGGGAGAAGAAGAAGAAGCCGATGAAGAAGTCAAAAATAAGAAGAAGAAGAAGAAGAAGGAGAAGAAGGGGAGGAGGAGGAGAAGAAGACTCGAAAGAAGAAGAAGAAGAAGAAGGGGAGGAGGAGGGAAACGATGAAAAGAAGAGAGAAATAAGGAAGAAGACTCGAAAGAAGAAGGTGAAGACGAAGAAGGAGAACGATGAAAAGAAGGGAGAAGAAGAAGAAGCTAATGAAGGAGAAGAAGAAGAAGAAGCAGAAGAAGCGAGAACGATGAAAAAGGAAGAGAGAAGAAGAAGACGATGAAAAGAAGACTCGAGAAATAAGGAAAGAAGCACTTCGCAAAGTGAGAAAAGGGTGAAGACGAAAGAAGGAGGGAACGGCATTGAAAAAGAAGGAGAGAAGAAGAAGAAGAAGCTAATGAAGGAGAAGAAGAAGAAGAAGCAGAAGAAGGAGAACGATGAAAAGAAGAGAGAAAAAAGGAAGAAGACGACTCGAAAGAAGAATAAGAAGAAGAAGGAGAACGATGAAAAGAATAGAGAAGAAGAAGAAGAAGCTGATGAAGAAGACAAAAATAAGAAGAAGAGGAAGAAGAAAAAGAAGAAGAAGAAGAAGGGGAGGAGGAGGAGAACGATGAAAAGAAGAGAGAAAAAAGGAAGAAGACTCGAAAAAAGAAGAAGAAGAAGAAGAAGAAGAAGAAGAACGATGAAAAAAGAGAGAAGAAGAAGAAGAAGAAGAAGAAGAAGAAGGAGAACGATGAAAAGAAGAGAGAAGAAGCTGATGAAGAAGAAGACAAAAAGAAGAAGAGAGAAGAAGCTGATGAAGAAGAAGACAAAAAGAAGAAGATGAAGAAGACGAAGAAGAAGAAGGGAAGGGGAGGAGGAGGAGGAGGCGGAGGAGGAGGAGGAGTATCGATCAAAAGTGGGAGAACGCCCCATCGTCGTTAATCGGAAAGTAATGTATTAATCCTCAAAATCGACAAACAACTAATTAGGCCGCGAAAGATCGGGGCGACTTTTATATTACCGGTAATTACTACAAGGTCTCCGTTTAAGATGAATACAAATGTACCGTTTAATTAGCCAAATTAGAGCGTGGCTGACCCTGTTTGGTAGATACACCTGGACTATACACTGACTGCTCCGGCTAATGAAGTGTTGTGACGTCGCTGGGACCGAGAGAGAGAGAGAGAGAGAGTGAGAGAGAGAGATGCTGATGCTTCTGTATCCGAAGACGTCTCTCTCTCTCTGTCCGTCTGTCTGTCTCCCTTGTATGACGGAGAGGGGCTCGGCTGGGAAGGAGAGCACGTGGCTGTATTTGTTTCTTTGCTTTTGCTAATTTATTTATTTATTTATTTTTGTCTTTTTTATTCAGAGGGAATATTTTGCGGCATGCAAGTTTATTTTTGTTTGCTCTCATGGTAGCGTTTATTTCTGTTACAAATGCATGTTTTAAGTCATACATACACACGCACACATATATGTTTATATATTTTCACATGTATAAATATGTATATAGGTGTATGTATGTATCACACATGTATACATACATCCACACACACACACACACACACACACACACATATATATATATATATATATATTATATATATATATATGTGTGTGTGTGTGTGTGTGTGTGTGTGTGTGTATCTGTGCATGTATAAGTATGTATCCAATTTATTCCCTTAAAGTCTAAAGTATAATAGATTTCCAGCTATCGACGATAATTTACTCGAGTGATTAAGAATAGATTACTCACTTAATATCAAGCAATTATAATGATCTCATTCAGGATGTCGATGATATGACTTACTGATGGGAAGCACGCCACAAACCCCCGCCCCCCCCCCACCCCCTTCCTCCTCCTCCTCCTCCTCCTCCTCCTCCTCCTCCTCCTCCTCCCTCCTCCTCCTCTCACTCTCCTAAGGGTAAAGGTCTGTCGGCAATATATTCTGCTAGCAATTATCATTCGCCTCTCAAAGGTTCACTGCAGTGAGTTCTGTTCAAATATGCATTTGTGTGTTTTATTTTATGTAGCATGACAATACCTTCAGAGAAGAGTAGGGAGTCTAACAAGGTTCTGGATCTTAGTGAATTTTGTTCGGATTCCTACTGGGAATGTTTAAAGAATCTTACTAAATTTTATATTCTGATCTTACAAATGTATCCGACGAAATTTTATAATCCATTGAATTTGGATTATTACAAAGTATGTTTTTGGAATTATGCGCCAAAATTTTACTCCATTTTTTTAAATTGTTATCAAGTATTTTTTGAAATCACACTGAATTTTATTTCAGATCATACAAAATTGTGCGCCGATTTTTATTCCATTTAATTTAGATTCGTACAAAGTATGTTTTTAGAATCTTACTAAATTTGATTTCCTGATCATGCAAAATTATGCGCTAACGTTTTATTCCAGTTTTTATTTTTATTCTTACCAAGTATGTTTTTGGATTTTGCTAAATTTTGTGTTCGGGTCTTACAAAATGATGGGCCGAAATTTGATTCCAGTTTAATTGGATTCTTATTAGATACATTTTTAGAATCTTACTAAGTTTTATTTTCTGATCTTACAAATTAATGCGCCAAAATTTTATTTAAAAAAAATTTTTTTTTCTTATCAAGCATGTTTTTAAAGTCTTACCGAATTTTGTTTTCGGATTTTACAAAATTATGCGTCGACATTTCATTCCATTTTATTTGGATTCTTGCAAAGTACGTTTTTGGAATCTTATTACATTTTTTTCTGATCTTGTAAGATTATGCGCCGAAATTTTTCATTCCATTTGATTTGGATTTTTACAAAGTATGTTTTTGGAATCTGATTCGTTTTCTGATTTTACAAAATTATGCTTCGAAATTTTTTTCCATTTTATTTGGATTTTTACAAAGTATGTTTTTGGAACGTTATTTAAACTTGTTTTCTGTTTTTACTAAAATTTGTTGTCTGATTATACTAAATTATGCTTCGAACCTATTCCAGTTTATTTGGATTCTTACAAAGTATATTTTTTGGAATCTTACAAAGTATATTGTTTTGGAACCGTGCTAAATTATTTGTTAAATCTTGATACATTTTCCATGGATTCTTACAGATTATGTTTTTAGACACATTATTAAATTTGGTTTTGGAACTTTTCTAAATTTACGATGAAATTTAAAAAAATTTTCTATGGATTTTTACTGAGTATGTTTTATGACACCTTGCTAAATATTATGTCAGAATTTTAATAAAGTTCACTTAGGGACCGTATTAGATTTTGAACTGGAATCCTACAAAATATATAGAAATCTTATTGGGAATTTTACTTGAACTTATTATTGTTTTTGGAATCATCCCAGATTTGGTAATTGAACCATACTAAATTTTTTAGCGTTAGCTTAATAAATTTTGAGGTGGTATCTTACAAAATTTTATAGAGTTATCTTACTGAATTGTGGCAATATCTTACTAAATGGCGGTATCTTACCAAATTTTGTGGCCATATCGTACTATATTTGGTAGCTGTATTTTGCAAAATTTTAAGGCGATAGCTCACTGAATTTTGTGGCGGTATCTTACAAAATTTTGTGGCCATATCGTACTATATTTTTTTTATGTATTTTACAAAATTTTGAGGCAATAGCTCACTGAAGTTTGTGGCGGTATTTTACAAAATTCTTTGGCGATATCGTATTAAAATTTGGGGCGGTATTTTATAAAATTCTGTAGCGATATCATACTAAATTTTGTGGCGGTATTTTACAGAATTTTAAGGCGATATCTTACTAAATTTTATGGCAATATCTTACTAAATTTTTTAGGCAGTATATTGAAAATTTTTATGATAATATTTTACTTAATTGTTTGGTGTCATTCTACAAACTTTTATGGCGATACCTTACTAAATGTTTTGACGGTATTTTACAAAATTTTGAGGAGATATCTTACTAAATTTTGTGGCGATATCACGAAACTTTTTGGCGATATATTTTAAAATTATTTGACGACATCTTACTTCATTTTGTGGCGATATCTTACAAAGTTGTTTGACGATATCTTGCTAAAATATGCGGCGATATCTTACTAAATTGTGTGACGATAAACGAGGAATCATGACAGATTTTATGTCAGAATCAGACTAAATTATGGAGATTCGTTTGGAATGTTGAATAAGTTTTAATACGTTATGGAGAGAGAGAGAGAGAGAGAGAGAGAGAGAGAGAGAGAGAGAGAGAGAGAGAGAGAGAGAGTCACTTCTGAATCCAGTATCTTCAACGTCGATGCCGGTAAAAAAAATTAAGAGTTTTGCATATTTTAATTTTTATCAACATGTGTGCATTTGAGAGAAATATGAGGCATTTGATCAAGATTGAGATGAATTTCATGATTTTATCTAAATTTCCATCCCAGAAGGAAAGCTTTCCATAATTGTAATTTAACAGTTCTTAGCGATTTAGAACGAGGCGAGGTATGTATAGCGTTAATGGTTTAGTGTTAAATATTATGGACAATGAAGCTTATAAGAATTTATTTTCACTTACTCGGATAGTAAACCTACAAACTACTTTGTTGTTCTTCTTCTTGCTGTTGTTGTTCTTGTTTGGGGGTAGGAAAGCCCTATGGAAAATCCTAAAAAGGTCTAAAAAAGGTGATTCGCGTTGAGTTAAAGCTTGTTGTGGTTGTTGTTGTTGTTCTTGCTGCTCTTGTTCTTGTTGGGGGGTTAGGAAAGCCTTATGGAAAGCCGAAAAAGGCCTGAAAAAAAGTGATTCGCGTTGAGTTAAAGATACAGGAATATTAGGATAGGATATATATTTATGATTTACTTATTGGAATGAAAATGTAAAAAAAATAAAAATAATATGCATGTTAAATAGTGCACAACAATTATTTCTCATATAATATAGCGTATTTATTTAAATTTTCGTTGGTGAAACAACGTGCTATTTGGCCATAGATTTCTGCACGTGCGCCGAGTAAGCTGGAGGTCGGATCACGCCTTGTCTAACTTTTACATTTCAGCCAAGAAATGAATGAAGAGATTTTTTTTTCGTACCATATCAGAAAACATTAGAGGTTATTCAGACTTTTTTTTTTACGAAGATGGAATAAAGCAAAAGCGAGTCCCAGAATTGATATTTATAACTTTTATGCAGTAAAAAAAAAAAAAATAAATAAAACTGACACCTTTCAGAACTGATTTTCACTTTGAAATTACACCAACAACAAAGAATAATGTTTTGGCGATTCCAAACACACTTTCAAGTTAATATTAGATTTATTTTTAAGGTCAGACTTTGCATTAAAATTCTTGTTTAATTCTTGTCCTTTTTGCGGCTGATAAAATTTTATTAAATGCTAATCGTTGGTTGTTTATCTGTCAATTTATTTTGTGTATGATTTTAATTTATTTTAAATTTAATTTTAATTTCATTTTATTAGCTAATTAATTGGTTGAAGGAGCCAATATAGATATGAGCTGAGAAGAGAGGTGTGATGAATAAATAAGTAAATAAATATCAGTAAATATTGTATTGGTTTGAAATCATCTTAAGGGTAATAACAATAATAATAATAACAATGGCTAAAAAGCCACAGTGATTTACCTATGTGTATTTATTTAGTCTATGTATATATATATTTATATATATATATATATATATATATATATATATACTATATATATACATACATATATATACATACATATATATATATATATATATATATATATATATATATATATATATGTGTGTATATATATATATATATATATATATATATATATATATATATATATATATATATATATATGTATATTGTGTGTGTGTGTGTAAATAATATAATTATCAAGCAAATAGATTAAAATAAATGAGTAAAAATCCGTACAAAAAGAGGAAGAAACCCCAAGACAAAGGTGTTGCCATTTTAATATTTTTTCGTTTATTTTTATAACAGCCACTTCCACCTCAACCGTTTAACCCATTGTAAAGTAAAAATTAGCTTCATTCTCGACTTTCCCATGGCGAAGCCGCAGATATTACACTTCAGGAAGTAGCTGTCCGCCCCCACCTCCCGCCCCCCCTTTTTTTATCTATCTTCGTAAATGTTAGGGTTTCTGTTATTTTTCCAACGTTATTTATTTTCATTCCCACTAATTCGTTATTGGATGTTAAATATGTAATTGTCATTAATGGGCCGCATGTGAATTCAATACTGTTTTCCAGTTTGGTCAGTCTTCAGCCGCCTGCTTTCGTAATAATTGTTGGTACAAAATGACACTTAATGAAATGAAAGTAAAATATTTACGAAAATAAGACATTTAACGTATAAAGCATTTCAGGAATTAAAAGACTTAAAGACATAGAACACTTTAAGAAATAAAACATTTAAGGAGATAAAACATTTCAGGAAGTAAACCATTCCTGTTTTACATTTAAAAATTAAAACTTTTCAGGAATAAAACATTTAAGGAAATCAAATGTTTCAGGAAATTAAACATTTCGGAAAAGGAAACATTTCAGGAATTATACCATTCAGGATAAAGCATGTATGAAACATGTCAAGAGATAAAACGTTCAAGGAATTAAACATTTCAGGATATCAAGCGTTTATAAAACATTTAAAGAACTAGAACGTTTAAGGAATTAAGCATTTCAGACCATCTAACATTTATAAAACATTGAAAGAAATAACACATTGAAGGAATAGAACGTTCAAGGAAATAAATATGAAAGATTTGAAGAAATAAAACATTTAAGGAATCAAATATTCAGGGAAATAATAATTAAAATCTAAGAAAATGAAAACAACCCACTAAGAATTTTGAAACTGTTTTGAAGGAAGTGTTGTGTTTAAAAGAAAAGTACAGTTTTGGTCGTAGGAATGCATGTGGGAGGACAATTGTGAGTTACTTTTCTTTGCCAACAGAAACGTGTAAAGACTGACTGGTATTTATTGGCCTTTATTTACTGCAATTAACACTCATCTTTTTGTGTTAATATAATAATAACGATGATAATAATAATATAAATGAAAATTTTACAGATTATTTTCTGCATGTTTCAAGGAGGACGACTTGATTTCAAAGGAAATACGATGCCTTAATTTACACTATTCTTTTTATGTTCGGTAATAATAATAATAATAATAATAATAATAATAATAATAATAATAATAATAATAATAATGATAATAATAATGGTTGCAGGTCCACAATAACCATTGTCATTATTTTCGACACGGAAAACTGTGCCTAGTAATAATAATCAGTCTTCATTACATATTTCGAGAAAGATGACACGATTTCAGAAACCAATAAGAAGACTAATACTACCATTAATAAATGTCAAAATGTTAGTAAATATAATGATGCATGAATACAATAACATTAGCAACAACAATACACAGTAGCTCATCTTATCTTGCACTGAAGCAATTGAACCGGCATCAGTCTCTCTTATCCGGACGTATTTCAGATATACGACCGATAAACCGGCGGGATTCTAGAACGCATGCATTCAATTAAGGAACCTCCCCGTCTCCATAAAGCAAAATCATTAATTGCCACGTATCATCCCATCATATTCTAAAACAAAGTACACGGGGCGAGCCATTAGACCCAATAAAGTCTCCCCAACCGACATTAATTAATATTTCCGGTGCGGTTTATAAACCTTATTAACAGAGGAGCTGTCCTGGAGTTTTTTTTTTTTTCTCCAACAAACGTCTTCAAGTTTTACGACCCGCGTTTCTCCGCCGCTGTAACTCCTCGTCGTCGTCCGTTCCTGGAGATGTACGTATGTACTATTGTCCGTGCGGACGACTCTCTCTCTTCTCTCTCTCTCTCTCTCTCTCTCTCTCCCGTCGGCGAACAATGCTGAATTTCTTGCAGTGGATTAGGTATCTCGACACGTAGGTTCGACATTAATCATTTTCTGTGCTCTCTCTCTCTCTCTCTCTCTCTCTCTCTCTCTTTCTCTTCTTCTTCTTCTTCTTCTTCTTCTTCCCTTCAACTCCTTCATCGGGACCACCCCCAAGCCATGAAGTTTGCCAGGTCAGGTTGTAGGGTCGTAAATCATGCGGCTAGCCTTCCCCCAACCGCCCTAATTGACACTCTGTATGTGCGTGTAGGCAAGACGACTCCCCCTCAAAGGATTTTTTTCCCACTACTTTTAGCCGCGTTTTGCTGCTTTTCGTGTTGATTTATGTAAGGGGGAGGAGGGAGAGGAGGAGGAGGTGGTTTCTCCTCGGCTTGTTTACCCGATGAAATGAATTATACCCCGATTTTATTTATTTATTTGCTCAGCCTCTCCTGCTTTTGAAGTGGGTCGCTTTACAACGCGATCGTTTCGGGCGAAGTGACGGAGATATTGGGGGAAGGGGGGGGGGGGTGGGGTGGGGGGGCGCATCATCAGGAGGAGCAGCGCGGTCGTCATATTTTTGTACCTGTGAATAATCGTCCTGTGTGATTCTCTTAAATCCCTGCAATCCGATCCACACACACGGCCATAAAGCACTTCGGTAACACGGCTGAAAACCTTCCCCTTGGGCGGCGGCGGCGGCTGCGGAGGCATTCTGGTCCCTGCGACGTCCCGGCATAAGGGTCATGCGGCAAACCGGGCTGTAGTGTAGAATTTGCTTTTGCTTATCTAAACACTCGTGATTTGCTTATAGAAATAAAACCGACGCTTTCAGGAGGACGGGAGCACGTTGCAAGTATGAAGGGAGTTCTGACATCGGTATTTGCAATGTAGCCATGTTCTTTTTTTTATTTATTTTTTTTATTTTTTATAAGCCAGCAATGTACACAGGCAAAAAAAAAAAAAACACCACCACCACCGGTCGTCCCCCCCACTCTCTCTCTCTCTCTCTCTCTCTCTTTCTCTTTCTCTCTCTCTCTCTCTCTCTCTCGAAATTGTTCTATTCCGAAAACAATTTCGCCCAGTGTCACGTGACTTATCGCGACATAGGTGGCTGTCACAACACGAAAGTAAATTGGGAATCACTTTTTTTTTTTCTTCTTATTTCTCTCTCTTTCGGCTGACGCTGTTTTTGGCACTGGCTGTAGTGTCCTTCTCGCTCTGACACGCGGAGCTGTCACAATCCGATAAGAATTTGATTGGTATTTGTAGTTCATTAGGTCCCCACTCCGTTAGACCAGTTCGTAAGGTATTTCTCGGGTCGACTAGTTTATAGGATCCCACTCCTGTCGCCCAGTCCAAAGGATCCCACGCCGTTCTGTCAGGTCGTTGTGTACCACTCCATTTAGCTAGTTTATAGGACCCCACTCCATTCTACCAGATCACAGGGTCTCACTTCCATAGGCCAGTTTACAATATCCCATTCCGTCTTGGCATTTTCACAGGGTCCCACTCCTATCGGCCGCTTCATAAGGTATACCATCCCATTCGATCATCTCACGGAGTACCAAGGACCAGTCCGTTCATCCAGTTCACAAGATTACACTCCATTTGATGATATGCTCCTTTTAGGATAACGGAAATGTTCCAGTTGATTTTACCTTTTTTTGCAATGATATTAAAACTCAATAATCACAAGATTCCACTCCATTTGACCACAAGTTCATCTCAGGTTAATAGGTTTCTGTGAATGATTTATACATTTTTTTTATATCAGTAATTGAAATTGATGTTAAAACTCAATTCTCTAATCTGTTCCTTTAGATTAAATGAAGGAAATACGAAGCCTCAATTTTTTTTTATATATTTTTGTTTACTTCTTAAGCTGTGTCAGTTCGTTGAATTACGGGATTGTAACTGGATATTGCATGACCAGGGTCAGCATGTCAAGTGCTGGGTCAAGTGAAGGTCGGTTATTGGATTGACTTTTGAGGTAATAGAATGTCATGTAGTCTTGATAGACAGTGCCGGGATCAGCAAGTGAAGTTACAAAAAAATGCAAAAAAAAAAAAAAAAAAAAAAAAAACCTTAACTGACTGAAACTCATTTAACGCAAGCAAACAATTTATGAAAGAGAAACCGTCTTAAGTACCATTATTTATCTTTATTTAGTTTTTATTTGTTTATCTATTGTGCTGAAAATAATACAGTGTCGTTCTGCTTAACAGACAACAGAATTGTCTCAATGAATGCCAAGACTCACGGTAACAGGATATAATCTAATAATATATATATATATATATATAATATATATATATATATATATATATATATATATATATATATAATCTAATATATATATATATATATATACATGTATGTACGTATGTATATATATATATTCGCGAATTCTTCGATATCAAGTGGTTAAGGATCAAGTACTCGTGTTTATTCTGCAGTTGGAATAATGAGTCAGTAGGGAATACGAATACGACTTACGAGAAGCAGAATTTTTGATAATGTGTCCCAGAGGTTAGACACAGTATCTGTTGTATAATCAGTTTATAAGGACTACTACTACATTTATTACTAAATAATAATGATTGTACAAAATAATTATAGGTAGGGTTTATTGATAAGAAGACAATGTATCTGAATCCAAATTTTGTATAATGACTACTGGTGAATCACCTAGGGTTTGTAGGCAGTTTTGATTGATAATAAGGCTTAATATAACTGCCTTTTGCATTAGAATTTAGAACTTTTTTTTTTTTTTACACCCCTAAAATCATTCTGAATTTTGACCGCTATAAATTATCTTCAGGCGTTGGGGTTTAGGCAGTTGTGTAGTTTTGCAAGTCTTGTGGCTTCATTGAAATAATAATTGCCTTTTCAGAAAGAACACCTAATTTTGCTATTTGAAAATGTTCCAATTTCAGTTAACATTTTGAAACACCTTTCAGTTTAAATTAACACTTAAACATTTTAGAAAATGCTTCAATTTGAATTAAATTTTGAAAACTTTTTAAAAACATTTCAGTTTAAATGAACGCTTTGAAACATTTTAAAAAGATTTCAGTTTAAATTAACATTTTGAAACATTTTTAAAAATGCGTAAATTTGAATTAACATTTTGAATCATTTTTTGATCTGAAATTCAGACAATTTTACAACTCTGACCATTTATTATTTAAAAAAAACTGTGCAACTTTGGTAAATTATTAGAGTATTTGAATATCTGGGCAGTTTGACAAAGTTGGGGATATTGGAATTTTATTCAGGAAGACAAACTTAACGAAAGTATCTTACTACACCATTTTCCCGTATGGGGCAGTGCCGTCAGTGCACCTCATGCAGTGTACTGTAGAAATTGCTTTAAAGTTCTTTGCATCGTCCCATAGCTGCAGCACATTTAATTCCTTTTACTCTACCTCCATTCATATTCTCTTTCTTCCATCTTGCTATCCACCTTCTCCTAACAATTGATTCAAAATGCAGCTGCGAGGTATTCCTCCTGTTACACCTTTCAAACTTTAACTGCCAGTTTCCGTTTCAGCGCTGAAAGACCTGAGAGGTTCCAGTGTTTGGTCTTTGGCCTATATTCTATATTCAATTCATATATTCGATAAGACATCATTTTAATTACACGTAATTAGAATGTCGTATGTAGTCTCAGGGGGCGACTCTGTTTTGTGTGTCGATTTCTGTATAAAATGACGTAATATCGCGGTTGTTATTTTGCTCTAACACGGAATGGGAACCAAAAATAATTTTATGAACTAAGTAGCTGTGCGGATTTTTCATATAATATGGAATGGGAAGGAGAATTTTCCTTATAACATTGCATTGGAATGAGATTCTTCCTCATAACACTGAATATGAATGAGAATTTTCCTCATAACACTGAATGGGAATGAGAATTTTCCTCATAACACTGCATTGGAATGAGAATTTTCTTCATAACATTGAATAGGAACGAGAATTTTCCTCATAACATTTAATGTGAATGAGGATTTTACTCATAACACTGAATTTTTTAGAGGAGCAGAGATTCACTTTTTTTATTTTTACTTTTTCTTCTTTTTATATTTCTCTTTTTTGCGGGGCAGAGAATCGATTTTTATTTCGTTTTGTGAAACAGAAACTTTATTTTTTTTGTATAAGAGAAACTGAGTTGGTATATAATATATATATATATATATATATATATATATATATATATATATATATATATATATATATAATATATTTTTTCTTGAAACTCAATTTTTTTTTGCTTTTTCGTTTTGTCCGAACAGAGAATCGCTGTTATTTATTTATTTATTTATTTATTTATTTTTTGTGAAACAGAGAATCCCGTTGCTGAATAACCACTGGTTACATGCAACGTAAAAACACCATACAAACAAACAAGCAAACAAACAGAGAATCGCATCTTGCCAAAAGGTATCAATCTAAGTTGTATGAACACTCAAGCCGGATTTGACTTGTCGATTGCCTTTTGGGTAATGGTGTCCTTCGAGGAATAAGATGCGACATAGCGTCCGTAAGCCGATTATCCTGTACCATCCTACAATCCACACGACATCTGGATAAAGAATACATCATTTGGAACGAAGGTATAAAAAGAAGAAAAAAAAATTGCCTTGGAGGACATTAAATTTTTCATTGGTGCTTCAGTTTGCCCCCCCCCCCCCCCCCCCTTTCTCTCTCTCCTCTTCTTCTCTCTCTCTCTCTCTCTCTCTCTCTCTCTCTCTCTCTCTCCGCAGAATACAAGATTTGAAAAGGATTCGAAAAAAATATTCTCAGAGGGAAGGAATTGTATTTTACCCACTGATGCTCTCTCTCTCTCTCTCTCTCTCTCTCTCTCTCTCTCTCTCTCTCTGATGATGATGATGTTTTTGTAAACAGATCCAATGCCTCACAGGGAAGCAATTAGAGACAATTCTGTTTTGGAAGTTTTTCTAGCAGCAGGGAGTCTTGATCTTCGATGCAGTAAGTGACAGCTTGAAGTGGCTGTCCCAATCCCTTTCTTGACTGAATCTCTCTCTCTCTCTCTCTCTCTCTCTCTCTCTCTCTCTCTCTCTCTCTCTCTCTCTTACGTATGTCTTGTAGTTTGTTCATTCATTGCTTCTCTGGTATAATCTTATCTCTGTATCATTTGATTATTCGTGAATTCATGCCAGTTTACCTCTCCTCTCTCTCTCTCTCTCTCTCTCTCTCTCCGACCATACCTCTTCAGGTACACAGACACTCCACCGTGTCAAAGCTAAATTAGTTATTATTCATTAGATACTCTATGTGACTAATTATTATTAGTCCCTTCCTATTCCTTAGCTAATCGATAAAGTTTGACTATTCAAATAATCCGAATCAGGACTTTATTAAACACCCGCTGTAATTTCTTACGAACCCCTTATATTTCATCTAAGATGAATGAAATATTTTGTATAATTTACTAGCATGGTTTATATCTAAGCAAGTCGACTAGAGATAGTGTTAGGTATGTCATTAGAAAGAGAGAGAGAGAGAGAGAGAGAGAGAGAGAGAGAGAGAGAGAGAGAGAGAGAGCTCTTCAATACGTCGGCTAAATTGAGAAAGAAGTGATCCAATTGAATCATTGTTATGACGATTTTCAAAAAATTTTGACTCTAAGCGATGAACTGATTATTCCACTTCGGCTAAAACAAACCGATTAAACAAAAATCCCCCTGAAAGTAACCTTGGATAAGAACTCTTCTTATAATTTCCGGTGGTACTGAAGCCGAAGTTATAAGAACTTTATAAGAACTGTTCAGCCGGGTTTTGCTGCGTCATTCTCCTGTTGAAAGATCACTGGAGCCCTGTGATTATAATGGCGCCGAGGATATTATCTATTCATATACAGTCAAAGAGTATTTTGCTCATTTTAATTCACGCTTAGTGTCTGTTAGTTTTACGGCTTTTACTTTTTTTTTTTTTTGGCTGGTTATCTGCTTGGTAGTCATCTCCCTGGTATATATATATATATATATATATATATATATATATATATATATATATATATATATGTATATATGTACATTACATATATATCGCATACACACACACACACACACACACACACACACATATATATATATATATATATATATATATATATATATATATATGGTGGTATGTATGTATGTATGTATATGTATATGTATGTATGATTAAGTCAGCATTAGGGTTTCATAAATCGGGATAGACGAAAATTTTGTACAATATTTTTTGTAGAATCTTCTAAATGAAGAGGAACCAGACAGATGGGGAGGAAGTGTTATTATTATTATTATTATATTATTATTATTATTATTATTATTATTATTATTATTATTATTATTATTATTATTATTATTATATTATTATTATTATTATTATTATTATTATTATTATTATGCATGAAAGGGATACGTTCTTTGGACTAGGAAAAAAGACTATAAAATTTGTTCCGTAAGATAGAACTCCCCTTTTTTGGACAAATTTAAAAAAACAAGGTGAAGATGGATTTAATACGAATTAGAACTAAATAAGTGAATGAATGAATATAGCTTATAGTTAAGAAACAAATGAGAAGGAAATAAAGATAAGAAAACAACTAACCACTGTTAATTCACTGCTGCTGTTGAACGCATTGGCTAACCCCCTCCCCTCCCCTCCCCAGTCTCTAGAGTCTACCAATCCTCCCCCGCCCCCTCCATCTCCCCGTACACTTAGACGGGTCTGTTTTTCTTCAATTGAGTTGTAACCGCGTGCAATACATATCCTGTTGTCCATATTGCTATTTCCTGGCCAAGGACTGCATCCACGCAGCCAGCCACCCATCCTTCATAAACGGAAATGTCGTCGAGAGGCGTTTATCAAAAACCAGTATTTCATCACCTGAAGTCACCCGCAAAAACCAGTCACTCGAATCGGCCCGCGCCGAGACCGATATTATTAATATAAACTATCAAAGGATCGCCAGAGTTTGTCTTTTCAGGAGAGCGGGATGAAGATGGCGTTTGTCTCAATGTAATGTTTTTTATATTTATTTATTTATTTTTTGTTGATGTGTCTTATTTGATTATTATTATTATTATTATTATTAAGATGAACCCTATTCATAAGGAACAAGCCCACCAAAGGTGCCATTGACTTTGAATTCAAGCTTACGAAGAGTATGGTGTTCTTCCGGAAAAAGTAACAGAAAGTAAAGGGAAATACAGAGAGAGATCAGTTATTAGAAAAACATAAACTAGTATATATATATATATATATATATAATATATATAATATATATATATATATATATATATATAGAGAGAGAGAGAGAGAGAGAGGCAGAGAGAGAGAGAGAGAGAGAGGCTTATTTTTCTTATAATTGACGAGTAAAAGATATTGTGATGTAGGGTAAGTAATGTAAATCAAATACTCATGTATGTCTGAGTCCATTAGTCGTGCTGGGATTGTACACTCGTTAAAATTTTCAAGATGCAAGAGTGACTGTAAATCATGTAAATCAGAGGTAATTATGCAGATAAAGCAAATGTTTTACCTTTCGTTCATAGCTTTTTTATGAAGGAAAAAAGTATGTTGTTTATTTAAGGGACTCCGATGACGTAGATATTGTTAATGATCTAAGTCAGGTCCAAATTTGTACCTTTGCGTAAAAATTTTGCACAAAAATGAAAAGAATGTTGATCAGTAACAACATTTAGATAATTCGGTCTTTTTACTGTCGTCAAAGTACAAATGACGCTAAGAAATGTATGAAACTCGATTAGTCTTTATTGTATTTTTTTTCACTGGTAGAGCAAACAACTATTGTCATTTGTTTGTTGCTCCATCAATTTTACTTAGGTTTTTTAACCATTTCCAGTGGACTTTGTGAGATCTGTCGATGTATACCCATTTATTCGCGAGTTCTTGTCTTGAGTATGATAAATAGTTTTTGGAACATATTGACGACTTCCAACAAATTAAACCCAAAGAAGACATGACATGAAATGAATTTCTCATGTCATATCCATCTTCCAAAGGATTTCAGCGAAAATCATTTAGTAAATTATCAGGACGTTGCATATCCTCATAGTTATAACGAAAGTGGCCAGTGGGATGTCCTGTACAAGATATTTAGCGTTTCCTCTTTCATTCAATTAACTTTCCGAACAGTTGATAATCCTTCTTCTCTTTTTATTCTGACGGTAATATAACGAAGCATTTTATGCTTCTTTTTAGTGCTTTCGTTAGCGAACTAATAGCTCCGCCGCTAATTACCCGGCCGGAACGTCGAGGGGTTGATATGCGCCGTAACTACTTTTTCGCAAACTTTCTTCCGCATGATCACCTCCTAACGATATCAGGTTCCAGTAACGAATCCATTCGGGGACAGGGAACTGCAGCTCATAAAATGTGCAAACGACCTGAGTGCTTATTACTGAGACGTACGGGTTACGGCCGGCGCATTGAGCCTTTTGCCCTCCGCAGAGCCTCTGACGGGCTTTGGGCTTTCGACTGTGCTGGAGCCAGGCCCAGCCCTGGAAGAGCAGAAGGTTTACGGTATTCAGAAGGCCCTTTTGACCGTCTTAGATAATAAATAATAAGGGCCTTTGGCTGACTTGTGCAGGAGAAGGGAAAGTTATTGTAAGGCCCAAAGGCTACAAGTGTTTACTGCATTCAGAAGGCTTTCGACTGTCTTGTATACAATGCTAAGGGCTTTAATCTGGCATGTGCAGGGAGAGCGGAAGTTAGTCAAAAGCCCTAAATCTGGAAGAGTAGAAGGCCTGGTAAAATGATAAGTTATTTTCAAGCCTTAATTATTAGAAGGCTTTAAGCCATCTGGTAAAATAAATAAGGGTTTTAGATCGGCTTGTGCAGGAAGAGCGGAAACTAGTCGACAGCCCCAAAGCCTGGGAGAGTAGAAAGAAGGCTTATGGCACTCAGCAGGCTTTCGACCGTCGTGTAAAACGATAGCCCATACGTGTCAATAGCTAATGATTGTCATCACGCATATACGGCTTTTGACTTATGTCTGCGGCGACATTCGCAACTGTCACGAATGTTTTCG
This sequence comes from Macrobrachium nipponense, assembly GCF_015104395.2. Taxonomy (NCBI): domain Eukaryota; kingdom Metazoa; phylum Arthropoda; class Malacostraca; order Decapoda; family Palaemonidae; genus Macrobrachium; species Macrobrachium nipponense. The sequence goes on along the minus strand of NC_061087.1, from coordinate 22,329,760 downwards.
AGTGTCACAGACAAAGTCATACTCGAGGCAGGGCTTATTATGACTGTCGGAGCCCAATCGAAAGGCGAAGACTCTTTTGAGTCCTTCAACCGACTTGCAACTTTAAGCCGTCTATCCCGCAATGATTGTTAAAACAGCATTTTGGGAGCAGCCATCTTTTGAGAGCGCTTTCGTGCTCTCTTGGCGGTAATGAGCATTGAGCCTGATTGAGCCCCTGCAATTCCCTTTGAGAGCAGAAGCTTCCGACTTGCTTTTTTCCCTCCCCCTTTCATTAGACTTTAAAGCAACTCGTCTGATAATGTCATTCACAGTGAGCAGGGGGCTGGGGTAGGGGGCGGGCGAAGGGGGGACGGGGGGGTGTCACTGTAAATTTGAGACTCGGACGTCTCTGATTCAGAGTGATTCGAAGAGGGAATTTCTCATTTTCTGTGTTGCAGTCATAATCGCTTGCTAACTGGTTCATTCACAAATAAGTCTGGTTTGAATTAAAGGCAAAATTGTAATCGCATGCTTTTTGGTTTATTCATATATGCAGACGACCGTCATTTTCATAGTCACTCAGTCATAACTCTCGCTGTCAATAATTCCTGTGATAAATGTAGTTGCAGTTATTTCTACAGATGTTAGAGACTAACTTTTAGTTTTTATTTATTACGAACATTATCACCATCAGACTCATGCGAGTGCTTAAAAGTTTTGCCAATAAGTATGGTTCAAGTTAAAATAAATTTTTATTTCAGCAGCGCTACGACTACAAAGACAATTGACAATTCATTCACATTTCTTGATTGCGTAATTGGGAGTTCTTGCCACAGACGATGAACATTGTCAATAGCAATCATAATCGCATCGTCATTTATTCATTCATAGATATGTATGGTATAGATTAAAAACAAAATCATAATCGTGTGCTGATTGGTTCTTCCAAAAAATCAAAAATCAAATGCCAATAAAAATGAATTAGCTTATAATTGATTCTTATTTTAAGATAGCACGACTACTGAGTCGCTTTATAAACGATTTGTTCAGATTGTAACTTGGCAGTGCGAGATTTTACCATATAGTTATTTCCCCACCTGTAAAGCTAATATTTCTTAAAGTCTTAACTTGTCATGTCAGACTTCGCCTTGCCAGTGATTTCTTGAAATATATCACTCTGCTTTCGACAAAAAAAGTTGATTTCGGCACAATCGTGTCTTGGTGGCTTTTAAGTCCTAGGTGGTATCTTGGTGCCTTTTTAAGTCCTAGGTGCCTTAGTGCCTTTTAAATCCTAGGTGTCTTGGTGCCTTTTAAGTTCTAGGTGCCTTAGTGCCTTTTAAATCCTAGGTGTCTTGGTGCCTTTTAAATCCTATGTGTCTTGGTGCCTTTTAAATCCTAGGTGTCTTGGTGCCTTTTAAATCCTATGTGTCTTGGTGCCTTTTAAGTTCTAGGTGCCTTAGTGCCTTTTAAATCCTAGGTGTCCTGGTGCCTTTTAAATCCTGTGTCTTGGTGCCTTCTAAGTCCTAGGTATCTTGGTGCCTTTTTAAGTCCTAGGTGCCTTATTGCCTTTAAAATCCTAGGTGTCTTGGTGCCTTTTAAATCGTAGGTGTCTTGGTGTCTTAGTGCCTTTTAAATCCTAGGTGTCTTGGTGCCTTTTAAATCCTAGGTGTCTTGGTGCCTTCTAAGTCCTAGGTGTCTTGGTGCCTTTTTATGTCCTAGGTGCCTTAGTGCCTTTTAAATCCTAGGTGTCTTGTGCTTTTTAAATCTTTGGTGCCTTAGTGCCTTTTAAATCCTAGGTGTCTTGGTGCCTTCTAAGTTGTAGGTATCTTGGTGCCTTTTTAAGTCTTAGGTGTCTTGGTGCCTTTTAAGTCCTAGGTGTCTTGGTGCCTTTTAAGTCCTAGGTGTCTTGGGGCCTTTTAAGTCCTAGGTGGCCTTACTTTTGCCTTTTTAAATCCTTGGGGTTTTGTTCTTTATGTTCCTAAGTCTTTTTATGTAGTCTTGGTGCCTTTTTAAGTCCTGGGTGTCTTGGTGCCTTTTAAGTTCTAGGCGCCTAAGTGCCTTTTAAGTCCTAGTTTTGGTACTTAATGAACGTTTTCTGGACTAGATAAGGTTTCCTTCTTAATTGGTGAAATTTAAAACTTAATTTTGCTGCTAGATGAACTTTTACAGTAAGAAAATTCCATCCGTCGGTGAATTTCGAAACGTTATTTTGCAACTAGAACACTTCCTGGACAAAAAAAACGTGGTTATTGCAATTTGGTGATTTCTGAATCATGATTATGCCAGTTGAACTTTCCCTGTAATAAATATAAAGTTTCTTTATTAATTTGGTAAAATTTGAATTGTAACTCTGCTCCTGAATGCTTTTTTTTTGTTTTGTTTTGTAGGGATTTGGTAAATAATGTTTAACCTTAAATTTAGAATCCAAATTTTTCTTTAACACTTGGCTGAATAACGTTATTGTCGTAATATGGTCATCTTACTTGGATGACCATGAGGTGGGAGGCTGGATATACTAAGTGGAGATTTGCTAAGTAAAGGACATTGAGCCTAAAGGCCTCGCAGCACTCTATTGTTTCACTTTCCTTCATGACTTTTCTCTTTATTTGTATATTCATCACGTTCCAAATGTTCGTGATTCAGTTATTTATACACACACACACACACACACACACATATATAGATATTATATATACACATACACTATACACACTCTTAGGGGATTGCTTACATACATAGCTTTCTCGAAGCTGTCCTTTGCCAAACGTCCCCGAAATTCTAGTTACGGCAAGACAAATCAAACCCTTCCATTTTGCTCAAACAATATATCTGGAAAAAAAAAAGGACAAGAGTTCGCCTCCCGAGATCCAAACTCGAGATAACAACAGTCAATCCATTAATTGGCGCGGAGGTAAATGGATAAAGTAGGAGGTATGGCGTTTACAAAAACGAATATTTACATTTTTGGGGAAGAAAAAAAAAAATTCCCGAGGGAGAACATCTTTATAGTGATCTATGTAAATGCAAAAGGAGCAGCAGCACCAGCAGCTGCTTTCAACGATGAGGACCTGGTACAGTAGCACCTGTCTTTTCGTCAGCAGTGCATTTGGCGATCGGATTGACGAATGGGACTGGTGATTTATTATTATTAGTTTTAATGCATCTTACAGTGTGAAATTCGGTCTGTGTGAGATGCAGGTGACTTTTCCAATAAATAGCAATGAAATGGATAAAGTCGCAAGATAATCATGACAAAATGAATGATTTAGAAGGGAAGAGAGTTAGTGAGATAAAGGAACCCCCTTCACAAATAAAGATGCAGCTATCTAACCCTTCGCAAATACAAGATATAGCCATCCCTGTTACATATACAATACATAGATATCCATTCGCAAATACAAGGTATAGCTGCCCCTTCACGAATACAGTATACAGCCATCCCTTAACAAATGCAAGGTAAAGCAATCCCTTCACAAATATAAACTGTAGTTATTAATTCACAAATACAAGATGTAGTTATTTATTAACAAAGAAATAATGCAATTATTTATTAACAAATAAATAATGCAGTTATTTATTCACAAATATAAAATGTAATAATTTATTTACAAAGACAAAATATAGCTGTCCCTTCCCAAGTACAAGATGTAGCAAGATATAACGATACCTTCACAAATACAATATATAGCCATCCCTTCAAAATCCAAGATGTAGTCATTCTCTCACAAATACAAGATGTAGCCATCCCTTCACAAATAAGATATACGTCAGTCCATGCGCATATACAACAAGGTATTACTCAAACGGGCTAACCGCTTTCGGGATACAGAGACAACCATTCAAGATAGCAAACATAAATGCAGGAGCTGTTGTCCCTTGTACAACAGACGCCAATCCTTGTCCTCACAGCTTCAGGTATTGTCACCGAATTCCAAAGAGGGATTTTACATTTGGGGCCTTTCATTAACACTCATTTTACATGCATCATTAACACAGAATAAAAGTCTAATGAAAGACTCGGCTACAACTGGGGTGAGACTCGTTAAAGTATTCAATATTTATTTCTGGAAGATAAGTTCGATCTGGGATTTTTGAGAGAAAGCTGTATTTGGGAATTAATGGTTTCTTATCTGCAGCTGTTGAAGTTTTGCTTTCAGCCTTTTCAGAATTGATTTATTATTTGTTAACTGATACCGCATTTACTGTTGTTGGTTATGATTTGTTAACTGATACTGCATTTACTGTTGTTGGTTATGATTTGTTAACTGATACTGCATTTACTGTTGTTGGTTATGATTTGTTAACTGATACTGCATTTACTGTTGTTGGTATGATTTGTTAACTGATACTGCATTCACTGTTGTTGGTTATGATTTGTTAAACTGATACGCATTACTGTTGTGGTTATGATTTGTTAACTGATACTGCATTTACTGTTGTTGGTATGATTTGTTAACTGATACTGCATTCACTGTTGTTGGTTATAATTTGTTAACTGATACTGCCTTCACTGTTGTTGGTTATAATTTGTTAACTGATACTGCCTTCACTGTTGTTGGTTATAATTTGTTAACTGATACTGCTTTCACTGTTGTTGGTTATAATTTGTTAACTGATACTGCATTCAATGTTGTTGGTTATAATTTGTTAACTGATACTGCATTCACTGTTGTTGGTTGTAGATAAAGCAGCTCTCAAAAACAAATGCACCACGTTGTTAAATATTCATTATCCAACGTCACCCATAGATTTAGAATTTCACTTCCAAAGAAGACTCATAATTATTCTCAGTAGCAGAAACCATTTAAGTTTTAAACCGAAATTTGGTAGTGAAATAATATGCCATATATGCCTTTCATTAAAGAAAGGTTATTATTTTGATCCGAATAAAATGTACAATTGACGGCAGTTTTCGTCAACGATTTCCATCAGACGGATTTTACCTTAAAATGAGCTATGCTGAATGAATTTCAAGTATGAAACACACGCACACACACATACACTTACTCATTCATACATTCACACATGCATCCACGGAACTCCCTGTGCCTCATAAGGTATTCTCTTAATGAAAATAGTGACGTTGCTTGCCTGCATAAAGAGAGTCTTCTTAAATCGCTGTGCTATCGAGAATATTAACATCCTACATCGTGATTATGTGCTTAAGCTTGTATTATTATTATTATTATTATTATTATTATTATTATTATTAATACACGATTGTATTATTATTATTGTGAATACACTAGTGTATTATTATTACTATTATAATTGTTGGGAAGTATATCTTCTTTCAAACAACTTCTGTTGAAAATAATACTTTTCAGTATTGCTTAGACTGGCAAGCTATGTGCCAATGGAGAATTGTCAAAAACGGTTGATTGCTCATGCAGAATAATAACTGTCCCCTGAATCCACCGTTTTTGACAAGTCCTCCATTGGGACATTGCTTGCCAGTCTAAGCAATACTGAAAAGTCAACAATAAGACTTAAGAAAGTCCTGTATAAGATTAACGCAGTTGAATCAGCCATATTATTATTATTATTTTATACAGTGGTGTATTTTTTATATATTTATTTGTCATTAGTGAGGACATAAGGTCAGTAACCCCTGTGAGGCTTAGGGAACTCACGCCTTTTTTTAACAACATACCAAGAATTACTAAAGAAAATGGTCCAAGTTGATCTACTTAAGAACTTGATAGTTTTCTGTAGTCTCCAGGAAATCTTTCTGTGGTTGGTGGGATAATGACGTAGTATTTAGTTAAACAGTAATAGTAGTAAAAATAACAACAATTCTTGTTCATTGTGGTCCGGGAACGTCTACGAAATGTTTTTTTCCTTTTTTGTGTGAAAGAAAGGTTGTAAATACTCATTTCCTTTTAAAAAAATCACCTAAAATGACTTACTGACTATAATTATAGTTTGCCTGATCTGACGTCGTAACAGAAAGTAAAAATAACAATTCTTGTTCATTGTGGTCCGGGAACATCGACGATTTTTTTTTTCCTTTTTTTTGTTAGAGAGAAAGGGTGTAAATACTCATTTCCTTAAAGAAAATCACCTAAAATGACTCTGACTATAATTATAGTTTGCCTGATATGACGTCGTAACAGAATTTTGCAAAACCTGTTCATCATGTAGATCAGAAACAAACACAATGAATATCAAAATCCCTTAAATTCACGGCAGTATTTATATACAAAAAACTAACGAAGCAAGAGAGAGAGAGAGAGAGAGAGAGAGAGAGAGAGAGAGAGAGAGAGAGAGAGGCAGCACAGCGTCTGGGGAGCCAATGAATGGAGTGACTCTCCTTGCACCACGGCCACGAATCCCAAGGGTCCAAGCGGTTCGTCTTGGTGTGTGTCATTCCCTCCCGAATTTATGTTTTCCTGTTAATCCTCAGGAGGATCGCAAGATGGCGTCGTCGCCACGGAGCCTCCTCCTCCTCCTGGCTCGATGCCGTCGGACCTCGGTCGGACTCGACAGAAGGAATCCCGTTTTTCTCGCTCCTATCCTTCGCGTATCTGGTTTTTCCTTTATGGGTCATTTCTTGTTCTCTCCTTCGCCGTTTTCTTCTTCCTTAATTTGAAGAGGCGGGAATCTAAGCAGCGAATATATATATACACCCTCAGACCGAGATGTTTTCTCCTCCCGAGGTTCTTCGCGTGTCTCCAGACCGTCAGGAATACGAGGATGATATCGAGCGTAAAAGTTTATCGAAAGCCACCACCAGCTTCGTGAGATAGCGATGACATCGTGGCTCCTGGACCAATGGGGCGACTGGCTGACCCTCGGAAGGCGGAGCGGCTGTCACGCCGATCTCCTGATTGGCCGCGAGGCCGACTGGATGAATAAAACATCCACTTCGTTTATGACAAGTGGAAAAAGAATGACACTGTCCAGATATGTGTGTGGGGGCTGCGTACGAAGCGGCGCAAAAACGGGGACGAAACTCACAAATTCCTTGCCGCGTAAACGCCTCTTTGGGTCACTTTTCGGCGAGAGAGAGAGAGAGAGAGAGAGAGAGAGAGAGAGACCTGTAGACTCGTTATTGTTACTGATATATATACGGCATGTACGACGCTTTTTCTCCCTTTATTCTTATGCAATGTCAGTTTTCGGTGAGAGAATCACGAGCGACGGCAAAAAAAAAGAAAAGAAAAAAAAGGCAGTATTGCCGAGGCTTTTAGAGCAGTCGCGCCGACCGGGATTCCTTCTTATCGAGGTACTTATCAGTCAGCATCGAGTTAAGCAAAAAGGGCTCCCTGTCGAAACTTTTTTATGTGCATTCTGGTGGTTTGGTGCTTTGCTGGGCTGTCTGGCTCCTTCTGGGATGCGAGGAAGAAGAAGAAGAAGAAGAAGAAGAAGAAGAAGAAGAAGAAGAATGTGACTGAGGGAGTGAAGTGGAAATAAAAGACTCTGGGATGTGATGAGAACAAAGAGAACATGGATGAGAAACTGAAGGGAAAATAAGAAGAAGAAGAAGAAGAAGAATGGGACTGTGGGAGTACAGAGAAAATAAAAGGCTTTAGGATGTGATGAGAATAAAATGAACCTTGATGAGAAACTGAAGGGAAAAGAAGAAGAAGAAGAAGGAGAAGAAGAAGAAGAAGAATGTGACTAAAGGAGTGAAGTGGAAATAAAAGGATTTGGGATGTGATGAGAACAAAGAGAACCTTGATGAGAAACTGAAGCGAAAAGAAGAAGAAAAAGAAGAAGAATGGGACTGAAGGAGTGAAGAGAAAATAATAGGCTTTGTGATGTGATGAGAATAAAGAAAATCAGAATGAGAAGTTGAAGGGAAAATAAGAAGAAGAAAAAGGAGAAGAAGACTGAGGGAGTGAAGAGGAAGTAAAAGGCTTAGGGATATTATGAGAACAAACAGAACCTGGATGAGAAACTGAAGTGAAAGAGGAAGAAGAAGAAGAAGAAGAAGAAGAAGAATGTGACTGAGGGAGTGAAGTGGAAATAAAAGGTTTAGGGATATAATGAGAATAAAGAGAACCTGGATGAGAAATTGAAGGGAAAAGAAGAAGAAGAAGAAGAAGAAGAAGAAGAGGAAGAATGTGACGGAGGGAGTACAGAGGAAATAAAAGGATTTGGGAGATAATGAAAGCAAAGAGAACCTGGATGAGAAACTGAAATGAAAATGAGAAGAAGAAGAAGAAGAATGAGACTAAGGGAGTACAGAGGAAATAAAAGGCTTTGGGATGTGATGAGAATAAAGAGAATGAGGAGGATGAGACGTTGAAGGGTAAAGAAGATGACGATTTGATGTGTCTTAGGAAGGCGAAGAAGAAATAAAGGAATTATGATGAGAATAAAGAGAATCAGAATATGTTAAATGGGAAAAGACGATTATGTGATCGGGGGAGGTCGAGAAGAAATGAAAGATTTAGGGAGATGATGAGAATAGCGAGAATTAGGATGAGAAATTAAAAGGGGAAAAAAATAAGAAGAATGAAGAATGATACTGAGAGAGGCTAAGAGGAAATAAATGAAAGCTCGCATGTGAGTATTAGTGTAGAGAGTATAAATAGAATAAAGGTGTGGATGCAGAGAACAAGAAATGGGAAATTTAATGGGAAAGACGAAAGGGAATAAAGAAGGTAACTGAGGGCAGGGGAAGAAGAAATACAAAGGGGAGACATAATGAAGAAGGGAAAGAAGGGAAGGGGAAGGACGAAGGGAGGAAGAGAGACAGCGTTAATTAAGGGAGAAGGAAGAAAATGGCTGAGGGAGACGAAAATCAAATACAAAATAGAGACCAATTACGAAAGGAGAATTGGGAGAGAATAAGATAAGAATGTGGAGGTGGAAGAAGGAACTAAGTGAGTTCAAGAATACGACAAGAATATAAAGTACGAATAAGATAAAAACAAAATAAAAAAAAGGAGTAACATCAGAGAAACGTAAGTGAAAATCGTAGCATGAGAAGGTGACAATAAAAAAATTACCAACGAACAAGAAAGGGAAAAGGATTTATAAGAGAAGGGGCCAGAAGGGCAAGAAGTGGTGGGGTGGGGTATAGGGCAGGGTTGCTAAGAGGGGGAGAGGGGTTAGGAGAGATAATCTCTCTTTAGAGACTAACTCATGATGGGAAAAGGTATCTTACTTTTTCTTTTTTTTGACCTTTTGTCAGGTGAACGATGAAGAATTTCCAGAATATGACACACTTCGAATGGTAGCATCTGTTATGATCGATGGGATTCATTGGCAAGGTTAATTAGCTCTCTCTCGTTGGGGGAAGCGAGAGAGAGAGAGAGAGAGAGAGAGAGAGAGAGAGAGAGAGAGAGAGAGAAATGCCAGTGTTGGCGGTATCGTATAAAACATCTGTGCTCGAATATTGGTGATTCTTGATCTTGATGACTTGCCATTAAGCTTTTTTTTTTTACTTTTCATTTTGCGTAATTATTAATTCGTAATTGGGTTAAATGATCGTTGTTTAATGATCATCATGATCAAGGTCTAGTCCGGACGAATTTCATTGACGTCTTAATATTCGTCGTTTATCAAGAAGTTTTTTTTTTCTCGCATGTCTTCTTGGGACTTGGGGCTGAATTCCAGATTCGGAATTGCTCGTTAATTAGCTGTTTAGGAAAGAATTCGCCATTATTCATGCTATCTCTCTCTCTCTCTCTCTGACACATGCAAACAGTCTCTTTCTCTCTCTGATAAACACAAAAACTTTCTCTCTCTCTCTCTGATAAACATACACACACGCACACACACACTCTCCCTCTGATGCACACAAACACTGTCTCTCTTTCTCTGATAAACACAAAAACTTGCTCTCTCTCTCTCTCTCTCTCTCTCTCTCTCTCTCTCTCTCTCTCGATAAACACAAACATGCACGCCTACATGAAAACTGCATCGTATATGTGTTACTTATACGTCTATTTACCTTCCTTCTTTAGTCTGTATACAGATATGTATGTATGTATGTATGTATGTATGTATGTATGTATGTATGTATGTATGTATACGTAAATTCATCAGTAACAATGACGTATGTACGTATGTATGTGTACGCAAATTCATCAGTAACAATGACATGCAATTTTGAAATACGAGAACAAGGAACGAATTGCGAATATTTTTTTTTAAAGTACACATATTTCACAGAGTTGAAAGCATTTTCAAGAACTGTACTAGATGACTACTCTGATTTATGATGTTAAAAAGAGAGCAACGCCCCGTACCGAGGAGGGCAGCCAGAGGCCAAATGACTCTCTGTATCAGTGCAAAGTAAATCATTGGGTATATTCACTTCCTTGGAGAAGCAGAGGGTCAAAGAGGGTGGTGTTGTGTCTGAATGGAGGAGGACGAAGAGGACGAGGAGAAGGAGGAGGAGGAGGGGAGGGAGGAGGAGGAGGGGAAGGAGGAGGACGGCAGGAGGAGGAGAGGGAGGAGGAGGACGAGAGGACGAGGAGACGGAGGAGGAGGACGAGGAGGAGGAGGAGGAGGAGGAGGAGAAGGAGGAGGACAAAGAGGACGAGGAGATGGAGGGGGAGGAGGACGAGGAGTAGGAGGAGGAGGAGGAGGAGGAGTAGGAGAAGGAGGAGAAGGGGAGGGAGGAGGACGAAGAGGATGAGAAGGAAGAGGAGGAGGAGGACGAAGAGGACGAGGAACGAGGAAAAAGGAGAAGGAGGAGGAGAAGGAGGAGGACGAAGAGGACGAGGAGGAGGAGCGGTAGGAGGAGAAAGGTGTTAGACGGCATAACTTGTGCTTACACCCTGAGCATTGAAGCTCAATGGAGCCCTATATGTAGTAGTATTCGTAGTGATAATAATAATAATAATAATAATAATAATAATAATAATAATAATAATAATAATAATAGTAATTACAGAAGTACGTATACAGTAACATATTTCAACTGACATCTCCGTAGGGGGGTATCCCCGTCAGTGCACCTCATGCGGTGCACTGTAGGCATTACTTGAGGTTCTTTGGAGCGTCTTTTCGATGCCTAGCTGCAACCCCTTTCATTCCTTTTACTGTAACTCCGTTCATGTATCTCTCTTCCATCTTACTTTCCAACCCCTTCCTAACAATTGATTCATAGTGCAACAGCGAGGTTTTTCCTCCTGTTACATCTTGCAAAACTTTTTACTGTCAATTTCCGTTTCAACCCTGAATGACCTCATAGGCCCCAGCGCTTGGCCTTTGGCCTAAGTCTTTTATTCTTCAAGAGTGTTCAGACATTGCGTAAATTGTCAGCTATACTGCACTCTACCATTTGATCATCTGAATAACTTATATGAATATATATATATATATATATATATATATATATATATATATGTATATATATATATGTATATATATATATTATATATATATATGTATATATATATATATAGTATATATATATATATATATATATAGATATGATGTAATATACAGTCCATGTATAAATAACGCTGTCATCTTGCACTGATGAGTGACCTATCCAGGCCTCTGGACAACATCTAGTACCTACTTTGCAGGTCACAGCGCTTTGACCTTTGCCCTATCGTCAGTAGACCTCTTTGGCTGAATTCAGTACCATATATATCCGGTCTCTAGGACTTGGGAATGGATTCAGGACCTTTCAGTCACTTGACCGAGTCCTTTGAACTGAATTTAGTTTTAGCCACCCCCTTTGAATTCAGTCCTAAGTATACTCACAGTCGTAGGCTTAGGTACGAATTTTTCAGGTGCCTCTGCTAGAATTCAGTAAGGAATTCAGTACTGTAGAGAATCCAGGGTAAGACATACGGGCTAAGTTCAGTATTCTGCTGGTCTTGTCATTCAGACTGGAGGTCCAGTTTCCATTATTTTGAAGTAGATCCCGAAATGTTGTATTATTACTATGCCTAAACAATAGCAAAGGTATACTTAGAGGTTATTACATTTCCCTACAATCTACCTGGGAATTATTAGAAGAATGTACACTTTCTCATACGAAACATTAAATTACTGAAAATTAGGACTGACCTGATACAGAATGGTGGGATTAGGAATAATGTGCAGTTGCAGCTGATTCCTGTTTGCAAAGGATTCCGTGAATGCATAAAAACTAGCGTTCGTTTTCCTCGTTGGATAAAATGCTTTTAAGTAGACATAATAAATTTTGAATTTTTGCATCCATGATTTTTCGCACAATTTTTCCTCTTCGTTTTTTATGTGTTCTGAAGAATATTTTATTGTAGGACACAAGATTTATTTTTTATAACCATTGTAATTTATTACCAAAAGGCCTAAACAATTTGCTTTTAGTTCTGTTTAACCAGCTTCATCTCTCTCTCTCTCTCTCTCTCTCTCTCTCTCTCTCTCTCTCTCTCTCTCTCTCTCTCTTCTCTCATTTCTGTTTTCTGTTCTCATCTTTGAAATCAACTTATCAATCTATTCATCTTCAACCTCTCTCTCTCTCTCTCTCTCTCTCTCTCTCTCTCCTCATTTCTGTTTTCTGTTTTCATCTTTGAATGAAATCAACTTATCAATCTATTCATCTTCAACCTTCCGATCTCTCTCTCTCTCTCTCTCTCTCTCTCTCTCTCTCTCTCTCTCTCTCTCTCTCTCTCTCTCTCTCTTCGTTCTCGTTTATGTTCTAACTTTGGAATCAACTCATTAATATATTTATCTTTAAGCTTCCGAATACCTCTCTCTCTCTCTCTCTCTCTCTCTCTCTCTCTCTCTCTCTCTCTCTCTCTCTCTCTCGTTTAATCCAGGATCTCTTCTCTTCGTAAACAAAGTGACAGGAAAAGGATTTTACAGCAAATAAGGCGCCAAGGCGAACTTCCCTATTCTTTACCTGTAAAAGAGGAGCTCATTAAGGGTATCGATATTGTTGAAAAAGTCTGTCTTTTGTGTTTATTTGAGCTTCTGTCTCGTGATTGTACTGCCAGTTTGTTTGTCTTGTGCACCTGACAGTATTTCAAAAGAATGAACGCCAGTTCCCCCTTTTATATTTTTAGATATTTTTTATATGAAATTTAATTTTTTTTTCCATTTAAATTATTTCTGTGTCAATAACCTAGATGTTATGACGCCAGGGTTAATAGACACAATCACTCAACCCTTTTTTTTTTTAATTCTGTGTCTGCTTTCATAGACGTAAATAGAGTTGGGTTTTTGTAATACATCAGAAATAAAGAATTAAAGACTTAATTATGACAAATGATAAATGAAAGACAGGTAATTTGATAAAGACTGACAAGAGACAAAACAGAGAAACAAACAATCGCGAAAAATGGTTCCACCCGAAACTTTTCATCACGCGACGAATGCAAGTCAAAGCCTTGCAGCGTGCGTGAGCGAGAGGAAAAAAAGTGAAAGAGAGAGAAAGTAAAAGAGAGAGAGAGAGAGAGAGAGAGAGAGAGAGAGAGAGAGAGGAAAAAAAGCTCCGAACTGCAGCAAGAATGAAATAAAAGAGAGCTGGATGACCATCATCCTCCAGGAGGGATTCATAAAAAATAACAAGCGTCAACCGCGGCCCCCATAAAAAATAATGAGAGAGCACTTGACAATAGTTAATAGTAACCCACGGGCTTCACTGACGGTTTTGACACCTCCCTCGGGGCGTTGGGGGAAACGAAACGGACCCGGGGGAGGGAAGGGAAGGGGAGGGAGGGTGGGGAAAGAAGGATTTGGGAGTGGGTGGAATGGGGAGTTTTCAGGGGGGTGAGATTTGGGAGTGGGAGGGGGAGGGTTATGGAGGAGTGATGTGGAGGGGTTGGGTGGGTAAGGGGTGATTTGGGAGTGGGCGGGATGATGAAGGGGACCCCTTTGTGATTTGGATGTGGGTGGGATGGGGGAGGCTAACGGGAAGGAGTGATTTGGGAGTGGGTGGGAATTGTTTAGAGGTGGGGGGGGGGTTTAGAGACTGGAAGGGGTAAAGAGGGAGGGAGGGAGGGATGTTGGGAAGTGAAGTGGAAGAGGGATGATTAAATTGGACCGGGATTGAAGTTAGAGTATTTATATGGCAGCCTGTGAGAGACAATGAAGTGTTTGTTTTGTGAATTCATCGACATTTTACTGTCAAAGATATTGTTACCCTTTCCGAATAGGCAAATTGGTCTGGTGTCAGATGGGTTGAGGAAATTGGGAAGGTATTTGTAACATTGGACAGTTGCCGAAATTCTATTTTACAATTATTGTCATGTATATCAGGATCAAGTTGCAGTATTCTGGTGTACTACATTAATGTTGACAATGAAATATGGGGCTAGGTAGGGAAGGGTCTAGTAACTACACAATCCAACCAGTATGCAAAATTTTGTATATACATATATACATACATATGTGTATATATATACATAAATATATATATATATATATATATATATATATATATAAGTCATATCACTTTTCCGTGATTCATATACATATATCGAGCTCATTCCTAATATCTAATTTCGCTCTTACCTCGGAATTATATATCATATATATATATACATATATATATATATGTATATAGTGTAGTGCGTAATAATATGTATATATATATACATATATATATATATATATATATATATATATATATATATAGATATATATTTGGCTAATTTTTGTATATACACTAGTTTTAAAATTCGGTTTTAATTTTAAATCTGTATCTTCAATCTTTGCGTTTGCAAGTTATACGAAAAGGAGTGATAAAAATGTCCTGGAAAACGAAACGATATCTAATCATATTTTTGCAAAAATCTATAATTTCTAGAGAAACGCATTCATACCACCTAGCAAAACTGGGCTTTTTCCCCTTCTACCAAAGTTGTAAACATCGCTGTCGCAACCTTATCTTGAGCGCATGGCAATCTTCAAGATTCTCTCAGCGCCTTGACATCTGGAAACAACGGGTTAATTTATAAGACGCTCGAGAACTGCTGTCGCTAAAAGGGATCTCGGTCGCTAATGAGTTTGATGACTGCTTCGTTTATCTAGGGAGATCAACCGCAGGCTGTTCAGTTAGCACGTTAGTTCACTAGGAGCAGGGTTCTTCATATTCGAATCCTGATTGCCAAGCGGGCTTTAATTATCTGCTGCGTCAAATGCACGTTATTATTATTATTATTATTATTATTATTATTATTATTATTATTATTATTATTATTATTATTTACTGGAGAAACAAATCTGCTGTCATGTATGGGTACAATTATTATATAAAGAATACATCTATACAGATAAATTTATTTTTAAATATATTTGTACCCATACATAGGTGTAGATTTGTTTCTCCATTTCAAGACTACTACTACTACTACTACTACTACTACTACTACTACTACTACTACTACTACTACTACTATTATGAACAGAGCGCATTAATTTTTCCGAAACAAGCCTGAATACCTTGAACTAAATCTTTACGGAAAAAATGTCCTTTATAAGCATAGAAAAGAACTGTACTGTAAAATCAGGGATATAATCGGATTACAATGTTATTTATTAGCAATAGGTAGTTTAATCATGCTGTGAATGTTATGTATGCATGCATGCTGTAGTTGTCGGTTGTTTGTCTAAACATATTTATAAATACGCTAGTAGTATTATAGAGATGAACATTTTATTTTGATTGTCTCCTTTTCCTTCGTTTTCTCTTAAGGTGCTCTTTGCAAAGGACTAACCTACCAAACACTATCAAAATTAATATATTTTTACTTAATTTTTCTGTTTCAGTTTTAGAATGGCTCCTTAATGTTACTGTGTCAGCTTTCGAATGGTTCCTTAGTGTTACTGCGGAAGTTTTCGAATGGTTCCTCAGTGTTACTGTATCAGTTTTTGAATGGTTCCTTAGTCCTATTGCGTCAGTTTTCGAGTGGTTCCTTAGTGTGACTGTATCAGTTTTTGAATAGTTCCTTAGTTATACTGTGTCAGTTTTCGATTTGTTCCTTGGTGTTACTGTGTCAGTTTTCGAATGGTTCCCTAGTGTTACTGTGTCAGTTACTGCGTCAGTTTTCGAAAGGTTCCTTGGTGTTACTGCGTCAGTTTTCGAATGGATCCTTAGTGTACTGCATCAGTTTTCGAATGGTTCCTTGGTGTTACTGCTTCATTTTTCGAATGGATCCTTAGGTGCATATTACAGTCTGCAGCCTAATTGTTTAGTTCAGGCTCTCTCTCTCCAGATCCAATTAAAAAAGCCGAATTTCCCACACGTCTCTTGTTTCCTTCCTTTACAATAGCGTTGAGGTATTAGCATTCAGATCTACTAAGCGCTCTCTTTATTAATCGCCTGGGAGACGTGAGGGCGTGCGGCGCCCGTCAAGTCACGCCCTTAAAAAAAATAGGGAAGAAGAGTAACCAAGCGAAAAATAGCCGATTTCTCCCGGGACGTGTACGGCACGCGTGTGGAATGTGGGCCGTGCCTTGGGTCGTGCGACGCACGTCCGGCTGACCCGAAATCGCCTTTTTGAACTTTTTAATGGTAAGCCGCTGTGCGGTACGTTGTGTCTTGGTGAAGGTGGAAAAAGGCAAAATTTAAAATTGTAATCTTAACTGGCCCTGTATTTAATTTAGTTACTTAATCTACTGAAATATTTTTCTGATTGTATTACATTGATTTACTAAGTTTTAGTTACATGAAACATCTTAGGTAACTGTAATCTTAAAAGTCTGTAGACCCAAATAATTAAGTACTTTGATTAAAATAATTAATTACCTTTATTGTGTGCAATGTATATTTGCTAAATACTGTTTAATAAGAACGTTATTTTTTTAAAATGTAGAAATACGTAACATGCAGGCTGGTCTACTTACGATGGTGGTAACATGATAGCTTCTTATTTTCCCAGTGTTGTTAAAGTAGTGTTTTTTCCTTAACTTATGTAGAGCATTGACAATCTGAACAACCATCTACGGCAAACAATTAAAATTTCAGTTGAATTAGGAGGTGCCTTGTAATATCATATCAACTAATTTAGTATTTAGAATGGCCTTATTTATAAACCACCTGTAGTCGTCAGAAAGACCAAACTTAGCTACAAAATATCTCTAGAAATTCACCAAAACCCCAAGAAGATGGGAAATTCGGGGTCAGTAACCTGGATGTTGTGACGCCAGCATTAGTAGACATAGATCAATCATGAAATAATCAAGCATTAGTAGACATAGATCAATCATGAAATAATCGATTATACTTGATAGGTGCTTGTCTTTATAACTTCTAGTTAGCCTCAGGCATTTTGTGATAACCGCATGTGGGGGGTGGGGTATGGTTGTGAGTCATTTGCCTGCTGAGTATTGAACGAGAGTAATGAGCGAGTCTTGGTGTTAAATTTAAAATGGTATTAGTTATTATAGTTATCAGAGATTTCAGATGATGAAGTTATCCTTTCATTCATTATTGTAGTGGTGACGCTGTGTTAAATTCCAGTGTAGGATAGCGCCTGCTGGGTGTCATGATCAAATTCAGGTGCATTTTTAACAATTATT
>NC_061087.1:22289857-22302357 GCF_015104395.2 Macrobrachium nipponense | reverse complement strand
TCTATCCTTCCGATTCTTCTTTCATTCTTTCTCCTATCACCCTATTCTCTTCCACCCTTTATTTTATTCTCATCTTCTCCTTCCTCTTCTTCTTCTCCTCCTCCTGTTCCTTGGGAGCCCACCCACACGTCTAATGAGAGGAGGACCCAAAGGAATCACTGTTGGGTTTTATCCTACTAGATCACTAAGAGCCCCTGCCTTAAATTAATGACAAGGATCCCGCCCCTTACTGCCATAATAAAAGTGTCAATTGGGTCGCAAAACGGTCGCCCGATTGATATTCCCGATCCCTATGCACGAGAGAGAGAGAGAGAGAGAGAGAGAGAGAGAGAGAGAGAGAGTAGGGTTAGGTGGTGTCACTACCCACCAAAAAATGTAGCTGTTCGTGCAACTGTGTAGGTTATGGCGAAAATGAATTTTATTTTTTTTATTTTTAATTCTAATTTTATATATTTGTTTTAGGGAAGCCAGGGTAGGGAAGGGAGGGGTAGGGGCAGGTGGTGTCATTTCCTTAAGAAAGATTCGCTGTTAGTGCAACTTTGTTATGGTGAAAATGAAATAAATAAATTTTTTTTTTTAGATTTTATTATAAAAACAAGTCGGTGTTTTTGCAACTGTGTATGTTATGGTGAAGAAGAAATGAACTTTTAATTCTTTTTAATTGTTATTTTTTATATTTTGTTGTCAAAAAAGTCGTTGTTGCAACTGTGTACGTTAAGGTGGAGATAAAATTGGTTTTTTACTTTATTTTTTTTTTTCATTTTGTTTAAAAATAAATGTTTCATTGCTAATTGTCATAATGTCCCTTAATTGTCATCATTTCTCTTCATTCTGACAGTGTTTTGTTGAAGTTAATAGTCACTATATAATTTATAATTTACTTAATATTTTTCTGCATTTTCTTTACTGAGAGTGTTTATTCATTTACCTTGTTTCATTTTCCTTATAACTTGTGGCTTATACATACATGCAACATACATATTTGTGAACATATTATTATTATTATTATTATTATTAGTATTAGTATTCAGAAGATGATACTCTGCTACTTGTTCTAATTTTTGTTCCTTTGCAATTATCCAACATTTTCCGTTTAGATTAGGACTACATTGGAGGACAGATATAAAGATTTAGAAAAAAAAAAACTTTTTGTTCACAGATATGTCTTCCACAAGATGAAATTTTATGGGAGACTTCCCGTCATTTCTATTGATTTTTGTGTCACTGACCGTGGCTACTGTGACGCTGTTTATTCCTTTTCCAGTGGAGGATTCGGTTTAACTGACCTTGGTAGTTTTGACGCCAGCCAGTTCTTTAATCAGTTAGTCTAGTGTCTGGTCACCCTCCCAGTAACTGTTCAGCCATGTTTTCCAATTGAGATGATAGTCATCTTCTATGAACTCGTCCGTCTTTGTTGTCTTTTTATCAAAATATTTTTGTATTGCAGTTATTACTTTTGTTGCTGTTGTTTTTGTTTTTGTGGTTGTTGTTGTTGTTGTTGTTGTAGATATCGCAAGGCACTCTCCTTGACCTAGTTTGAGTTACGGTCTGCATTGTTTATTTTTGTGTCGCTCACGTTATCTCAAGAGCGATGCTGGAGTGTTATATTGGATCTCTTGTATTACTGTTAGCTTGTATTGTTGTTAGCATTACAACAGTAATGCTAACAACAGCAGTATCAATTCATCATTTGTTATCAGTTCACTTCAGGTTTTAAGTTATTTTTATTGCTTGCCATAATCTTATCATTTATCATTCTTATTTTTGTTTCCTTTGGAATATTGCTCAATATATATATGTATATATATATACATATATATATATATATATATATATATATATATATATGAATAACTTGATCACGAAGTATATAAAACGTGATGCTATGTATAGATAAAGGTTTTTGCCACCGTACATCCTCCGTGGCAAAAACCTTTATATATATATATATATATATATATATATATATATATATATATATATATATATATATATATATACACATACACACACACACACACAAAAAAAAAAAAAATATATATATATATATATATATATATATATATATTATATATTCATTCACATACACACACATACATAACATATATAAATACGTACATGTTTGTGGTTAGATGCAGCTTAGGAAAGTTAAAGATTATATATATATATATATATATATATATATATATATATATATATATATATATGAATATTTATCACATCACCTTGATTCATATAAATCATTCGAGCTACAAATGTCCTTTAATATCATATTCGCTCTACCTCGGAATTGATATATTTTCATATATATATATATATATATATATATATATATATATATATATATATATATCAATCAAATCTTCAACTTATATATATATATATATACACATGTGTGTGTAAATAATATGAGAGAAAAAATACTACCGTACATCATCCCAATAACAAATATAGGATATTTTCTAGAACATACTTTTTTTTATTTGTAAAGTAAACGGTAACAAGTAAGACATCAGAATTTAATTTTACATTAACCTTTCATACAACATCACTCACAGAATCTAAAGAACCACATTATAGCTCATACAGAACCCGCCATTATGTACCCCTACAGAAGCACAAAAAATGATCCAGCCTTATCTTTCGTCCTCGAGCGAACCGAGACGGGGATAGCGACGCCAGAATAGAAGCGAATTCAAATTTTCAGTCGTCGGGAACTGACCTGACTCCCTCCCAGATAAGAGATCTTTGTCCCAGCACGTCTCCCCGCCTCTTCGGATAAGGGTAATCTGACCCTGTATTGATCAGACGTCGTTCTCTGTCTCGACTTCCATCTCCTCCTGTTGCGGGGTTATTCTTAGAGCACGTCGTAGAGGAGCGAATTACGTGACAGTTGATGATATTATTATTATTATTATTATTATTATTATTATTATTATTATTATTATTATTATTATTATTGGAGAAACATCCACTGTTATGTATAGGTACATTATTATTATTATTATTATTAATCTGTTCAAAAGAATGGCAGAATTAAGCGAGTTGATTTTATATATTGTTTTTTCTATTTTCCTTACAATTCACTTCTCAGACTCAGCGATGTTTCTGAGTAACTGGCCAATATTCATATTGGGAATTTTTAAAAAATTATAAATGCTGAAGGTAATCTTTTATTAGAACAGGATATCAGGTCCAGGTCAGGCAGGGGTCGTCGTCAGTGCCGGTATTAGTCCGTAGGCGTAGTTCAGTTCGGGGCCGGGGTCGTTTTCGGTTTAAGGGCTGGTATTGGTGTTGGTATAGCTGGTATCACGTGACGTTTCGACCTACCCGCAGGTCATCTTCGGACGAGTCGGTTGAAGAGACTGTAGCAAGAAAGTCTGCGGGGCGGTATTTATAGCGGCTCGGACCTAAAGTTGCATTCTCATTGGTCGGGCCGACCAATTAGAATGCATCATTTTGCTGTACTTATCGTTACTGCATCGTCATCACCATTTAGCTGTGCTTATCATTATTTCATCATCATAATCACCACATCCATGTACTTATTATTGCATCATCATCATCACCATTTTGCTGTGCTTATTATTATTTCATCATAATCACCATATCCATGTACTTATTGCATCATCACCATCGCCATTTTGCTCTGCTTATTATTTTATCTTCATAATCACCACATCCATGTACTTATTATTGCATCATCATCATTTTACTGTGATTATCATTATTTCCATTATTTTGTCATGATATGACCATATCCATGTACTTGTTATTGCATCACCATCACCATTTTGCTGTACTTATCATTATTTCATCATCATGATCACCACATCCATGTCCTTATTATTGCATCATCATCGTCATCATCATCATCATCATCATTTTGCTGTGCTTATCATTATTTCATCATCATAATCATCATATCCATGTCCTTATTATTGCATCATCATCATCATCATCATCATTTTGCTGTGCTTATTATTATTTCATCATAATCACCATGTCCATGTACTTATTGCATCATCACCATCGCCATTTTGCTCTGCTTATTATTTCATCATCATGATCACCACATCCATGTACTTATTATTGTATCATCATCATCACCATTTTGCTGTGCTTATCATTATTTCATCATCATAATCACCATATCCATGTCCTTATTATTGCATCATCATCATCATCATTTTGCTGTGCTTCTCTTCATTGCAATATCATCATCATCATCACCATTTTCTATCTCACTGCTATTAATTACCCAGGCCTCCGTAGATATTCCCCCCAACACATTCTTTCTCTGTGTATGCATTTTCTCATTTTTTATGAGAATTTAATCATCATATCTTAAAGTCGAAGCAATAAACCACTCTTGAGGTGCCCTCCTCCTCCTCTCGGTTATGCCTACGGCGACTGGCCAGCTCGTCCATCTTCCGCCTGAGCCGAGGAGAGTTCGAGGCGCAAATAATATGCCTTTTGTTTTTGTTTGTTTTCATTCGTTCTCATTTGTTTGTAATTTGTTTCGATTTGATTCGTGTGTTTTGATTTGTTTCAGTTATTTTTGTTTGCTGTCATTTGTTTCATGTGTTTTTATTTGTTTCATTTTTTTTCTTTGTTTCGTGTGTTCTTAGTTGTTTCATTTGTTTTCTTTGTTTCAGTTTTTTCTATTTGTTTATGTTTTTATTTGTTTAATTTGTTTCTATTTGTTTCATTTCTTTCTATTGGTTTCATTTGTTTTTATTTGTTTCATTTATTTTTATTGATTTCATTTGTTAGTTTTTATTTGTTTGATTTGTTTGTTCTTATTTTCCTTAATTTGTATGTTTTTATTTGTTTCGTGTGTATTTATTTGTTTCATTTGTGTTTATTTATTTGTTTCGTGTGTATTTATTTGTTTCATTTATGTTTATTTATTTCATTTCTTTTTATTCGCTTCATGTGTTTATTTGTTTTTATTTGTTTCATTTGTTTTTATTTGTTATTTACGCGTGTAGCATCTGCTCTCGTTACCACCGTCCTGGAGGCTGTATCTGGGTCTGTTTGTCTGTCTGTCTGTCTGTTGGCGGAGTTGCGTGAAATGTGATAGAGGAAATCTGACGAGATTTTGCATAAAGTTCCTTTTTTTAATTAATTTATTTTTATTTATTTTATTATATTTTTTATGTAACAGTTTGTTAGATTTCAGGCGTAGATTCAATTCTAAGTTTTTTTTTATTCCCACTGATATGCTTTAGAGGAGAGAGTCGGTCTAATGCAGTTTGTGAAAGAAAATGCATAAAATGTGCAAAGATTGTTAATTTAATCATTATTGTGCTAATGGAGGTCATAGTAATTGTGAAAATGAGTATCAGTGATTTACGTTGTTACTTTTTTTATGTTCATTTTACAAATGTAGCTTGGCATTTTTTTACGTTATTTACTAAAAAAAAAAAAAAGAAGTACAATTACCAATTACCCTTCAGCGATACCAAGTGCTTAATAATAAGTTTTTCTTGTGAGAGGGTAGAAGGAAAAGGGAATACTCTCTCTCTCTCTCTCTCTCTCTCTCTCTCTCTCTCTCTCTCTCTCTCTCTCTCTCTCTCTCTCTCTCTCTCGTAGTTGAATGACCCTGTTGTCTCAGTACTTGGCATCTGATTTCATTCCAACGAACTAAGAAAAATCTCTTCAACTTTTAAGCTTCCTGGTGTCAAATGAACACAGATAAAATGATAAAAAAAGAAACGCTTCAGTTTATATTCTGCTTCCTTAGAGGCATTGATAGCTTCATTCGACGAATGGATCGAGAAGATAATAATAGTAATATTAATAATAATAATTCGCCAGCTAGCAAATTTCATCCTCTAAAATAACGCCGCCGCCCGCGCAGAGCAACCCGGGGTTGTCGAGCAATATTGCACAGCGGGGTTGCAAATTACCGAACAATATCTTTCACCGGAATAGCATATTAGCGGGCGGGGTATCGGGTATCGCAGGGGCAAATAAACAAACGGGATTATATGTACCAGAGCGCCGATTTATCGAGCAATATCTTATGTCAAGAGTACCAGGTTAAAAAGAGTCGTATCGTATTTCCAGGTGTGGCTAATTAATGAGTGATTTGATGCCCCAAGGCTGTGGGTTATTGGTCGTGGTGGTAAATGGATCAGGGGTGGGGCTGGGGTAGGGGGGCAGGTGGGGGAAGAAGCTAAGCAGTGTTATTTGCGACAGGTTTATTTATCACTTATATATTGATTACAGTGAGTGATTATAGTACACCTTTGCTCTTCCGAGTCTTTCATTTCTGGACACTTGCACGAAGATGCTGTATATTAATTACATTCCGTCTGATCAAATTGCCCACGGCCACTTAATTGCTCTATTGTATTTAATCGGTACAAGATTCAATAATATTCTGTGCTTCTCGCGAAATACTGAACAATTTTCTGTACTTTTTGCAAAAAACTAAGCATTTTTTTCCCTGTTTTTTTTTTTGCTGAGCAGTGTCATGTGCGCTTAGCGAAATAACAGATCAGCTATCTTCCCTTGGCCAAGTAACCTGCAAAGTTTGGATAAATGCTGAAGAATGAATTGTGCTTATTGTAGAATGCTGAGCAAGACAAAGTATTGAAAACAACTGGCGAAAACACTTAATTTCCTGGAAACTGAAAAAAGTATGAGATTATATTAAATTCTCTTTGCCACTTGACAAAATACTGACTAGTATATATTACCTGACAAATTACCTGTTATCAAAATGTTAAGCAATATTCCATGCTTATAGAAAAATACCGAGCATTTAAATATAGCATTTAATAGCATTTAAATATAAGATTGAACGTTCCTTTACTGGCTTCTAATCTTGCCAGTCGTGTTGCTGTCATTGTTACGGTAAAGGCAATCGGTCTCCCATAGAAAATCATCTTTTTATATCTTTAAAGCAAGTCATTTTGCCATATAAATGTTTTTAACGCCATTAAAGTAAGTCCATATGTTATGGAGAAAAGTCTCGCTGCCACAGATAGAAATCCTTAATGCCATAGACGGAAGTATACTGTACAGGAGGGAAATGGTCCTTCCGTCTTAGAAAGAAGTCAAAGCATCAAGTCTTTTCGTTTTCGGAAAGAGCATTTTGCTTCACAGAAATAAACTGTTTAGTTTAATTCTCCAGAAAAGCCGGCCACTCTAAGCTGCATTTAAAAAAAAATTGCTGCTATGTTGAAATAATTCCAGAAGTAACTTATTTCCTTTAATGCAATGGGGTAATATAACAATGCTGGATCTTGCCATCAATCGTAAAACTCCTGCGCAGCGATATCCTATTCGTTAAAAGCAATGATGTTTCTCCATCGCAAGAATGAAGCGCTTCAGTGGCGTGGTCGGTATGGTCTTGGCCTGCCACCTCGGTGGCCGCGAATTCGATTCTCGGCCATTCCATTGAGGGGTCAGAGATGTATATGTCTGGTGATAGAAGTTCACTCTTGACGTGGTTCGGAAGTCACGTAAAGCCGTTAGTCCCGCTGCTGAATAACCACTGGTTCCATCCAACATACAAACAACCATCGCAAGAAAGACGTTTCTCCTGTAGGATGTGTCTCGTTTTCCCTAGTCATCTCAGATGTTCTGCTCTTCCATTGTTGGAATCGTGTCCTCTCGTCGTGATGACAAGATCCTCCCGAGATCTCCAGCTTCCGGACTTTTATGTCATCTAGTTGTGATGAAAGTGTAAGCGATGTTGTAGAGCCCCAGGAATATTATCCTCATTGTTCGTTATTAATATCTGAACAATTGTTTATTTATGTATATATTCATTGTTTTGTTGATATGGTTATCTGTTTTTAAATATCATTTTGACTTCTCTTCACTTTCTTTTGTTTAATATATATTATATATAAATGTATATATATATAAATATATATATATAATATATATATATATATATATATATATATATATATATAGTATGCCTAGGTGCATAGAAATAATAATGAAAAAAAACTTAATAATAATACTATTTTATGGTTGTTGTTGTGGCGCGCGCCATTGCATTGAATAAATACCTGTGCATATTCTTCGTGCAATGCGATGTAAAAACATTTGCCGCCGAATTTATCGCCCTGTTGTTATTCGCTTGATTGTAACCAGCTCTAACTACCACCACTACTACCACTACTACCACTATCACTGCTAGTAGTACCGGTATTTACCCGGAATGGATGCCCTCATTAATGTCATCTGTAGTTCATTCTCTCATATTTATTATCGTTATTATCATAACTCCGCAGTCATTGAGAATTTATGTTGTTATTGTCTTAGTGTTAGAACTCTGTACTCTGCGTAGAGTTATGTTGCTGTAGCTCTCATGTGTATTTCATTCGGGAATTTGAGCGCTGAGAAAATAAGGTTCCACAATAAACATCAAGTTCTGTGGTCCAGCAAAATACCTCAGAATGGATCACTGTCATATTCTACGACAATATATATTTTGGGTAGAGATCAAGTAAACATAGTTCAGTCGACTGTCATCAGTTCAATAAATTATTTGCCATGACTACTTTAAGGGGTAAAATGCAACCCCTTGAGAGAGAGAGAGAGAGAGAGAGAGAGAGAGAGAGAGAGAGAGAGAGAGAGAGAGAGAGAGGTGCTTGTGTTAGGAAAATGTATTGAGTTTTATCTTCGATGAAATGTCCGTAAAAACATGAATTGAGAGTTAGGAATGTTTTCTCTTTATTCGTATTCTTATTCTTATTATTATTATTACTGATGAAAAACTCCACAATGGCGTAGGTGCAAATATATATTAAAAAACGTATATACAACACGAGAGCTTTCGAGAACCTGTTCGAGAAGGGAATCGGGGAGGTTCTCGAAAACGTTTGTTTAAATGTATATATATATATATATCTATATATATATATATATATATATATATATATATATATATATATATATTATATATATATATATAATATATATATATATTATTTTTTTTTTTTTTTTTTCAACTAAACCATTGTGGATTTCATTATTATTGAATAATTCTGTTATGAGATTTTTATCAATTTTTTTTATATTATTATTTTTATTATTATTATTATTATTATTATTATTATTATTATTATTATTATTATTATTATTATTATTATTATTATTATTATTATTATTTCCAAGTGCCTCCCTTCTTTTGAGGTAAGTGGAAGTATAGTTAACCTGTGCGGTAAACCCCCTTCTCTCAGTTTACTTTCCTCACTCAACTGCCGGTAAGCACTTGCATCCATATGCCATGACTCTATCTCTCTCTTCTCTCTCTATCTCTACTCTCTCTCTCTCTCCTCTCTCTCTCTCTCTCTCGTCTCTCTCGCTCTCTCTCTCTCTCTCTCTCTCTCTCTTTCTCTCTCTCTCTCTCTTCTCTCTCTCTCTCTCTGTCTTTTGCAACCGTTCTTCTATGAAAGGTAGATCCTTGACATTTGAGAAAGAGACGTATATATAGGAGATAAAAGACAGTACATTGCTACACTAAAACAATTCTCTTTTCATTTGTAATGATTTATTAACATTTTTATTCATTTATTTATTAATTTATCTTTAATTTTTTATTAGCTGATGTCGTCTCTGTATTTCTTATTAATCTTTTGTAATTTCATTCAAAAGAACACTGTATATTCTTTGGAAGCTTGAATTTCAAGTCAAAGGTCACTGTAGGCCTGGTCTATATATAAATAGGCTTCATTATCTGAATAATGATAATAATTATAATAATAATGATATAGTGCTGAATGTCATTGTGGATCATCAGCTGCATTCAATTTATGTAGTTTCCTCTGTCTTTCTAATAACTGATTTTACGGGGTTCCTGCATTTTGCCAGTAACGCTCTGATGTTTGTCATTTTCCTGATCGGAAATGACAGAATGGAGTAACCCTAAAACATCAGTTGTTAGAAAGACAGAGAAACCTCTGTATAAATTAAACGGAGAAGAATGAACTGAGGATTTATCAAACTAGAATTTTCTGGCAGAAAAATAAATGAGAAAAATAAGAGATGCTAAAAATATGTAATACGAAAATAAAACAAGAAAATGTATTGTAGCGTAAATGTCGTTGAAAAGCAGAAACATGTAATGGAGATGGGTAAGCTAAACTAAAAAAATACGAGTATTAAGTCAAAGAAAGACATGAATCGTTGTACCATTCTGAGGACGTCAGTAAAAACGCAAAGAAGGGATAAGAGGTAACATGAGAAAGGAAGACATGAAAACAGCAGGACCACCGTGATGACGTAAACATAAGAAAAAATAAAAAAGAATAAAAAAGTAAAAAGAAGAAGAAGAAGAAGAAGAAGAAGAAGAAGAGAGAGAGAGAGAGAGAGAGAGAGAGAGAGAGAGAGAGAGAGAAGGACCCTTTTAAATCCGACCGCGCTCATGAGGCCCTGATCATCGTAAATCGTCTGTGTGTGTGTGTGTGTGTGTGTGTGTGTGAGAGAGAGAGAGAGAGAGAGAGAGAGAGAACGAGAGCGTTGGCCGAGACTCGGGTACTGACGGAGAAGGGGTTTGTGTCAGGAATAACAAGTGCCTTCAGGTAGTATATGTCGTATGCAGGGCCTCACGGCGTAAATCCTCTAGCACAGAGGGCGGGTGTTAGAAGCAGAGTAGGGGAGAGAGAGAGAGAGTGAGAGAGAGAGAGAGAGGGCCGCGGAGTAGACAAGGGTAGGCAGAAGGAGGGAAAGGGATTAGTGAAGAAATCCTGCAATGGTGACGAATAGGATGTTTCAAAATGCAGGATAATAAAGCAGAGAGAGAGAGAGAGAGAGAGAGAGAGAGAGAGAGAGAGAGAGAGAGAAGGCAGCGGAGTTGACAAGGATAGGAAGAGAGACGGAAAAGGAAGAATGAAGAAATCCTACCATGCCGGCGAATAGAATGCAGCAAAATGAAGATCTATTTTAACAATAATTTTAACAAAGTAAGAATGTAACCTTACTTTAGATCCTCTTCGTAATGATGACTTAAATTTTCAAGCCTGGTGATGACCTTAACGATGGTGGTGGTGACGAAAATAAGCGCTATGTCAGTGGTAACAACTGTCAGATCAGGTTGATATGTGATGACAGTTATGATAACGGCATGGTCCTTATGATATCTGATAGGTCAGAATTAATAACTGATGGCCGTTATGATAATCGCTAGGTCAGCAATGATAGTTGATGGCAGTGATCATAACAGCTAAGTCAGCAATGATAGTTGATGGCAGTGATCATAACAGCTAAGTCAGCAATGATAGTTGATGGCAGTGATCATAACAGCTTAGTCAGCAATGATAGTTGATGGCAGTGATCATAACAGCTAAGACAGCAATGATAGTTGATGGCAGTGATTATCACATCTAGGTCACCAATGAAAGTCGATCGCAGTGATCATAACAGCTAGGTTAGAAATGACAGTTGATGGCAGTGATCATAACAGCTAAGCTAGTATTGATAGCTGATGGTAGTGATGATAACGTCTAGGTCAGTATAGACGATTGATGGTAGTATGACAACTGCTAGGTCAGTATTGGTAAAACTCATGGCAGTGATGATACCAGCAAAAATCTTTAATGCTAATCGTTGCCAGTGATAGAAACCGGCGCCAGCAATGATGATGTCAGTAAACAAAAAGAAGTTGGCGCTGGCGATGTCAGTGATGACAGTCAGCATGACGGTAAGCGAACGGGAGAAAGATACGCTAATAATACATTCTTAACAACGATGAGATAGACGAGAAATGCCAAGGAAAAGTGTAATTGCCTACCATCAGTAAGGACAGTAACGCTATACAGGAAGCTGACATTTTTATTACGGGTTTAGAGGTGCTGTAAATGGTTACGACTTTTGTAACCAGATGATGATGATGATGATGATGATGGGGGTACTAGGAGCGTCGACCACAACGACGTTCTGCTTAGTTTTTGAAGTAGAAATGTGTATTATATTTAGTCAAAACAAATGGCGTTTGAAATGCGTATAGATATTATATATATATATATAATTTATATAATTATTATTCTACTATATATATAAATTATATATATATATATATATATATAATATATTATATATAGAATATACATAATATATTATAATACATATATAATTATATAATTATATATATATGTATATATTTTATACACTATATATATCACGCTATATATCATATTACAATATATATCAAAACCATATATAACACATAAAACCATCAATATACAAATATATATATAAATATATATAATATATATATATATATATTATATATTTTATACATATATATATATATATATATAAACATATATATATACATAAAAATATAGTATATATATATATAATATATATATATATAATAATTATAATATATATATATATACCTATATTTATATCCCTAAAATAATATATTCATATAATAATAATATATATATATATATATATATATATATATATATGGGTAGATTCAATTCCCGTCAGAGCGGTGTACAGACAGATAGGTAAATGACTAT
>NC_061087.1:22279857-22284857 GCF_015104395.2 Macrobrachium nipponense | reverse complement strand
TTATTAATATATATATATATTATAATATGAATATAATTATTAATTGAATTCATATAGGCTATACATACACACACACACACACACACACACATATATATATATATCTATATTTTGTGTGTGTTTTGTGTGTGTGTGTATGTATGTGTGTGTTTGTATAGAAATTTACTGCCCAAAAAGTGATGGGTTACTCCGAAAATAAGGCCTTTTTGGCAATATGGGTCCCCTATAGTAATATATATGATTTTCGTGTTTATGTTTAAGCGTGCGTGCGTTACGAAACTTGAAAAAAATCACACACACACGCACACACACGACCAATTTATGGTTCATTATGCTACATTAAATAACCTCAGTCCATAAGTAACACACAAATAAGTTTTACTCGTGTCTGCCTGAAACACCGGAATTAGAATATAAGATTCAGACCAAAAGCTAAGCGCTGGGGCCTGTGAGGTAATTCAGAACTGAAAGGAAAATTGAGAGTAAAAGAGATTTTAAATGTGTAACAGCAGGAAGCCCCTCTCAGTTGTCCTGTGAAACAATTGTCAGAAAGCGGCGAGATGGAAGAAAATGAATACGAGTGGAGGCACAGTAAAAGGTGTGGAAGTTGTTGCCTCTAGGGCCCGAAGGGACGCTGCGAAGAACCGTCAGTAATGCCTACAGTGTATTACGAGAGGTACACTGACGGCACTACCCTCTTACTGGGTGAAACTTACTGGTAATTGAAATGAATATGTGGCTCTGACAGTCATTCAGCGCCGCTGAATCACAACAGGTATTTAATAGAAGACGAAGTTATCACTTTATTAGAAAAATACGCTTATATAAATTTTAGCAAAAGGAGAATTCCTCTTCCTTCTATAGTACCGTAAAATTCAATGGGTGCCGTATACCATATAATTTCTGTCATTTTACACATGAAAAAAAGTTACGAAATTACCGTTTGTAAATTAAAATTGCATATTCTCTTCCGCATATGTCATGCCAATTGTGGAATTTTTAAAAACTTAGTTATGGACTTTACACGTCCTTGAAAATATTTTTAGACGTGGAAGAACTGTACTGTTGTAAGGAATGTTTAGATGACCACTAAATAGATTATAGTTTCATTAAATATATTGAAACCCATGTTGACATTCCCGTAGAGTTTATTCGATTATGCGTCCCTTGTAAGAGAGAGAGAGAATTAAAACGTTAACTATCCTTAGGCAAACAAGTTAACAGGAAATACCACTTATCACTGTTGGTGAGGTATATTAAAACTATTATATAATATATATATTATATATATATATATATATATATATATGCATATATATATATATTATTTGTGTAGCTATATAAACGTATCACATACACGGACTGTTGTGTATCAGTACAAATACTAAAAGGCCCTCATTGAAACCAGATGGGATCTAGTGGAGTTATTTATTCAAAGAGTTATAAGCTTTATTGAATAAATAAATACTCCAATAGATACCGTCCAGTTTGAATGAGGTCCTTTTAGTAATATATTGATATATATATATATATATATACTATATATATATATATATATATATATTAATATATTATAAATATATATATATATATAATATATATATATATATATAGAGATGAGAGAGAGAGAGAGAGAGAGAGAGAGAGAGAGAGAGAGAGAGAGAGAGAGAGAGAGAGCTTATTTGCATGAAATGGGTCGTTCATTAAGTAAGTGATAATGATAACAAGAATATTTTGTCACGGGACAAGGTAGAGTGACATTCCATTGCACTTGTTTGCAGAATCTCAGCAGATAAGACGTGGTAATACTGCTAAAATTTCAGCAGACAACATCCATGACCTAAAAGAAAATATGACTTGAGGAGAATACTTTCTTTTCAATTTTAAGGAGATTAAATGTACGAAAAAAAAGGGAGAAACCAGGGAGACATTATGTAAGGTTTGATATAAAACTAGGTAGATAGGAACATCCATGGCTTTTTCAATACTTGGGAGCCTACGTGTGTTAAAAGCTTTCTTCTATTGAGACACTGTTATGCCTAGCATGAATACCAGTGGTACCTAGACCAACATATGTGCAATTTTATCCCCCACACCGTTATCACAATTAAAAATTAGTCCTTGAAGATAATGAATTCCAGGGGACTATCATTATTATTTGCAGGTGTTAGACCCTCTTTCAAAAATGTGGTATTTTGAAGGTTATAGCTGCATCAGCTACATTCAGCCTATATAGAGTGTTTTCTCTCTAATAACTGATTTTTCAGTTATTAGCATGCAGTAACCCTGAAGAATCAATTAATAGAAAGGTAGAGAAAACTTTATATCGATTAGACGCAAATGATGCAGCTATAACCATCAGTACTATTACATCATTTGACCAAGTGACATAATATTTTCTTTACCAGTCACTTTTATGAAGACCTCAATAATTTTTACTTCACAAATGGTTCCAGCAACCAGTGGAATTAAAGAATACACATCACCACATATTTTAATTAATTTCCGATCACTGCTTTAAAATAGAAATGTAAAAAATACGAATAAAATAAAATGCAAAATAAGGAAGCTAAAAGGAGCACTGTACTGATCAGGCCGGTGCAAATATCGATTTCTTTCTGTCACAGTGTAAGATGACCTAACCACAATCCCAAAATAGCATCAGAGGGCTATTTATAGTAGTATGTACCAGGAAGAAGTCGGAGAAATAGCGGGCGAATTTGAATAATTAGCGTAGGCAATTCGGCCTCCTTACGCACGCAAGGAATTGGCGTCATGCGTGCGCGTGATTAGTTGTAGGGAATTACAGGTAAACTTCGTGATTTCTGGTTTGGAATATAACGTTCTGGATAAATGTGAAAGCATTGGTTACGTAACTCTGAGATATTTGCATTCTTTGCAGCGATGGACAGGCAATTAGGAGAGAGAGAGAGAGAGAGAGAGAGAGAGAGAGAGAGAGAGAGAGAGATCATTGCTTATGTAATTCTGATAAAATTACTGTCATTGCTGCGTGATGGAGAGAGAGAGAGAGAGAGTTTATGACAGCGTTGCTTATGTAATTCTGACGAATTTTACTGTCATGGCAACGTGATGGATAGGGAAATAGGGGCGAAATAGAGAGAGAGAGAGAGAGAGAGAGAGAGAGAGAGAGAGAGAGAGAGAGAAAATATGATAATAAGTTCTTGCATGCTCAGTAAGTAGAATTTGTGTTATGTGATATCCACCGTGAATTATGCTTTTATTTAGGAACTAACAGATTAATTTAGTAATATGACCGTAAGTTATGTCCTTACACAAACAAAGAAACAAAGCAACAATATACTACAAAGCCAGCAGCAGTAAGAGAGCGCAACTACATAATACTGATGGTACTCGCACTAATCCCCAGTGCTTTGTTTACATCGCTATCGCGTCAGAAACAAAGTTCACCTGATTTGCCTCTTCGGGGAGGGGGAGGGGGGAACCAAGCGTGATTTCGGGTGCACAAGGACCGGCCCGGGATGGCTCAGTGGCTGATAGCCGCAGATACGAGACGCATGCGCGACAGACCTTCTGTTTATCTAGAAATAGGATTTACGAGAGGAAATTGTGGACACTGAGTGGTTTATGTCTTTATAACAGCCAAGTGACTGCGGATAAACTTCCTCGCTTTCATTGCTTTGCAAGATCACGTCGGTGTCTTCAAACAAGGCCAGGGGAGGGGAGGGTGACTTTTAACTTTTACCTCTTAGTGCGTATAGTTCCTCGTTGGAAAAGTCGGTAACGTGCTCGACTACCTATCTCGATGTGGTTCGGATCCCACAGTAAGCTGTACGCCCCAATTGGTTCCTAGCCACGTAAAAATATCTAATCATTCGGGCCAGCCCTAGGAGAGCTGTTAATCAGCTCAGCGGTCTGGTAAAACTAAGATATACTTAACTTTCACCTCTCAGTGCAACAGTTGTGTTTTCTCAGAGTTCGGCCTTTAGAGCCTTGTTCTCCATCGTCTTTGTTTTCTGGATCTCTTTATCTTGCTGTCCAGCCACTCCAACCCCCCTCCCCTCTTTTCACGATCTCAAGCGCTGAATGGCCGATAGTGCCTTAGTGATCATTGAGTTTTCGAACAAGGTAAAATTATGAACGCACCTTCTTCAGTTTTCCCGTCTGGGGGTAGTGTTGTTCAGTGTACCTCACGGGATGCACTGTAGGCATTACTGAAGGTTTTTTTTTGCAGCGCCCCTTCGGCCCGTAGCTAAAACTCCTTTTATTTCGTTTACTGTATCTACATTTATACGTTTCTTCCATCTTCCTATCCACCCTCTCATAACAATTATTTCACAATGTAATTGTGAGGTTTTCCTCCTGTTACACCTTTCGAACCTCCTTTACCCCTCAATTTCCTTCCTATCGCTGAATGACCTCATAGGTCCCAGTGCTTGGCCTTTGGCCTAAACTCTATTCCATTCCATTCCATAAATGCTATATTCCTATTCCTTCTCCAGGTGATAGTCGCCTTCCTTAACAGGTAGCATCAAGGTATCTATAGACCTTGGGTAGCATATACCCACGAAACGCTTGCCACTGTGCCCAGGGGCCGAGCCCGGGCTGCCCGGGCTAATTTTCGAAGGAGTAATAAGTGCCGTTTAATGGTATTTGAGAGGCCTCCGACGGCGAGGGCCCGTACGATACTGTCACCCCCTGGTGGCTGGAGACCCAACTAGCCGGTAGTTTGTCACGCAGGCCACCAGGGGTCCGATCACAGGTAGAGCACGTAATTAGCAATGTCTTGTTAAACACGATTATATGGCTATAGTCTCCTCTCGCACTTCCTCCCGGCCTCTCGA
Organism: Macrobrachium nipponense; assembly: GCF_015104395.2. Classification (NCBI taxonomy): domain Eukaryota; kingdom Metazoa; phylum Arthropoda; class Malacostraca; order Decapoda; family Palaemonidae; genus Macrobrachium; species Macrobrachium nipponense. Next base: position 22,280,034 of record NC_061087.1, on the reverse strand, counting down.
GACCTAAACCTTGGGATGAAATGTGGGGAGATTATTAGAAGATCAAGAGCAACGGTCTGGAATAAATTTTCCTGCGTAAAGAATCATTAATGCATATTCAAGTCTGATTATCAGAAACTGACTTGAATTTGTTAAGTGAATTTTTTTACTTTAATTGTAAAAATTTGGAATGCCTTC
>NC_061087.1:22269857-22274857 GCF_015104395.2 Macrobrachium nipponense | reverse complement strand
TGGAACTTTTTTATTCTTGAAATTTCATGGCGTTTCAGAGGGAATGTCTATTTTCAATCTGAAATTTTATGTTATCTCTTATCAGGATGGAATGTGTATTTTCTGTCTTGAAATTTCATGGTGTTTTTGAAAGGAATGTGTTATTTATAATCTGAAATTTCATGGTGTCTGTTACTCAAGGGAATATGTATTTTTAATATGAAATGTCATAGTGCATTTGCGAAGGGAGTTTTGTGTCTTTAATGTGAATCGTTGCTTGGAGGGTCTTATAGCGAACGCCCCATAGTCATATGCCTCCTGGATTTCAGTGAATTCTTCTGTAAAATTCGCATAGGGCCAAAGTGATCCAATATGTTATTATATTCGCAATAGTATCAAAATTTTCACGAACTCTCCTGTAAGGAACTAAAATTATTTGAAATGTTTTACATACAGAAGGTTCGTAAGGATATGTATAATTTAATGTTGAAATAAAACAAGAAATGTGGCTCTGATTGAGATAAAAAAATAGCACTGAAATAAAACAAGACTTATGGTATTTAAAAAAAGATTTAAATAAGAAATACAATGAAAAAGATTTGTGTTTTTATTAAACAATGAATTCCATTGAAATAAAGCAAGAAGAAATGTGACTCTGTTTGAAGAAAAAAAAAAAGCATTGAAGTAAAACAAGACGTATGGTATTTAAAAAAAATTTAAATAAAAAATACAATTAAACAGATTTGTGTTTTTATCAAACAATAAATGCCATTGAAATAAAGCAAGAAGAAACGTGGCTCTGTTTGAAATAAAAAAATAGCATTGAAATCAAACAAGACGTATGGTATTTTTTTAAAAACAAAAATGAAATTTTTTAAAATGAAAAATACAATAAAAAAAATTGTATTCTTATAAAACGAAAAATTACCATTGAAATAAAGAAGGAAGAAACGTGGCCCTGTTTAAGCGAAAATTAACCACAGAAAATCTCGCACCATCATCAACATCATCACCATCATCTATGACCACACTCTTACCACCCCGTAATGTACCATAATCCCATCAGCTGCTGCGCCAAGGCGCTGCGCAAAACTGTCATAAATTCATTATGATACCGCGATAACATTATCATCGCGCCCGAAATGAGGATAGCAAGCTCTCTCTCTCTCTCTCTCTCTCTCTCTCTCTCTCTCTCTCTCTCAATGGTAATCCGAGATAACGTATGTTTGAATTACACTCGTGGAGCTGATGGCGATAACGTTTAAGGAGGGGGTGACGAAGTCTCCCCTGCTGGGTGCCACAAAGAGCTCAGTGGGGCATCTTGTTGCCTACCGCTACTCCCTGCTGGATACCTGCTTACCTACTCTTCTTCTCTCCTCACCCCACTCCTACTCCTAGTCCTCCTCCTCCTCCTCCTCCTCCTGGTCCTCTTTCTCCTCTCATAGTCCACTCCCCGTTGCTGGTGGTTTGTCTACATAGCCCGCCTCAAGCGTCCCCACCCTCCCAGATAACCGTGAAATATTAACGAAATTTGCTTACATCACGACACAGCAAATTTCCTCCGTGTTGTTGCTGTTCTCGTCCGTTGCATACACGATGAAGCTGCCGCCGCCGCTGCTACCTCCTTTTTAAAAGCCTGCTTGGGCAGGAGAAGAAGAAGAGGAGGAGGAGGGGGAGGAGGAGGAGGAGGAGGTGGTGAGTTCAGGGGCACCTCTCTCTTTCTCTCTCTCTCTTTCTCTCTCTCTTTAGTTCTCCAAAACACTGCTGGCCATCTTGTCGAACACCCGCAACTATTACTGGATCACTCCATCACCCAACGCCCCAACCGGTCATTATCTTTACAACCCTATTAACTCCCATCGTGGCTGATCATGTTTACAGTCCGCCGTCATTATTGTACCACCCACCCTCTCTCTCTCTCTCTCTCCCCGTTTGCTCGTATGGTGATGAATATGTCGACGGGCTTTCTTGCATATTGGCAGCTTCCAGTCAATTCCAGGTCATTTGTCTACCCGCCTGGATGCCCGGCTGGAAATTTGGACGAAAGCTGTAGTAGTAGTATCTTTGAGCTCCTTATTTTGGGTATAGGTACCCAGATTCCGCGTTTGCGTCGCTTACTCTAGTTGCCAGTGGGTAATTGAATATTATCCCATGGGCGTGCTATCTCTACTTACATCCTGGCCGTCTTCTGCTTATCTTAATGACTGGTAACCGGCTCTGGTACGCTGTGTCTTTTAATCTCGGCTTTCATTATCATCGGCAGTTGATTATCGGCTGTCGGCCGCTGACCAGACCAGCGTTTGCTAAGGAGCAACACGATTCTCATATCGTTACCAATATTCCTTCCTCTGCCTCGGCGTCTCCATTTACACCCAACAATTTTATTGCTGTTGTCTGTGTGCAGGGGTCATGTTCTGTGTGGTTTTCTGGCTTTCTGGGTCACATGCGGTAAACTCGTTCGTTATTTATTCATTATTATCATCATTATTTTTTTTCTAGGATTTTTCGATTTTGTTGGAACTTCTGTCGGTGTCTTTTGTTTGGTGATTCGTTCGCTGGATCCAAAGCTTAATATTAAAGGGCTGTTAAAGGAACGTTATTGAGGTTTTTGGTGACCAACTTGCGGATCAATGAGGATGAATTTCCGGGTGAATTTCATTCCGTAGGCTGTGATATCCCCCCTTTTTATGAGAGAGAGAGAGAGAGAGAGAGAGAGAGAGAGAGAGAGAGAGAGAGAGAGAGAGAGAGAGACTTTTATTTTCAGTGACCTAATTAACATATTCAGTGAAAATCTAAGTACAGATAAGGATAATCCGGTTCATTATCAATACTTAACCACCTCTCACGAAACATTAATGCACCACCACTACTACTACTACTACGGAAGTTGACAAGCCATTGAGATAAAAAAATGTAAAAAAAGTAAGGAATCTGTCACATCTCGGAGACGGCTTATAAATAAGCATAACGTTAAAAAGACCAAATTCAGATTGAACGAGATTTTAATCATTAATAGCCCTGACTCTGAGCTGAGAGCCAGACAAGAGCCACTACCTTCTCCCCGTCCTCCCTCCCCCCACACATCTCGTGTCACCAACACCACCTCCCACCCCTCCCCCATCTCTCGCTGATCTCCTGAGACGATATTATATCTTCGTAGGGTGTAGTCGGCTGGGATGATCAACCCCCCCCCTCCCCCTACAAAGACCAGCCAAGCCCTGGTATAGATCTGATGTTATCCAGGCCACTGGAAGGAGACAAGGATGGCTGGTGAGTTGGAGGATTGTCAGGATGGTTGGGGAGGGGAGGTGGCGGGTGTTGGTCCTTTGGGGGTGATTCGGGTATCATGGCTCTAACACCCCCCTCCCATCCCCTCCCCTTACACCAACCCCAGAGGGAGGGGCTCGACCCGCCATCTTGGAATGTGACTTGGTGACTCAATGGTGTGCGCGTCTTTCTTGGGATAGGGGCTTTCAGGGGGGTGGTGGTAGTATTAGCAGTAGTAATAGTAGTGGTAGTAGTGGTAGTAGCAGTGGTGTAATAGTAGTGGTAGGTGATAAGGAGGTGGGAAAGATATACGAAATGGAATCAAAAGGAAGGAGGTTTTGGGGGATCTCGAAGTCTTCAGGAAAACGACTGATTTGAAATGTAGTTAAATGAGAGAGAGAGAGAGAGAGAGAGAGAATATGATTTTAAAGCGTTTTCATAATTATGGTAACCATTAAAACCTCTCCTTATATGAGCCTCACGCTGTTATTATTGCAATTTTTCTTCTTCTTTAGTAAAATCCAAAACTAAATTAGTTAAAATAAAAAAAGACAGAAGAGAAAAGAGAGTAGACGACAATTGCAAAGAGAGACGAAAAGAGAAGGAATTCAGAAGCCAAGTCCAGCAAGCACCCGCGACAAGAAAGCGATGGAAGGAATGAATTTATCTCTCTCTCTCTCTCTCTCTCTCTCTCTCTCTCTCTCCTCCTCCTCGTTCTTTCCACCTCCCTTAACTGATGATCAGATTGGATCCCAGGCGATGTGAAGGAAACGTGCTCGCAGAGAGAGAGAGAGAGAGAGAGAGAAGAGAGAGGTGACACACGGCCGATGGCCAGCTATCGCCCTTGAAATCGGAACTTTGGATGGACTAACAAGGGCGTATGCCGAGTTTCTAAATACTCACTTCAACTGCCTGCCTGCCTCCACCCCCTTGGGAGGGGAGAGTATGAAGGAACAGAAGAAGAAGAAGCAGAAGAAGAAGCAGAGGAAGAAGAAGTAGGAGCAGACGAAGTAGAAGCAGGTCTTGTTATCTATGCTCAGATTACCTGCTTCAGAAGAATTTCGTCCGAAAGCACATACATAGAGACGCTCTAATCCTAATCCGATGTCCGAAATGAAATGTTATGGTAACGAAGCGTAAACGTCTTCTCTCTCTCTCTCGCTCTCTCTCTCTCTCTCTCTCTCTCTCTCTCTCCCCTTCTCCCCTCCGCTATCGCCTGACCGAGCAGCCAGCAGCCCCCACTGATAAATTCCTCAAGATGGCTGATTTGGACTTTGACTGAGACAAAGCGATGGTGTCCCCTGTATATCTCGCTTCCTACATTCATGGATTTATGGAACGTCGACGGAGCACTATCTTCGCCTGACCTCGCCCGGGGAAACGTAATATTATATTTTACTTGTTTCTTTTCTTTGGTGGCTGAAGCTCCGGCTGGCTGCTGGAGAGAGATACTGATTCGAGGACACAGAATTAAAACTCTTAAGAGTGAAGAAGGAAGGCGTTTACGCGGCTTCCTAACAGGTCCGCGTCGAGAGTACTTTTAAATTTTTTTCTTTTTTCTTTTTTCTTTTCCTCCTGAAGAGCGGCGGCTGTTCAATCGTAAATTCGATCTTCAGACGCTAAGAGAAGACAATCTTGACTCCATATTGATTCTCGCCGGAGATTTGTTGTTGGCGAGTTATAGGAGGAGTAAATATTTCGAACTGTTTCGTTTTTCTCTCACTCTGGTTTTTTGGTTTCCTTTGTATATATAT
>NC_061087.1:22224857-22267357 GCF_015104395.2 Macrobrachium nipponense | reverse complement strand
AAATATAGCCTTTTATACTTGAGCCGTTTCCTGTTTTAAACAGAAGAATTTATTTACATTACATTTCTCTCATCTCTCTCTAATATGTATATATATATATATATATATATATATATATATATATATATATATATATATATATATATATATATATATATATATATATATATATAGGGAATGAGACTTTTTGGCGTAGCCCGTTTGGCGTCGCTGTTTCGGCTTGGCCGATTCGGCGTAGCCGATTTGGCATATAGAAATTTTCGGCGGAGAGACTGTTAGCGTCAAATGACTACTTTGTCGCTGAAAACGACATTTAGCCATCAAATAGATACTTCGTCGTTATAGCGCAATTAGCTCTCATTTTTAACAATTTTTTTTTGTTTTTTTTTTTTTTTTTTTTTTTTTTTTTTTTTTTTTTTTACATTTACTTTTTGGTAGCTTTAGAATTTTCAGTCGTCTAAGCCCTATTGTACGAAATGGAAGGAGATATTTTAACAAAACGTGGAAGAAGCAAAGTATTCACGATGGATACCATTTTTATTTTTGATGCAACGAGCAAGAGTGATTCTGAATTAAAATTCTGGCGATGTGAACAGAAAGATCGGTGTAAAATAAGATTACATATGAAGGATGGAAAAGTGATTCGCCAGTTGAATCAACATACCCATGAACCTTCTGAAAGGACGTGTTGCATTTCTAGAAAAATTAATCGAACCAAAAGACGTCGAAACAATCTGACGCCTAAACGGCTACGCCGAATAGTGCTATTAGTTTTTCTGACGCCGAATCGGCCAAGCCGAAACGGCAGCGCCAAATGGGCTATGCCGAAACGTAGCAACAAACCCATATATATATATATATATATATACATATATATATATACACAATATATATATATTCCACTATACACTTCTCCTTTAGCCTTCCGTTATTTTGCAAGACGGTTTTGGGATGAGGTTGCTAACCTCATCATTGCGCAAGCATGGATTAGATGAGAGCAATAATTCCGGTAGAATCGATCAGCACGAAAGATCACTTAGGTCACCGTAAATGTCAACATTTATTTTCTACCCTCGAGATTTTGAGGGTACGTGCACCTTACGATTATGAATAGATATGGTTATATATATATATATATATATATATATATATATATATATATCAGTATATATGTAGTAAGGGGGAATGCACAGACTCATCATATTTAACTTCCCATGGAGACAGAGTCCGACAGACAGCTTTCTTAAACTGTCGCATATGATAATATATATTATAAATATATATAAATATATATATATATATATATATATATATATGCGTGTGTGTGTGTGTGTGTGTGTGTGTGTGTGTGTGCGAATTTTTATCATTCACCGTGATTCATATACATGCATTAAGCTACAAATGTCCTTTAATATCCAATTCACCCTATCTCGGAATTGATATATTTTCATATATGTTAACCGAAGGGAAATGTGTGTGTGTGTTTTTAGGTGTTTCTCATATGAAATTCCTTTGAAAATCCTTTTAAATTTTTTTCTTTGTTTTTCCTATCAATCGGTCAGTCAATCCTTCCCATTATGCACATACTGTGTGATTCGCCCCTCATCCCTCCCTTCTTTACATTTGACTAATATTCATCGATCTATCTTTTTTAGGGTTCCTAACGTCACTTCCGGTAACGTTCAAATTTACATTCGCCCGCTTGAAATGCTCTGAATTCCTTTACCGGTCTGAGTAGTGAATTTCGTGACCAATCAAAAATGTGTAAGTGTAACGTTTGAAATTTTGTCCATTTTAGATTTCAGTTGTATCCCTTTGCACCAAAATCTTCTGCTCTCTCAGTAATTTCATCTTTACTGTTCATACAATGTTGAAGGGTATACTAATTCCTTAGCATACCATTTCTGAGACCTATTGTACTTAACATTCACTTTCACAACCACTTATATCATCTTTGATCAACCGCTTTAATCTGTCAGGAATCACGTCCACTTTTTATTGACTTGTCATCCAACAGCTTTCAAATCATCTTTGTATCAATACAAGACTTCGTTCAGCTGTTTTAACGTCATTCTAGTTCTTGTGTCATTTACTTTAATATCCTTTCGCTCATAAACGATATCGCGTCATAATCACTAACCGCCAAAATTTAAATGCTTGGAGCATGCTCGAATTCTTCCCAAACAGATGCGGTATCCCTTTTCTTCTCTTCTATCTTTCTTCTCAATTAAATTCCCTATTTTCATTTGCATTTATCTAAATCCATCTAAATTCTCTCTTGCAGATGCACATCAACCAATCTCCATTTTTGTCCTTCCCTAGATTCCACACTTCATTACCAAAACCTCAGCTTCCTCAGTTCCCCATGTGTTCCTCTATCCATATCCCGCGCCGTTGTTCCAGGCAAAGTCCACCTTGGTTCCAGGTACCTCAGCTTCAGACCCTTCCAGTCGTCCGCCTGTTATCCCGCTAGTTTGAAACTCCCAACGTTTTATTTCTTGTATCTTTGAATCTTGATTCTTGTGTTATACGCCATCTTTTCACTTACGTGATATTCTCGTTGTCTCTATAGCAAGCTCGCTCATTTTAATTGGTAATACAGATACATTATAAACTCTCCTTCCCTTGCAACTCTGCTTTGACTAAGTAGTGATCAGATATCTTTTTGGCTACTGTCAGCTTGCTTTTTCATGTAGCTCTTTTCTGACTCACAAATAATGTTCGAGAGCGCTTCTACAGAAAGCTCTCTCTACTCTCATTCGGTCAAGGTTTGTGTCTTTCTTATTTTCATCAGTGCAAGTTCTTTTTCATATCTGAATCGTAAATACTGTTAATATAATCTTTCTTGCTTTTGACAGTTGTAACATGGCAGTAAGTAAGATACATTTTTTAACACATTCACTCTTTCTTTGGCAGTACAATTGCCATGCTTTCCTTTATTTATACAGCCATCTACTAAATAAAAGTCATACTGTGTCACTTACACACATTCAAGAAGACAAGACGACACGTGCGATATTTATCTTAGTCTTTGCAATGGTTCTCCACTATTTGGTGACTTTGAACACCAATTAGATTGGTAAGGATGCTGTTCTTTAGACTGGTTGCCTTCTTCAGTAACTTGTTATATTCTTTATGAGGATCTTACAGAGGAATGTTGTTTTAAAAACTTGTATCCTTTATGTGCAAATATATGATTACAATTTGTAGGGAGGCTGCCCCACTGTTCATGGACCAAGCCTTTCCTCACTGTATTCGTGAGTAGCATATTTTCATATATACCTGGATAATCAATATCACATTTATAAGAAAATGCTCCATTTTTTAGCAGTATGGGGAAGAATTACTTTTGGACATACCATTACAATACGGTAGCAGGTATATACTTAACATGACCTTAGAAATTAGCCTTAATTGTCTGAAGAGTCTGCTCCGAAAACTGGGGGATATTAATATCTTAAGGATGCAGTGATTGCATGATACAAATGGGTGGTAAAAACAAAAGCAGGAGTTTCCCTTGTCTTTTGATATTTATTGGTGTGACCATCAGTAACTGCAAGTCTCATTTGAGGCATTTGAGAACCCTGTCATTTTTTGCTGTCATTTTCAAGTTTTATTATGAAAAAAGAAATCTACACTAGCACTTGTAGACATGTTTTACACTTTGCGTTTTTCTCCCTCCAGTCTTGCCTGAGGTTAAGAAATGGCAAGACTGGAAAAATGAAAAAAGGATGTTTTTTGAAGGATGATAGATATTTGTACTATGTAAAGAAATGCGTGATGTTCAGAGCTTGGAAACAGTTCCATATAGGCTAAGAAGTATGGATAGTATTTCGACGAAAGTGTTGGTAGACATAATTTGCAACCTCCTTATAGAACAAAGATGTATAAAGCTCGGTTAACAGTCTGGGTCTGAATTCTGTACCATATTTATAGTTTGATTCTGCCGTTCGACTTGAAGTTCTATTCTAAAGCTCGGGTTCTAATTTGGCTGTATGCCTGTACATACAGATAGAGCCTACAGTTCTACTTATAGTTTCTCTCTACAGATACAGTTAGATACTTTTCTAGATACTCCTCTAGATTTGAAGGTCCACATCTGAGAACGAAACGTTTGATATCTTCTGTATTTTAACAGAGATCTTTCACATTTACAGTTGATCCCTGATCCCCTTTTCCAGCCGAGAGCTGAACCAGATTCGCTGAACAGCAGCACCGATATACTGTAAAAATGTTCCTCGTTGTGGAACGTCTCTGTTCCAGAGGTCCTTTATTCCTCAATAAAGGACTCTGGAACGGCCTCCCTGAGGATGTCTTGCAATTGGAACTTCAAAAGTGCAAGCGAAGATGCAATGCATTAATACCCTAATTTTAATATATTTTCATATATTAATTTATTTTTTCTTTATTAATAAGTGAGGTCTCTTCTGTCTGTATTGCCCTTTAACTCCTCTTGCTTCTTCTTAATGAGCACCATGTTCTTTGGAAGCTTGAATTTGTAGTCAGTGGTCTCTGTGGGCTTGTTCCATATGGATAGGGTTCATCTTCTGAATAATAATAATAATAATAATAATAATAATAATAATAATAATAATAATATAATAATAATAATAATAATAATGATAATAATAATAATAATAATAATATGTGGAGCAGTGGCAGAGTGGGTTAGTCTGTCTGACTGGTTAAGCAACATTGGGGCTGGTCAGTGGTTGGATGGGTGACCGCTCTCCTCGGCGTTGATTCCTTGGGAAAGGATCTTTCCCATAATTTCCTCAGTCTACTCAGCTGTAAATGAGTACCTATCCATGATGGGGTAGGGTCCAGCTATGGGTTAAATAGCAAAACTCAGCAATGATGGAAAGAAATGAAGGATTAAACGACAACGACGTAAATGGAACCTCTGGCAACAGAGGAGCTTCGTCCGGCAGCCAGGTATTCAACCCAATTGAAGGGGAAGACGGTCAGGTGGACTGGAGGTTCGTCAATCCGACTCGTCATCCAGCAACTGACCACCACAACGACAGTAACCAACAGCCTGAGATTGGAGCTACAGAAGCAAACCAGAGGAAGAAATGGACAAGAGAAGAAAATAAGGAAATATGGAATGCTACATCCAGAGCAACCCGACGGAGAGAGGATATAGAAGAAGGTTGGTCAACATCTGGAATGAGAGGAATAACACCCCCCAAACAGAGCAGAGGCTGGCAGACCAAGTAAGGAACATAAAGAAAAACAACTGGCTCTCCCCAACAGAAAGAGAGGAATTGGAAAGGGAAATGACACATGACAACGAATTACAAGAAGACGAATTGAGAGACGATGCCACAGAAGACGACAGGGATGATGAGGAAGCAAACAATGAAATACGAAGAAACATCGATGAAGTAACACAGAGATCCCCTCCATGAAAGCCTACAACACCAAGAAATTAAGGGAGAAAACAAGTGAGGTCAATGAAATAATGAGACTAATACTTACCACAAATATCACAGAAACAAATAACTTGACATATGCAGGAGCAAGATTAGTAGCAGAACTGATGGGGATACAAACACCAACACCACCAGCACAACCAACCCAACAGAAACCAAAACAGCAACCGCCTTGGAAAAGGCGCCTGGAAAAGCAAATCATGGCGATGAGATCTGACTTGAGTAAACTGAAAGAGATGGCAGAAAAAAGGCTAAGAAGCAAGAAAACAAGGGAGGAACTGAACGAGAAATACAAAGTACAAGAGAGGGGACTAAACAACACAATAGCAGATGTAAAACAGAGGCTGAAGGCCAAAGCACATAAGATCCAACGGTACATGAACAGGAATAAGGGATGCCAACAGAACAAACTATTCGGAACCAACCAGAAAAGACTATACAGCCAACTAAGAGGGGAAGACAACCACCAAGAAATTCCTGAAGCCGAACCAAGTAAGAGACTCTGGGAAAACATATGGAACAATCCGGAATCACACAACAAACGTGCAACATGGCTCCAGGAAGTCAAGGCTGAAGAAACAGGGAGAATAAAACAAAGATTCACTGACATCACAACAGACATAGTCAGACACCAACTAAAGAAAATGCCAAACTGGAAAGCCCCAGGTCCCGATTAAGTCCATGGATACTGGCTCAAAAACTTCAAGGCCCTACACCCACGAATAGCAGAACATCTCCAGCATTGTATCACAAATCACCATGCGCCAAATGGATGACCACAGGAAGAACATCCTTAGTCCAGAAAGACAAGAGTAAGGGAAATATAGCTAGTAACTACAGGCCTATCACCTGCCTACCAATAATGTGGAAGTTACTAACAGGTATCATCAGCGAAAGGCTATACAACTACCTAGAGGATACAAACACCATCCCCCACCAACAGAAAGGCTGCAGAAGGAAGTGTAGGGGCACAAAAGACCAGCTCCTGATAGACAAAATGGTAATGAAGAACAGTAGAAGGAAACCAACCTAAGCATGGCATGGATAGACTATAAGAAAGCCTTCGACATGGTACCACACACATGGCTAATAGAATGCCTGAAAATATATGGGGCAGAGGAAAACACCATCAGCTTCCTCAAAAATACAATTCGCAACTGGAATACAATACTTACAAGCTCTGGAATAAGACTAGCAGAGGTTAATATCAAGAGAGGGATCTTCCAGGGCGACTCACTGTCCCCACTACTCTTCGTAGTAGCCATGATTCCCATGACAAAAGTACTGCAGAAGATGGATGCCGGGTACCAACTCAAGAAAAGAGGCAACAGAATTAACCGTCTGATGTTCATGGACAACATCAAGCTGTATGGTAAGAGCATCAAGGAAATAGATACCCTAATCTAGACTGTAAGGATTGTATCTGGAGACATCAGGATGGAGTTTGGAATAGAAAAATGTGCCATAGTCAACATACAAAAGGGGAAAGTAACAAGGACTGAAGGGATAAAGCTACCAGATGGGAACAAATCAAACACATAGATGAGACGGGATACAAATACCTGGGAATAATGGAAGGAGGGGATATAAAACATCAAGAGATGAAGGACACGATCAGGAAAGAATATATGCAGAGACTCAAGGCGATACTCAAGCCAAAACTCAACGCCGGAAATATGATAAAAGCCATAAACACATGGGCAGTGCCAGTAATCAGATACAGCGCAGGAATAGTGGAATGGACGAAGGCAGAACTTCGCAGCATAGACCAGAAAACGAAGAAACATATGACAATACACAAAGCACTACACCCAAAAGCAAATACGGACAGACTATACATAACACGAAAGGAAGGAGGGAGAGGACTACTAAGCATAGAGGACTGCGTTAACATCGAGAACAGAGCACTGGGGCAGTATATGAAGACCAGTGAAGACGAGTGGCTCAAGAGTGCATGGGAAGAAGGGCTGATAAAAGTAGACGAAGACCCAGAAATATACAGAGACAGGAGAAAGACAAGCAGAACAGAAGAACTAGCCAGCGATGACACGTGGCAATGGCTACTGAGGGGAGAGCTCAAGAAGGAAACTGAAGGAATGATAACAGCGGCACAAGATCAGGCCCTAAGAACCAGATATGTCCAAAGAACGATAGCTGGAAATAACATCTCTCCCATATGTAGGAAGTCCAATACGAAAAATGAAACCATAAACCACATAGCAAGCGAATGTCCGGCACTTGCACAAAACCAGTACAAAAAGAGGCATGATTCAGTAGCAAAAGCCCTCCACTGGAGCCTGTGCAAGAAACACCAGCTACCTTGCAGTAATAAGTGGTACGAACACCAACCTGAAGGAGTGATAGAAAACGATCAGGCAAAGATCCTCTGGGACTATGGTATCAGAACAGAGGGTGATACGTGCAAATAGACCAGACGTGACGTTGATTGACAAAATCAAGAGGAAAATATCACTCATTGATGTCGCAATACCATGGGACACCAGAGTTGAAGAGAAAGAAAGGGAAAAATTTGGAATAAGTTATCAAGACCTGAGAAATAAGAAGGATATGGGATATGCCAGTGGAAATTGTACCCATAATCATAGGAACACTAGGCACGATCCCAAGATCCCTGAAAAGGAATCTATAAACACTAGAGGCTGAAGTACCTCCAGGACTCATGCAGAAGAGTGTGATCCTAGAAACGGCGCACATAGTGGGAAAAGTGATGGACTCCTAAGGAGGCAGGATTGCATCCCGGAACCCCACACTATAAAATACGACCCAGTCGAATTAGAGGACTGTGAAAGAGCAAAAAAAAAAAAAAAAAAAATAATAATGATAATTATTATTATTATTATTTTATTATTAGTTATTATTATTGATACGGGCAGAGATCCTGTAAAGGATCCTTCAAGGATTAAACAAGGATGCGAACAAGGAGATTGGCTATTATTAGGGCTGAAATCCCAGCCACGAAGAGGCGAGGGGACCTACATGTAGGTCGAAGGATTATTGATTTCAAAGGAGACCGAGGAGATGTTGCAAACATTTCCGCAGAATTTGGGATTTCTCAACAGGATATTGTAAAAGGAGTTGCTATTTCGATTCACAATTAGTGAGCTATTGTTAGGTGCTAATTCAGTTGACGAGAAGATATGAAGATATCCGTACAATTATATGTAAGCGTTCGCGCGCACAGAGCGTGCGAAAGCCATATATATATATTATTAGATATATAATATATATATATATATATATATATATATATATATATATATATATATATACATCATACTATATATACACACATACATACATATATACATATACATATATACATGATATATATACGTGGCATTTATTTATATATATATATATATATATATATATATATATATATATATATATATGTATATATATAAAGGCAATTGTGTGTATACTTACATGTGTATATATACACATGCAGTATGTAAAAATAAAGGTAATGCCACAGAGGAAATGAAAAAACGAGAACTGCCGAGATCTTTCGGGCATAACGATACTTCTCTCTCTCTCTCTCTCTCTCTCTCTCTCCTCTCTCTCTCTCTCTCTCTCTCTCTCTCTATATATATATATATATATATATATATATATATACATATATATATATATATATATATATATATACATATATATATATATATATATATGTGTGTTTGTGTGTGTGTGTGTGTGTGTTTATATATATTTATATGTATATATGTACAGATGTGTATGTATATCCTAGCTTTTCATTAACGTTTAAACCAATCCAGCGCCGGACCCACAACTTAGCGAACACGAGCGCAAGCAAGCAAAAGCGCCGTTAATTACTAGCCCCCCGATCCATTTAACAGGACCGCATATTATCTCGGAGACGGGGATAACTGTCATGTCCCGGGCACCCGCGACGTCCTTCCCACTTCATTTTAATCCCTGCTTTTAATTGCCCCGCCGGGTGGCACTGAGTAATCGCGGGGCACGAAAGTAACGCCAGATAAATAATTCCAAGTCGAGCGGTGGGCCGATATCATCTGGGAGGGGGTTGGTGGGAGGGGGGAGGGGAAGGCGGGGGAGTGTGTGTGTTTGAAAAGGGGGAGGTGGGGCGGGGGGGGGGGGTGGACTGGGGGGTGGGGGGGGTGGAGATTGTTTAAGTGTTGGATCTGCACTTATAGTCGTCTCACTTCGTCTTTCTGGGAAGCTACTTTTTTTTAAGACGTTGCGCGCCTACTGTGTCTCCCGCCAGCGGCGTCAAAGTCACAGGTAAGGGCGTCCCCAAATGGGGGGTGGGGGTCTGCGGGATCGAAGGCTTCTTCTCCTCACGGTGGGTGAGGCGAAGGATGGTACAACACCTACACAAATATATATGTTGTGATATATGTGTGTACGTATATCTATACTATATTATACATATATATATATATTATTCATACAAAGATTTGAGAGCCGATTTACATATATATATATATATATATATATATATATATATATATATATATATATATATATATATATTATATATATATATAATATATATATATATATATATATATATATATATATATATGCACACACACTAGATGCCATCAATTAAAAGCTAACAAAAACTTTACCGTTAATATATATGTATGTACATTTATATGTATTTATGTATGTGAGTTTATGGATTTGTATTTCTTATGATTAGCCGTTTTAATTTGTTCCAAAACCACTAACACATATAAAAGAACTATTTTCGGTTATAACTTACTTTTCTTATAGAAAGCTCGGATGAATACATCCTTAGTGATTCTGCGAATTGTTCTTTATTTTTTACTGGAATATTAATGCTGAAAGTTTATTCAGTTCGAACATGGGAGTATATACGTTCTTATACATTTCTATTATTGATGTCAGAGTAACTGGCGTGTCAATATATTTCATTGTATTAAAGGATGTATTTCAATGAATTTCAGTGTATGAAATAATCTCTCTTATGTGAATTTGGGTTGGTATTTATGAGATGAAATGTGCATGAAGTTTCAAGAGAAAATTTTTAGATGTCCTTATGAGTTCTCACTGAATAAGATGAGGTTCCAAAGAAAACAGGTAAAAACGACAAAAAACAGCAACAAATAAAAAACAACAACAACAGCAGTAACAAAAGCAAAATATTATTTCCTTCCTGGTTAGAGTTGAGATAAGATTCCAGGCATTGCCAGATTCCAACGCAAAGAAGACTAACTAATCCAGGTAGCCCAGGCCTGAAGGAGGAGACAAAAAATAAAGCTAGAAATAAAAAGGGGAATAGCCCTTAATTGAGCGATAGACTCGCCTCTTAAAAAAGGGAACGGTATAGAAATCAGTGGAAGCATAGGTTTTTTAGAAGATTCCAAAACTTACGCAGAATGATGAGAATTCCAGAGCCTTTGACTGAAAGGTAAAGAGAATTTAATAATAAAAAAAATAGAAATTAAAATTAAAAATAAGAATAAAAATAATATTTTGGAAGAAGTCCCTCTTTTAAACAAATTCTGTTGAATAAAATGGCAGAGTTCAGCGAATTAGTCTTTTATATTATCTTTTCTATTTTCCTTATTACTCGCTTTTCTGGCTCAGCGATTTTTCGCAAAAAATAATAAAAATAATAATAATAAAGTAATAATAAGATTAAAAATAAAAATTTCCCACACTTACGGAGAATAGCCAGCAGTACATCACCCCCCCACATCAAAACCCCTTCCCCACCTCCCCCCCCCCACAAAAAAAAAAAAAAAAAAAAACACACACACACACAGTCCGCAAACCTAAGAAGAGGGAGAGAGTAGCCTCTTCTACAAAACAAATATGATATTAATTAATACGCTGGCAAGGCAAATGTCAGAAAGGCAGGAGAGGATGGACTTGGCGTATTGGGAGATTTTGTGTGGTTAGCGGCCTGATCAAAAGAGCAACGTCTGCCGGGCTAGCAAGATTAACGTTGAGATGGTTAGTGATACGGAAATCCTCCTCCGCCTCCTCCTCCTCCTCCGCCTCCTCCTCCTCCCGCTCGACTTTAGTCGTGGATGGCAGGTGAGCGATCTCTCTCTCCATCCCTCCTTCCCCTACCCATCCACCTCTCTCTCTCTCTCTCTCATCTCTCTCACTCCTCTCTTCTCATCTCTCTCCTCTCTCTCTCTCTCTCTCATAATATAATATATATATATATATCATATTATATATATATCTATTAATATATTATTATATACATATATAAACATTTTATAATTTATATATATATATATATATATATATATAAGAGTGTTTTATATGTATATATGAACATGTAATTTATATATATATATATATATATATATATATATATATATAGATATATATATATATATATATATATATATATATATAGATATAGATATTGCAGTTAAAAAATCACTGTAGATGCACGTGATTTCTATAAATAAGCGAATCCACAGGAACAAAATGATAGTTTTCCTGTGGGTTTCGCTTATATATATAGATATATATATTATATATATGTGTGTATGTGCGTGTATGTGTGTGTGGTCTTCTTCACATCTATATACACATACGAGTGCATAAAATACCAAAATAAAATAGTTCAACTTGTAGCGAAGACGAACCAGGGTTTGCTACGTTAGTTTCCTCTGATCTACGAAATTAAGAGGGACAAGTTGATGAAAATCTTATATATATCAGATACTGGTCGGGAGAGGAGGAGAAGAGACTCATGGAATTGCTGATCTAACTCGATGAAATAAATGCCAAAAAAGGCTATGGGTCCTTCGTGCTTTTTGATGGCCAAAACACATTCACGATATTGTGTTTTATAACGGCTTTAAATACAGTTAAAAATCTTGCTTACGCGTAGCATTGTTGTTGTTACATTTTACTCTGAAAATTCTGATGGTATTGATATAGTTGCAGTTGGGGCTGTAAGGTAAAAGGTGATGATTTGGAAGGCGATGTGACAAGAGCAATTAGAAGGTTTAAAATTCATGTTGAAAGTGAAGCGTGTTTTAGAATACATTTGAAAGTAGAGTGAAGGCTTGTCCGTATAAGGTAGTGTTACGTCTCCGTAGTTTGATGTTTATTAGGATGGGGTGAATAGAGAAATTATGGAGAGGACAAGAGACTTAGGGTCAAACTTGCGAATTGAAAATGATTAAGAATGGTGTGTTCAGCGATTTTTAATATTTAGTGAAGTTAGGTGGTGATGAAGAGAAACAAAAGTGACTAGTGAAAGAGCTTAAAAAAAATTTTTGTCAATAGAAAAGGAGAATCATGGAGAATATAAATGAAAGTCACTTAGGTAGGTCAATGGATGTAAGTATGGATGATGGAAAAATTAGAGAGCTTTGAATCGTATGGGTATTTTAGAGCCAATGTTATGGATGGTCCTGAGGTGAGTGAAGAAGTGAAGCACAGAATATATTAAGAAATGAGGGCAGGAGTGTCTATGCAGAAGATTGGAAGAGAAATTTATAGAAGCACTAGTTGAGATGTATGAATGGATTATTTTACCAGCTCTCCATCATGACAATGATACGAATAAAAAAAAAAGATATTGCGAATGAAAAGAAGAAAAGGAACCTTTGGAGATGAATTGTTAGTATAGTTTATATTGTTAACAAGTATCGAAAAGGAGATCTAACAATATTAGTATAGGTGATGCATAAATCATATGTAATATATCCAATAGCACTAAGCATTTCCAGAAGAGTAATTGGTCACTCAGAATGTAGGAAGGTCAGTTAGTGAAAAAGCCCATTTAATTCAAAAGTTTGAGGAGGGAGGAGAGGATTGATACAAAAGATAGTGCTGGATAGGTGAAGGGTTTATGTGGTGTTAATGAAAGACCCTGATATGCATGCAGAAACAGAGGTGAGTGGCGCAGTCGTGCGGGCAGTTTGATGAATTTTATCACTGACAATATATTTGGAATATATTTTATTACTGGCAATATATTTGGAAGTTGTTTGCAGAAGTTTTTATCCTTATCCTTAACCCAGCTATAAACTAATGAACTTGGCAGTGATTCTATTTTTCCGTAATTATTATTATTAAATATATTATGAATTGAAGTCATGAGCGGATGTAGTGCAGATAAGGTTCACGTTGTGCAAAAGTGAATTCATTGTATAACAATGGATAAGAAAACTTACTTTACGTGAGAACCTTAAAACACACACACACACACACAGAAAACAGTTCCCCATAATTCCCACCATTTGTTTCCGTGACTCGAGATATACGTAGCTGTCCCATATACCCTTATTCTTGCCCTTATTATACCCGTCCGAGCTCTCAACCCCTTCAGCAATGTTGTGATGCAAATTTGGGGCGGACACCCTGTGATCAGGAAGCGATGCAATTGTCCGATAATTCACTTTTAATTACGGAGCCTTTCTGCCTCGACAAACACACCCAGACACCCACACACACCCACACACAGAAACGCATTCTGGCCTGGAGATCTTATCTCTCTTCCTTCCTGCCAATCCAGTTCTTTGATGGCGATAAAGGAAGTCGCCAAAAGTTACGTTGAGAGGAAAAATAGCAAAAATGCGTCGCCGCCGGTGGGAAACGCTCTCTCTCTCTCTCTCTCTCTCTCTCTCTCTCTCTCTCTCTCTCTCTCCGTTGATTGGGAGCGTGTGAAATACTGGTGGATGTGACCGACATGTCAGATTTACTGAGGGGATTATAAGACGTGTCAGAGGTGCTAAGAGAGATAGAATAATAACGTGTGGATCAGAACACTTGTCAGATTTTGTACTTAACACGAGTAAATTTGTTCAGAATGGAAAGAGGTGCCATGAATAATTGAGTCATATTAATACTTACGGGGACATCTATATTCATTGTATGTACAATCATGCATATACGCTGGTTTGGCTGCTTTACCGCTACACACACTCCACACACTGAGACCCAATATATATATATATATATATATATATATATATATATATATATATATAAATATATGTTATGTATGTATGTATGTATGTCAATGTGTGCG
Source organism: Macrobrachium nipponense (assembly GCF_015104395.2). Classification (NCBI taxonomy): domain Eukaryota; kingdom Metazoa; phylum Arthropoda; class Malacostraca; order Decapoda; family Palaemonidae; genus Macrobrachium; species Macrobrachium nipponense. The sequence continues at coordinate 22,252,882 of NC_061087.1, read as the reverse complement.
TATTACCTAGGAATGCTGATATTTCTCGTAAAGAACAAACACCCACACAAAATATTAAGGTCAGTTTATCAACCGGTTTTCTAATAAGTCATTCACACAAAAGCGTCGGTTTTGTGTACCAAGTGTGATATGAAGGGAAAAAATATTATCTAGATTGGATGTAACGAGAATGTAAATTAGGCAATTGTATCTTACTGCAGAGCACTTTTTTTTTATTTATCCCAACCTGCCCTTAAGAAAGGACGAAATGGAAACATATTTGCAAATCACTTGTTATTTATTTTAATTTTTTTTTATTATCCCAATTTGCATTTAAGATCGGGCGGAATGAAAACCTATTTGCAATTTTCTGTGATAAACATCAGAGAAGGCATTTTAAGTCCTATATAATCAGATCACAAGATTGTGGGAAAAGTATTTTATTACCCTGGATTATTACCAGTGGATAAGTGCGGTCATCCACCAGAGCCAAGGCAGTAACATTACAGTGTTCATGGTGTCGGTGTGATGTATGTATACATGATACGAACGACGTATAGAATTATAAGAATAATTTAGCTTTTTTTTCATATGATACTTATTTTCTGCTGGCATGCTCATTTTCTAAAGTAAATATCATAATTAATATGCAATGATTCATATTACATCCTACATATGTGTACAGTTACTTTTCCATCAATTCTGGTCTTGAAATCTTAATGGAAATCCTCTAACTCAGTCGGGTTCAGTTTATGCCTATTTCCTTATCCTGCATCACCAAGTTTCACGTACTACTTCATAGACTAAGCTTGTTCCGGAGACATTTCATAGTTCACATCGATCCATGAACGTCCGGAGTATTAAATGTTTAGACTTTCAAATCATGTTTGTCATACAGGTCTCTTTTTAATATAGGAATCTTAATAAGGCTGCGGCATCCTTTTGCAGGAACCCCAATTCCCACTTCCCTGCACAAAGACCGAGTCATACCCGCGATTCCCGATTCCTTGTGCACAAAGGGAAGAAAATGAAAAAAAAAAATCCTACTTTCGGTTCTCGTTGCAAGAATGTTGATTCAGACTCAACATCAGATAGGCAGAGGGAATATTAGCGCCTCAGGGGCGTGATCAGTACGGTCTTGGCCTGCCACCTCGCTGGCCGCGAGTTTGATTCTCGGGGCATTTCCCTGAGGGGTCAGAGATGTGCATTTCTGGTGATAGAAGTTCACTCTCGACGTGGTTCGGAAGTCACGTAAAGCCGTTGGTCCCGTTGCTGAATTTCCACTGGTTCCATACAAAGTAAAAACACCATACAAACAAACAAACAAACAGAGGGAATTGTAAATTATTTAGTAGTTTCCTGTCACATTCAGTGTTCAGGCGCACTCACGCGTTACTAGTTTTTCAAAAGATCCGTCAAATATTTCACGAATACTGAAAAACCGGAAATTCGCACTTTGGGCAGTTCGTCTCTCCAGAACAACACCCACTTAGCGCATTGACAGACATGAAGTTTATAATTATGATCTTTTTGATACAGTCCACTGAAGGTCTAGTAACTTGAGGAAAAAGTTAAAGAATATCATTTTTTATTTTTTATTTATTTTTATTTATTTATTTTTTGAAGTAGTTCGGCTTGATGATAAATTATCAAAAAGTGGTCGGTTTATCGAAAAGAAAGTCAAGTAATGTGTTTGAATAAATGAGGATTTGATTTATTTCAAAAGTGTTTTGCATCCCCACTTTATCTGTTATTTGCATATGGTATGTATGCGTGCATTCATGTGTGTATGGATGTACGTATGTATGCCAATTTACTCTAGTATAAAGCCACCCATATCGTGCAAATAGCGCTATTCTCAAGCACTGCCGAGTTTATGCCAGCCAACGCTAAAAGGGGCCCCTCTTCGCTTATCAAATATGAAATATTGTTTGTTACGGATGTAAACACTTCCCTCACACTTTACCCAAAAGCCCCGTGAGGGCAGACGGTATATTTGATCATCCACTTGCGCCATTTCTCCTTCCTGTCAAGAAAAAAAAAGATCTATCTTTCTTAAGTGTGCCGTAACTCCCACGAGACCCACCGGCTATCACCGAGCGTCATTCACTTTACCAATTTAACATACAAGATCAGAGCGCGTCGTCAAAACATCGAGACATCTTTCCGCAATCGCCCGCTACCATCACATCCTCGTCAGCATCTCCAGTCATCTTTTCGGTTCCGTGACTCCGTGACGCGTGATTGCGATTTCATAGGCAAGAGGTTTTATTTATTATTTATTATTTTTCTCTCTCTTCCTCGCTCTTTCGTGCATGGCGGGGAGGGTTATGTTCGGTCTTTCGACATGTCCGTCACAGGTGCAGAGCTAAAACTTTCGAGACGTCTTTTGACACCTGGGAGTCTCTCTCTCTCTCTCTTCTCTCTCTCTCTCTCTCTCTCTCAAGTGCTTGAAAATGCTTTAATAAAGTGATTGCCAGGAAAGACTTCAGGGCAAGTGTCATGTTGCCCAATAGGAATTGGGCAATCTGTCAGTTAATCATTAGAACTACACGCATAAGCTAGAATATATATATTTATAGATGGTATACTTATACATATATACATTAATATATATAGACATATATCATTATATATATATATATAATATACCATATACATATATATATATATATATATATATATATATATATATATATATATATATTTATACACACACACACACACACACACACATATATATATAATATATTATATATATATATATATATATATATATATATATATATATATATATATATCCTTCCTTCTTTTCCACTTCGAGGGGGTGACACCAAAGGGCGTTCCCTCCGCTTTGTGTCCCCCCGACCACCCCCCCCCCCCCCCCCCCCACGTCCTGCCTCATGAATGCTGCAAGGTCTTCTGCACCGATGACGTCTCTTTCCTCTGTGATCACCAATCCAAGTATTGACCAAACTCACCATTGCTTAATTTCGATGATCGAATGACCGGTCTTGTATGCTCTTGTGTGTGTGTGCGTATGTATGTTAGTTTGCATGTGAATTCATGTATTAATTGATATTATTTAATTTGGCAATGTAGAATCAAGTACCTGTCATGTAACTTAAGAATTTGTGAATTCGCAAGCGAGTGGTGAAGATAATTGCAGAATGTTTTGAAAGTATGATCAAAGAACTTTTGCCAGAAAAGATTAAGGGAGTATAATGAGAAGATATTATTATTCTAAAATCTAAACACACTCACATGAAGACCGATGTATAAAATCACCTTATGAAAGGGATTTTCTTCCAGTTAGGTTTTAGTTTGAAGGACACGAAGTGAAGGCTTCAGTGAAGGTTGAATTTTAATTTTCCTTTACTGACGTTCTTTGGTAGTCTTTCCTATTCTGAGATGTCCACGATTACCCGTTCTCCTTCTGTCAGTTTTAGTGCATAGCTATCTCTTCCTGTTTCATTTTCCGTAGCTTTATTCATCCTTTGAGTGGTTCTGTTTGATGAATACTTAAATATTGTAAATATTGTACATATAGATATATATATATATATATATATATATATATATATATATATATATATACGTATATATATAGATATATATATATATATATATATATATATTATACGTATATATATGTGTCTTTGTGTGTGTGTATATAAGTATGTATATATAACGGTAAATGCATATGTAATATTATGTTTATATATGTATATAAGTAAACTTTTCACCTTTGAGTTTTTGGTTCCAGATGGGAGTTAACTTCCTCTTTCTCACTCTGGGTGCAACCCACGATTATCTAAGCAATAAATAGTCTTATCATTTAGGTGAACAGAGGCCCAATAGATTTTTTCCTTGAAGAAACTGGCCCAAATCATTTATTCCCCGTGGTATCGATCGCTTTGATTACAGGTGACAAGCTGTATATGACTTGACATATTTACAGATAACAAAGATGGTTTATCATCTTAAAGATACTTTATCATTCAGTAGCAAAGCCATAGATAAGCAAGTTTCCTGCACGCATAGTAAACGGTGCTTCAAGCTGGCGTAAATATCTTCAGTCGACATCATTGAAGTTGGATGTGATTGGCGAACGCTCAGTTGCTTCGGCCAATCAGAGGCAAGATAGAAGCTCCGTTGACAGCTGCTTTGCCAGAATTCTGGGACATTTGTAGCTTGAATTGATATATATATATATGTATATATATATATATTGCCTTTCTTTGGTATCTGTCTGAGAGCAGTTTTGCCAACGGTGAACCCCCTTTAGAAGACTGCCTGCCGGTCTCCCGAAGAATGTGGCAAAAACGACGAGATACAACCGAGCAAAAATTCCTCCCATCTGATTGTCACCGAACAGCTGATGAGGTGTAACTCCATTGACAGGGAAGTTCCAACAGAAATAGGCCCGGTCGGGTCCTAATTTCGTTCCTGTAGGATCTCCTAACAAGCCGAGGACTGAGGAGGGCAAGTAAATCGATTGTAATGTACTGACTAGACAAGGCAAATGGCACAAGAGCTGCGGGATTTAAGGACAACCTAGAAGAGTTCTTTTTTTTTTTTTTTTTTTTTTTTTAATTGTTTGTTCTTCAAAAGGTGAGAGGCGGGAGACAATGAGGTTGCTTTTGGAAGTTTAGTGTTTTCTTGAAATATTGCAGGAATTTGTTTGTTAGGTCTGGTTTTCACATTTCGCCTCTCTGGGAATTAACAGTTTAAATTCTCCTCGTGGATGCTAGAGTTTTTTTTTAATTTTTTAATTTTTTATAAGACGTAGGTTTTTTTTTAAGGGGAATTTTTCACTTCCTCCAGACAAGCTCTGTTTTTATATCTGCTCATGGATGCTGAGAGATTTTTTCTTTTTTAAGTTTTTTTTTTTTTTTTTTTTTTTTTTTTTTTTTTTTTACTTTTTTCTCACTTCCACCAGACAAGAACAGTTTAGAAATCTGCTCATGGATGTTGAGAGTTTTTTTCTTTTTATATGAGCATTTTTTTTTTAGACCTTTTCACTTCCACCAGACAGGAACAGTTTTTAAATCTGTTCATGGATGTTGAGAGTTTTTTTTAGACACTTTGAGTGTGTGTGCGCGTGTTTTTTTTCTAGGGAATTTTTCACATCGCCCAGACAAGAAAAGTTTTCAGTTCCGATCATGGGTGTCAAGAGTTTTTTTTTTTATGATAAAACATTTCGAGAGCGTTTTTACGAGACTTTTTCACCTGACCCAGCCAATAACAGTTCTTAATTCTGTTCATGGATGCTAAGAGTTTTTTTTTTCTTGCAAGACGCGTGGAATTTTTTTTAAGGACTTTTTCACTTTTTCCAAACAAGAGCAGTTCTTAAGTCTGTTCATGGATGATGAGAGATTATTCTTATGAGGCACTGATAGCGTATTTTTTTTTTATAAGGCACTGATAGTGGTTTTTTTTAATAAGAAACAGAGTTTTTTTTATGGAACTTTCCACTTCGCCCAGACACGAACAGTTTTTAAAACCTGTTCATGGGTGCTGAGAGACTTTTTTTCTTAGAAGACACTGATCGTGGTTTTATTTATAAGAAACAGTTTTTTTAATAGAACTTTTCACTTCACCCAGACATGCACAGTTTTTAAAAACTGTTCATGAATGCTGAGAGATTGTTTTATTTTTATATGACTTTGAGAGTGTTTTCTCTATAAGACACTGAGAGGATGTTTTTTTTTTTTTTTTTTTTTTTTTTTTTTTTTTTTTTTTTTTATGGGACTTTTTTCACTTCACCCAGACAAGATCAGATTCCACGTCCCGCCATCATCGTCCTTTGAGTCCGTTGTACACCACAGTAAAAATACGATAAAGGACGGAAACAAAAAATGACCGACCGGGACGCTCCAACAATTATCGCCGGCATCTAGAGACCATCGAACCAAAAGCGACCCGGAGACGGCCATTACGCAGCTATTGGCCTGGGCAAGTAATGGGTACTTTATTCTGGAGCAGGAGAGGGTGGGTGGGAGGTGGGGAAGGGAGGGGGGGGGAGACTTCACGTCGCAGAAGATATCGGCGCTGGCCTTATCTGAGACGTGTAGTGGCTCCCACGACAGTTTTACTTGCGCGACGGTGGGCGCGCAAACGAAGCCAAGGTCCGTTCCTCGGCTCCATTTTTATTCTAAATGTTGACGGCCAACGACGGCCAGCCTGGAGACGACGATTTTTCCTCCTTCTTCTTCTTCTTGTTCTTCTCCTTTTTAGAATTTTTTTTTTCTTCTTGGTCTCTTGGTTTCCTTGTTTTCGCTCTTCTTCTTCTTCTTCTACTTCTCTATTTTTCTTGTTGTATTTCTCTATTTTCTTGTTATTGTTGTTGTATTTTCTTCTTCTCCTCCTCCTTCTTCTTGTTCTTGTGTATTTTTCTATTTTCTTGTTCTTCTTCTCCTCCTGTTTGTTCTTTTTCTTGTATATTTCTCTATTTTCTTGTTCTTCTTCTTCTCCTTCTCGTTCTTTTCCTTGTATATTTCTCTATTACCTTGTTCTTCTTCTCCTCCTTTTTGTTCTTTTCTTGTATATTTCTCTATTATCTTGTTCTTGTTCTTTTTCTTCTCCTTGTTCTTGTTCTTGTATATTTCTCTATTTTCTTGTTCTTCTTCTCCTCCTTTTTGTTCTTTTCTTGTATATTTCTCTATTTTCTTGTTCTTCTTCTCCTTTTTGCTCTTTTCTTGTATATTTCTCTATTTTCTTGTTCTTCTTCTCCTTTTTGTTCTTTTCTTGTATATTTCTCTATTATCTTGTTCTTCTTCTCCTTCTCGTTCTTTTTCTTGTTTATTTCTCTATTATCTTGTTGTTCTTCTTCTCCTTCTCGTTCTTTTTCTTGTATATTTCTCTATTTTCTTGTTCTTGTTCTCCTTCTTGTTCTTGTTCTTGTATATTTCTCTATGATCTTGATCTCCTCCTCCTCCTGGGTCGCTTCTGTTAATGTTACGATAAGCTTCAGTAAATATTGACGAGGTTTTAGCAAGTTCTGCATTGCAATAAGCACGGGCTCTTACTCTACAACTAGAATGTTCCCGGCAGACATTCCACTCCAGTGCCGATCCACCGAATAGCATCGACGGATGTGAATTCGACATTATGTTCAATACGTCTACCTCGACGAACATTCAAATACAATAGGACCCTCATAATTCAAAGGGTCACCTGTCAGTTATGTCATTTATCAAAAACGATTCATTGTCGTGAGCGATAAAGTCAAGACGAACTTTATGTGCGTGTATATGTATATTATGTGTGCATACATTTATATAAAATAAATGAACAGCGTTTTGTAAACTAGACGCGAATATATAAGGCGTTGGACAAATTCTCCATTATTTTCGATCGAGATATTATACTAAATCTATCGTCTGTGATGGGGCTGCTTAATTAATTCAGAGTAAACTATAGAACCTGGGGGAGTGTGTTAGATAGGCCCTTTTAAAATTGCGTCTGCAAAAATTAAAAAGAAATAATAAACAGCTATATTAATAAAATGTCCCATTCCCCGTAGAAGGAAAATGAGGATGATCGCAGACAGCTATTCTCATTGACGTGGTGACCTGATTTTTGTAGAGTTAGGGGAAAAAGTCAAGACGAACTTTATGTATATATATATATATATATATATATATATATATATATATATATATATATATATATACACACACACACACACATATATATATATATATATATATATATATATATATATATATATATTATGTATGATATTATGTGTGCATACGTGTTATTATATATATAAATATATATATATATATATATATATATATATATATATATATATATATATATATATATATATATATATATATATATATATATGTATTCATGTATGTATATACATTTATATATACATATTGTAATTTATACAAATACACACACACACACCACACACACATATACTATATATATATATATATATATATATCGTATATATTTGTATGTATGATAATATATATGTATATATATATATATATATGTATATGTATATATATATGTATGTATGTATGGATGTATGTATGTATGTATTTATGTATGTATAGTAGTATGTATGTATACATTTACATATGTATTTGTATAAATTATATATGTATATATATACTATATAAGCATATATTGTATATATATTATATTATTATATAGATAGATAGTTAGATAAATAACCGATTTACTGCAACGAATAAGCATACAGTATCCACAACCTTACAAGTTTGGTCACGTATCCATACACGTACAGACAGACAAACCACCATTTCATAACTAAAGCCGGAAGCTTTTACGCGCGCGCGCGCATCCAACTTGCTATTGCTATTTGTCAATTAGAAAATTCATCCATCCAGCGAACCAACAAACACGCGTTTTCGTTTGTGTGTGTTTGTGACCTCCTTTAACATACTCTTGTTATTAATAATTCAGTACACGCATTTCATCTCTCCAGTGAACAGGTTAATTAGGCCTAGATAATTTGACCCCTCTTCTGACTTGGTCCTTTTTCAGTCCCTACGATTTTTATCAGTACTTGCCACGGAGAGAGAGAGAGAGAGAGAGAGAGAGAGAGAGAGAGAGAGAGAGAGCCTTACAGTCACCCACATACTTAGCATAAGAGAGAGAGAGAGAGAGAGAGAGAGAGAGAGAGAGCCTTACTGTCACCCACATACTTAGCATAAGAGAGAGAGAGAGAGAGAGAGAGAGAGAGAGAGCGGAACTTACTGTCACCCATATACTTAATATTACAAAGAGAGAGAGAGAGAGAGAGAGAGAGAGAGAGAGAGAGAGCGCCTTACTGTCACCCACATACTTAGCATAAGAGAGAGAGAGAGAGAGAGAGAGAGAGAGAGAGAGAGAGACGGAACTTACTGTCATTACCCATATGACAGAGAGAGAGAGAGAGAGAGAGAGCGCCTTACTGTCACCCACATCTTAGCAGAGAGAGAGAGATAGAGAGAAAAAAAAAAAAAGGAGAAGGAGAGAGAGAGAGAGCGAAACTTACTGTCACCCATATCCTTAATATTACAAAGAAGGAGAGAGAGAGAGAGGAGAGAGAGAGAGAGAGAGCGCCTTACTGTCCCCACAATACTTAGCATAAGAGAGAGAGGAGGAGAGAAGAGAGAGAGAGAGAGAGAGAGAGAGCGGACTTACTGTCCCCACCCATATACTTATATTCAAAGAAGGAGAGAGAAGAGAGAGAGAGAAGAGAGCGCCTTTACTGTCCCCACCATACTTAGCATAGAGGAGAGAGAGAGAGAGAGAGAGAGAGAGAGAGAGAGAGAGAGAGGGGGGGGACTTATTGTCACCCATATACTTAGTATTACAAAGAGAGAGAGAGAGAGAGAGAGAGAGAGAGAGAGAGAGAGAGAGAGAGAGAGAGAGAGATAATACTTACGTCATGGGACTGCATTCTGTCCCATGAGTATAGTAAAAAAAAAAGCACATGGGAAAAAATACAAATAATTTTTAATATATTTTTGACTGACTCCAGTATATATTTGATAGGCTTGAACATAGACGTATAATAGTCATTAGTAGGGGTTTCAGTACAGGAAACATGATTTTGTGTGTGTGGGGTGGGGGAGGGTTGCGGGAGGGTGCTTAGTGATCAAAATATATATTTTTAGGAATTGACCAAATCAAAGGAACCTTGAGGTCAAAGTTTTCTCTCAGAATTCTCTAGACAATTTTCACGCCATACAAACTGCCCTTAAAGTTGGGTATTGCGGTCAGTGCACCTTATGCGGTGCACTGTAGGCATTATTTCAGGTTCTTTACGGCATCCCTTCGGCCCCTACCTGCCACCCCTTTCATTCCTTTTGCTATACATCAATCCATATATTATCTTTTACCTCTCCTCAGTTTGCTTTCCACCTTCTCCTAACAATTGTTTCATAGTGCAATAGCGAAGTTTTCCTCCTGCTAAAACTTTCAATCATTTTACTCTCAGTTTTTCTTTCAGCTCTAATGACCCCAAAGGTAACAGCGCTTGGCCTTTGGCCTAAATATTATATTCCATTCCTATACAGAACTATTTGGGACTGCCATATTGTAGAAATCAGTCTTGTTTTAATGGACTCTTAAATTTGTCAAAGGTTTGGACAACGAATTACCCATGGCCATTCTAAACACGTCTTCATAGAATTGTCTTGAAAACTAAGTCACAATTTTTTATGCATTAAGGGTAAATACATAAACACACACACACACACACACACACACACACACACACACACATATATATATATATATATATATTTATAGCATATGTATATGTATATATACGTATATCATACACCTTTTCCTTATTTCTACAAGGAAGGTGGATTGTTTGAATAAGCTTGTACTTATTGTGTTTCAATGTAGTTTTATTTTTAGAAGTAAATTTGGCAATGCCTTGATTACCCTGTGGGTTTGTTTAAAAAGGAATGAAAAGAAATTAGAGAATAGATAAAAAAACAACAAAAGTTAAAAATGAATACTCTTATTTTAGAAGATACAGTGACCGCGTCAAGATCGAAAATAATTCAAGAATTCTAATGACGGTTTGACCTCACCCTAACTTTCAAAGGTTAGAACCATTATTGTATCCGTCGTAGTCAAGGATGCAATATCAAGTGTTGCTCGTCAACTGCATCATCAGGAGAGTTACCTATATATTTACATTCGGACAAGGATACCACCCCCCTTCTCCCCTTCTCCCCTTAGTCCTTCCAAGATAAGCCCATTTAGAATTAATGAGAAGTTTTTGCCACCGTGGGGTATAGGATTCGCCCGATCGCGCAGGCCGGGCGCTTTATCTCCGACGGAGCTCATTTGTTTTGGAACCGCAAAAGACCCGCGCGCCATCTCTTGCCCTGTTTGAATCCCTCCGCGCCAAGGATGTTATAAAATGTTTGGCGATCGGTTTCATTCGCGTTGCTTTGTATACCTCGGGCCAATAATTGGGGGATGATGGTGGTGGTGGAGATCGTTTTGTGTGTGCGTGTGCGTGCGTGCGGAAGTACGTTCGTGTGTGGAGGTATAGAGTTATATACGGGTTTCTTTGTTTTGTGTTTGTGTGAGCGATGTTCTGTTGTTTAGCAAATGCTGCCATTTCACAGGCTAATTGTTGGCAGAAGGTTAAAGGTTTCAGTGAGTTTTTGTTGAATCAAGTTTTAAGTGTAGTACAACTTTAGGCGTAAATAGCTTTGTTATCTCATTTACAACAACGGCAGCTAAAATTACACCAAATACGCAGTTGCACACCCGCACACACAATATATATACGTTTATATATAATATATATATATATATATATATATATATATATATATATATATATATATATATATAAGTCATATCACATTTCCGTGATTCATATACATATATCGAGCTACAATGTCCTTTAATATCTAATTCGCTCTACCTCGGTGGTGTAGTAGGTAACGCTTCACTGACGTTCCTGGGTTTGAAAGGATCCATAGGTTTGCGCCTGGTCCAGGCAAATCTATTATCGAGAAAAAATTCCCCTTCAGTTAAGCATATATGAAAATATATTAATTCCGAGGTAGAGCGAATTAGATATTAAAGGACATTGTAGCTCGATATATATATATATATATATATATATATATATATATTATATATATATATATATATATATATATATATATATATATATATATATATATATATATAGTGTGTCATATCCCTACATGAATTTGCAAAGTGGCCAAAATTCAGGCCATTAAAAGGTAGACTCCAGATTCGTGCTCTGTAAAATTAAGGAAATTGATTACAACTATTCTTAATAAAAAAAAATGCAGAAAAATATTACCACTGTATTTGCTGAATGTCTGAAATTCTTACGCCCTAGACAGGAACGCTTAAGATTCGACGCTGTATCGAGTAATTAAAATATTTGTTCTCACTTAACATTTATAGTAATTATTGGGAATAATTATCTTTTGTTTTTATTCCCAGTTTATTCAGCAGTTGCCTTACCACGTTATATTCCAAGACAAAGATATTAAGTGAATGTTTAATAATTGTCAACAGGGACGGAATTTGGGTTAGATATTTCAGATTAAGTCGGCTTTATGCCAGCACGGACCCTTGCCCTTGCGCAGCTCGTACGTGTTGTCATACGTTGAATTAGGATAAGAGGCCTGGCGTGGACCGCTGGTTTCTGCCAAACCAGCAGACTACAGACGGAGATTTTGTGTAAGTCAGTTACTGATTTAGGATAAGAGGTCTGTCGTGGACCGCTGGTCCCTGCCAAACCAGCAGACTACAGACGGAGGTTTTGTGTAAGTCAGTTACTGATTTAGGATAAGAGGCCTGGCGTGGTCCCCTGGTTCCTGCCAAACCAACACAGACGAATGGCGGAGATTTTGTGTAGTCAGTTATTGAAGTAGGATAAGAGGCCTGGCGTGGACCACTGGTTCCTGCCAAACCAACGCTGACGGAGGACGGAGATTCTCCGTAAGTGGCCGAACAAGAGGATGTAAGAGTTAACAAGGCCATAATTTTCTTTTGAGCCTCTCTCGTTATTCCGAGTCGCCTCGGCTTACCTGTCGGTTAATTAACGAAAGGACGAGAGCTTCATATTATAAGCTATCAGTGAGGCCTCTTGAAACGCGACACTTTCGTGGGAGGGGGTTGAGGGGCGGGGGGGAGGGGGGAGGGAGCTTGCTTCGCTATCAGGTTTCGCAAATAATCAAATAAATAAGTAAATAAATGAATAAATAAATAAGTAAATAAATAAATAAATAAATAAATAAATAAATAAATAAATAAATAAATAAATAAATAAGGGAGGAAGGTTCGAGGAATAGATTGGTTTGGAGAAAAAAAGTTTGTTTTACGGCAAAATATTCATTGTAAAAATGGGATATTATTTGATTATATATATATTTGTTTATAATTCTTCACCTAAGATGAATTACGTTGCATTATTAAGTGCTGAAACATAATAACGTATCCTTCCTTTCGTATGCAGTCTACTTTGATAAGCGTAATGAATAAAGAAACGGGAGGGGAAGATGGATGGATTAGTTCAAAAGAAGAAAACGAAGAAGAAGAAGATAAAAATGAAGGAGTAGAAGAAGAAGAAGAAGAGAAAGACGCAAATGCGACAACAAGATAGCGTATCCTTCGTTTAATATGCAGTCTACTTTGATAAGCGAAATAAAAAAAAAAGGGGGGGAGTGGAAGATGGATGGATTGGCTCAGAAACCGAAGAAGAAGAGGGGGCGGGGTGGGGAGGAGGAGGAGGAAGACGCCCAAGACAAACGAAGAGTCACCACGGCAGACATTTATGGATCTAATCAATCGAGACATCTGACTGACTTGGATTTGGAGAAGCAGTTCATTTGCGGACTGTTGCGTGCGGTGGCCGGCGTTGGAGACTGGCCACCTCTCTCTCTCTCTCTCTCTCTCTCTCTCTCTCTCTCTCTCTCTCTCCACACATTAAGTTTAAGTTCGTCTCCATGGAATATCGCCCTCCTGTCCGTAGGCTTACCATAGGTCAACTCTCTCTCTCTCTCTCTGAATATCGTAAAAGATATTTGCATTTTTACTACCAAGGTTCATAAATGGTCCATAGTCAGTGGTCTCAAGCACTTTTTCACGTAATTAAATTTGAAGATTCGACCTGGTCATGCGTAGGCATTTAATGAATCGATATAGTTTACAGACTCCTAAACATTAAGGTGTTATTAAAGAATATTTTCTTCTATTGACGCTTTTCTATTCTTTTCTTATATGGCTGTTACTCCTTCAAATATGGCATAGGTAGACGAAATAAATAGTTTATTTTTTGCAGAAGTTTTAACTTTAAAAATGAGGAAATGAGACACTGTTCTTTGTGTAAAGGCGAGACTGATTAATTAACTTATTCCTTTTGTTTTTCCATGAAGGCCTTTGTTTCTGACAACAGTCATAGTCATGTGCATCTTTCCCAAATACTTCATTGTAGTAAGAATTTGTATCAGCTCCACGCCGCTTACTTTCTCGAAAAAATATTATTCTGGAATTTTTTCATTCCATTATAATGTCCTAAGTAGATATTTTACAAGTGTGACTCTTTTTCATCTTCAATTTCCTAACAATGAATATCAGTTATTTTTTCCTTTTAATTGAAGAAAATTAATATACATGTTTTTATCTTTATATCATATGTATGAATATCCTTTTTTTTTTTTTAGTGAATTTAATAATCCTACCTTTTCCATGAGAGCTGAATTAAATCATGTCCGTCTTTAAGTGATCCGCACGAAATTTATAAGTAAAAATAGTTCCGAAAGTTTATGGCTCTGAAAGGTCAAGTTACCTATTGCAACTACATTTTCGAAAGGGTACAGGGTGTCCATAATGTCCCAGCACCATTACAATATTTATTACCCAGAATGGTACTGGGACCTTATGGACACCTTGTACATTCAGGTAAAAAGAAGTATGTAAAAGCTGAAGTGTAATTCCGTGACGAAAAACTACAATTTATGTAGTTAAATAAAGATTGGATAAAACGTTAAATGCCATGATATATCAACATCTCTTATAAACCAAGTAGATAAATGAAAGAATAATTAAGTAAATCAATAGTATAACTAACAACGAAGTCAGTAAATGAATAAGTAGATAGATGTATGGACTGGAATAAATAGATAATTAGAAAAATGATTAAATGAACTAATAAATAAACAGTTGAATAGATAAACGAATAAATAAGATAGATAAATAAAGATAAAAATATTAATGAATTAATACATACGTACATAAATACATACGTAGACAAATAAACAAATCAATAATGTCAAGAAGAACAATGGGATCCGATTTTGCTGCCCGATTTGCAATTCCACCTACTTTCCTGGAGAAGTTGTCGCCTGCGATGCTAAACAAAGAGATCTCGGAATCTCTCGCTGTTTCATTTACATCCACTTATCACAGGAAAGTGATAATGCCGGACAAAACGGGTTGTCTCCGTCCGTCTGTAGAATTGTTGAATAAGAAACAGGAGGAGGAGCAGGAGGAGGAGGAGGGAGAATGGAAGACAATAGACAAGATGGGAGAGAAGTTGTCATTTTGTCGTTTTGTAACTGAGAATCAGATGTTGTCGGTTATTTTGCGAAAGTAATGCTTTACTTTACTTATATATATATATATATATATATATATATATATATCATATATATAAATATATATATATATATATATATGTATATACATAGATATATTTAATATATATATATATATTATATATATATATATATATATATATATATATTATATATAAAAGTTAATCATAATTTACAAAATAAAGTTAAAAAGACCACAGAAAATAACCTACTTATTAGGACCATCATATGTATAGCAGTGGCGATGTCATCCTCACTCTTGATGGCTCAGTGGTCAAAAGTCATTGTACATCGTTGTTTCTAACACGAGCAGCAGATGTTCGAATCCCATAACTGCAGGGGACAATGGATAGTGAGCAAAAGTTAAGGATTCTGTTGTCAGAGGGTTTACTTCACCGTCGCGTCGGTGAGGAAGTAAAGTTGTATTAATCCTCATGATTTTTGGCGATTTCCTTTTCTTGTTATCTCGTCAGTACGTATATATATATATATAGCATTGTGATATGCAAACATACATTCGCAGCAAATAAATACCCACTCAATTAAAAATGATGCCCCAAAGTGCAGAGATTGTGTCGTCACCTACGTACAATATATACATGTATATACATGTATATATATATATATATATATATATATATATATATATAATAATATATATATATATACATATATAATATTAATATATATATATATATATATATATATATATATATATATATATATATGTAAGTATGTGTATATATAGAGATCTATATATATTTATGTATGTACTATGGCATTTCATTTCTTACCAAGTCTTCTGGGGTAATGTTGCCAGTGAAGTGCCCCCTTCTTATCCTTTAACAACCCACCACAGTGTTCGATCTACCAGGTATTAGAAATATGTATGTAACAAGACTTCATTTACATAGAATTGTCTCTAAAGGAGATTTTTTTAAATGAAAAAACGATGAGGACAGATAGCCCTGGAATGCTTGTAACTTTTTCAAATGAAAATCTCCGTTAGATACCATCCAGTTTTAAATGAGGTCATATTAAGTGAATTAGAACACCACTCACACATATATATATGTATATATATATATATATATATATATATATATATATATATATATATATATATATATATATATATATATATACAGTCAATTGATCCATTCGCACGTGCATATAATTAAGTTGTACATACGCTTTGAAATAGGCGTACACAATGCAAAGATTAACCTGTGAAATGCCTACCTGTCCACCAGTTGGTGCTTTATCGTTGTAAGCAGCTCAGGGTGCAAACTTTACGAGTCCTGAAACCGGAGCTGTGTTTTATTGGGGTAAGGAGTCTCGCTTTTATTGAGATAGGGTGGTTTAAGGATGGTTTTCTCGTGGTACCTGCAAATGCTGTCAAGGTCATCATCCATCAGTTATTAAACCTTCAAGTAGGATGATGTCGTGAACAATCTCTCTCTCTCTCTCTCTCTCTCTCGTCCTCTCTTCTCTCTCAATATATAAGGTATATATATCATATATATATATATATATATATATATAATATATATATATATGTACATCTCAAGTTTAAAAGGCCCATTAAAAGTTTAAAACACTCTGGTTTAAAGCTAAGGACTATATTTCGGTGGACTGTCTCCCACCCTTATCAAGTATTGAATGACAGAAGTTACATTCACTTTTAATGAAAGGTAGAAGTTCAGTACCAAGCGCTTTCACGTGTTTATTCACGTGAATAAACTCTTGAAAGCGCTTGGTATGGAACTTCTGCCTGTGATTTTCCTGCGGTATTCTCTTATATATGTAAGTCTTGTACATCTACTGAGATTTTTTAATATTATAGATATATTTCCATTTATTTATTTCTTTATTTATTTAGTTATTTAAGTTTAAAATTAATAAGATTATATACCTATCTATCTCGGTTTTCCACTTGTTAATAATTACAGACAGTATTACATCTTTAAGGCCGTTTTTCGTAATTCACTGATGGTAGGGCCTTTTGTCGAATGCTAGATATCTAAGGTATCTGACAGAGCTTCTGTCAACTTGAATGCAGGTTCCTGGGTGATTGTTTTGTATCTGCTGTTTCCTCTCCTTTTTTTCAGATGTTTGCTCTCGAAGTCGAAAATTCTTCTTATGAGGCTCCAATTATTAACTCTAAGTTCATTGCCTCCAAAAACCGTTGGTGAATAACCACTGGTTCCATGCAACGTAAAAACACCATAAAAAAAAAAAAACAGTGCCTCCAAAACACAAACATAGTTAACATCCGTCTCTCCATCTTTTTTCAGTTAATGTAGTACTTTCTTACTATTTTATTCTTTTTCTTAATAAGTGATCTCTTCTTTCTGTATTTCCCATTAACGTCTGTTACTTCTTCCTGATGAACACCGTATTCTTTGGAAACTTGAAGTTCAAGTCAGTGTCCCTCTGGGCTTGTTCCATGTGAATAGGGTTCTTGTTCTGAATAATAATAATAATAATAATAATAATAATAACAACCCAACTTTTAGAATATATTTCGGCGTCAATAACTTCGTCGTTGCGACGCCAGTAAGAACTAACAAATCAATTAATCAATTAAAATATATTTGATGGAAATCAAACAGATTCTCGTACTTTTATCAACAATTTGGGTGCTTAGTTTCCTTCGAACTTCAATTGGTGAGATCACACAGTTCGAATTGCTGTATCTTCTTCTAGATAATTAAATGTGTCGTTAGATGTAGAAAGTTCTTTTAGAAGTTATTAAAACTTTATAAGTTGGTGTCATCGCTGTTAGGAATACTGGTCTTTTATTTGGGGTTTTCTGTACTTAGTCTCTCTTCGCGTTAGGACCGAATCCAAGACGGGTTGCTTAACTGTTGACTCTTCACTGACTTATCTCATCCCCCACCCCCTCCCCCATCCCCCAACCCCCCTTTTTCTTTTACTGCTGATAGGTAGTTCTCTCTCTCTCTCTCTCTTTCTCTCTCTCTCTTTCTCTCCTCTCTCTCTCTCTCTCTGGATTTTTACCAGTACTATTTCGGTCAGTTTTCTATTGAGCCTGAGATGAGAGGTCCTCTTCCATCAGACAGCCTCGTACTGCACGTCAGGCCACATTGTTCCACAGTTTCTTCAATCCGGTCAATGGTTCTTCCGGAGGCATGCCCAGTGAATTTACGACGTCTTTGGGAAATCATTTTTTTCTTATCTATTTTTTTAGAATGCTGGAAAATCTGCTTCGTAATATACCAAGGAGAGAGAGAGAGAGAGAGAGAGAGAGGAAGGGGGCGAGAGAGACGAGAGAGAGAGGAGATGAGAAGAGAGGATGAAGCGAGAAGAGAGAGAGAGAGAGAGAGAGGAGAGAGAGAGGACTGATCAGATTTCCAAGATTGCAAAAGGAAAAGGGAAGCTGTTCTTCGGAGCCCAGAATGACACCGAGAAGACGTATAAATTTCTATCAAGAGTGGCTATGCAAATTTGATTCCCAAGTTTATTGCCTCGGACGAATAATAGTCGAGGTATAAACATCGACTCACTCGGGCGCTTCTCTCGAAGCCTTAACGTCCACTGAGGACGCCGTCATCAACGCCGTCATCGTCAGTATCAGCCGTCCTACGCGATTCATTCAAGAAGAAGAAGAAGGGAAGAAGGAGAAGAAGAAGAGATCTTCAGGAAGGTCACCCGCGCGTTTCTTCTCTCGTTTCTCTCAATAACGAGAAAACGTCTTCATTTGGCCGGGAAGAATATGGCTCGTGGCTCCCCTTTGCATAAATTCCAGTGCCGATAAAAACGAGAGAGAGAGAGAGAGAGAGAGAGAGAGATAGAGAGAGAGAGAGAGCTCTGGAGCTTTTCGATATATAACCTGAATAAAATGGAAATACCGCCGGCCCGATCGGTCCATTTCACGGCGGTTTGTTTTTTGATGACGTTGCGGTAACGAGGACATCTGTCGGCGAAGTTCGGAAACGGCGATTTTTGTGGCCATTCCGGGCGAATGTTCGAGAGGATTAAGGATCAAATGTGGGCGCCTTTTTATAATCGTAAGGCGGCTCGTGAAATTCCCCAGTTGAGCGATAAACCGAAAGACAGAAATAAAGATACCGGATGATAGAACACTTGAAGATGATGATGGTCTTCCTACATATTAGGGAAAGTCAGATTTGACGGCTCAGGCTCCAGAGTTCATCGTGTGCTGTATCTTTTATTAAATCCCGACCATCCTCTTGCTGTATTGTTCAATCCATCTCGTAAGAAGGAGGTTCATTTTCCTTCGGGCCATTTATTGGAAAGTAATCACTTGTGTTGGCACCATGTGAAGATTCCATGTTTATTCTTTGGAGCATATGTTCCTTGCCAACCCCCTCCTCTCTCTCTCTCTCTCTCTCTCTCTCTCTCTCTATAATTATTTGTATGAATGTGCTATACATGCATATATATTTGTATACAGAATATGCAAATGCTCACGAGAAAAGTAAAAAATATTTATATTGATGTGTTTTATATATATATATATATATATATATATATATATACACCATACATACATACATACATACATATACATATATATATATATACAACCACATCTGTTTATATATCATACATCATCTAGCACCTTATGTTTGCTGGAACAAATTATGCAATAGTGCTTGTAGATGGCGAGGCATATATCCATCTGAATCTTTTATGTTCAAAAGATTAAAAGTCTAAAGTTTATGTAGCTAAAAGATCCTAGAGGATTTCCAAGTTCATGTTCAGAATTCAAAGTGTTCTTGGTTACGAGTTGACCAATAAATTGCAATACTTTACATTTATGTATTGAAAACTATTGTCATTATAGAGACTTTACTTTCCTTCTATGACTTAAGTATTTTTGTCATCCACGTCATTGTCTAAGTAGTTTAATGTGTAATCTATTAGATGAACTGTGAGGTCAAATTGCTTAGCACGCTAAATTAACCTTTATGTGATGGGAATATAAGGGAGATTTTTGTGAAATGATGCATGCATATTTCAAGGAAGTAGGGGTATCTTCAGCAAGCAATCAGGAGAGATGTGTATTTTCTGCAAGCAATCTGGAAACATGGGTATTTCTGCAAGCAATCTGGAAGGAGGGGTATTTTCTGCAAGCAATCAGGAAGCATGGGTATTTCTGCAAGCAATCAGGAAGTAGGGGTATTTCGAGCAATCAGGAAGGAGGGGTATTTTCTGCAAGCAATCAGTAAGAAGGAGGAGGAGGAAGGGAAGAGGAGGAGGAGGAGGAGAGGAGGAGAGGAGGAGGAGAGTTGTCTAGTATCAAGGGAGATAAAAGAAAATGTAGAATTGTAAACAAAAGAGAAACACTGATTCCAAGAGGAGGAAAAAGAAAAGAAATAGAATAATGGGAGAAATAGGACACAGAGAAGAATAACCAGGTAAACCGAAAAAGCGGAAGAATTGGAGAAATGAGACTGAAAAAAGATAAGTGAAGGTTAAGGAAGATAAGAAAAAGTGGGGAAAGGAGACGGATAAACAGGCATGCAGTAGTAAGAAGATAAAAAGGAATAAGTAATGAGGCAGGAGAGCTAATTAAAATAAATAACTAGACAGAAACGTTAAATAAAGGAAGAGAAGGAAGGTAAACAGAAGAACATCTTTAGCATAAGAAAAGAATATAAGAAACGAGAAGGAAAGAGAAATAAACGATAAACAGGAAAAGAGAAAATGAGAGATAATGAAGTCCAAAAAACAGAAAAAAGAAAAAGCACTTTTAAGATAAAAAAGGAATATAAGAAAGGAGAGCAAAAGGAGAAGTAAACGATGAAACGTAGAAAATAAAAAAAATAATAACTCCCAAAAAAGAGGGGACTAGAAAGGAACGATAAACGGAGAGCGAAGTAGATGAAGAACGAGAGAGAGAGAGAGAGAGAATTTCCCATCCGCCCTAGAGAGATGGTATCGCCTCAATAAAGGTAGACGATTCCCTATAAACGGCAGAAAGAAAGCCGGCGAATCACATAAATGCCAGAGATAAAGGAGCTTTAAATTCTAGTGCAGCTTTATCATCAGCTGGGCATCTTTTCCAGACCAGACGGATAGCGTCAGGAGTGAAATAAGGACGAGGAGATACGGAGGAGATAAGCAGAGAAGAAGAAGAAGAAGGAATAACTCGGTTGATAATCACGTGAAACTGAAGGAAATTAACGAGAGATCTTTGCAAATTATTGCTTCTGAGTTGAACCCAGTAATTCTCTTGAGAAGATATAAGGATAAGTAGAAATACAAATATATAAAATAAGAATAATTTTAAGAAACGCCTCAACATACACGAACGCAAGAGATGACGGGGAAAGGAAGGGAATAATTCGATTGATACTTATACGAAACTGAAAGGAATGAAAGAGAGTCGGTGATAAGGTGAATCAGGCCTCAAAATGGTAATTCGTTGAGAAACTACAATAACAAATAAGAAAAGATGCCACCCCAAAAAAAGAGAGAGACTAAGAGCGAACGCGCGTTAGCGTACAAAGACGGATAGATCGAAAGCGAATGATTTCACTTCAAGAATGGTATAGTATAGGTACCAAGGTGCAATTGTATTTTAGTTAAGCATAGGCTCTTCATCAGATGTTGAAAGATTTTAATAACTCGTGTCATTGCTGGTTTTCAGATCCGTTTCAGAAACTATGAATAAATAGATAAATACATTAAATTAATTAATAAATCAATATGTTGGTAAATAAATATATTGTTTTAATTAGAAAGCAGAGACTTCATCAGATGTTGACAGATTTTAATAACTCGTGTCATTGCTGTTGTTCAGATCCGTTTCAGAAACTATGAATAAGTAAGTAAATACATTAAATTAATTAATAAATCAATAAATCGATATATTGATAAATAAATAAATAAATAAATAGTACTGTAAAAAGCTATATTTCATATTTTATCTTATCATTTTATATTTCAAATTCTAGTCACTGTTAGTAGTTGAGTGTATCAGTATATTGATAAATAAATAAATAGTTAAATAAATAAATAAATAACTAAAAGGACAACAATTTTTTTTTTATATTTTATCTTTGCATTTTATCTTCCAAATTCTACCCACATTTAGTAGTTTTAGTGTATTCATAAATTTTCCATAAATTTTCATCCAAGATCCATAAACTCCGGTGAGTCATTCATCACTTCAGACGCTTTTCTCCGCCTCTCGATAAATTCTCATTATTCATCAATATACCGTGATGACCTGAACAAGGGGGGGAAGGTAATTAGAGAAGGGGGAATGATGGAAGGGTTAAAAATTGGTTTTGGAATTGTTTATGCATCATGTTAGTATGTATACAGCGTCCATGTTGTTTTATATATATACATACAT
Organism: Macrobrachium nipponense; assembly: GCF_015104395.2. NCBI lineage: Eukaryota > Metazoa > Arthropoda > Malacostraca > Decapoda > Palaemonidae > Macrobrachium > Macrobrachium nipponense. The sequence continues at coordinate 22,230,403 of NC_061087.1, read as the reverse complement.
TATATATAATATCATATACATTATATAAATATACATACTATTTACTATGATATATATATATATATATATATATATATATATATATATATATATATATATATATATATATATATATATATATATATATGTATGTATGTTTATATATATAACTGTTGCTAGAGTTTTACTGTAATTTGCAATACCATTTTTTTTTTTTTACTTTTAGCAAATGTATGTCTGTCATTTAGTCTTGTCAGGTATATTTGCCCTAATTTGTATTATTACGCCACATTAGATTATTGTTGTTATTATTATAATTATTATATTGTTAAACAAATGCAAAGTTATGTATATTTGTACCCATGCATAATTGTGGCTTCGTTCCTCCATTTGAAGACTCGTGCCATTATTATTATTATTATTATTATTATTATTATTATTATTATTATTATTATTATTATTATTATTATTATTATTATTAAGGCGAAAACATTTGACTTGTTCTGTAAAGGTACACTGTAGAGTCGCACATTTTGCAGTTCTATCTCCCGCTAAATAAACCAGAGCGTAGTAACATACAGTGAAGACCGAATTCTTAATATGCCTGCGCTGTTAATCCCCGGCATACAGTGGTTGCTTCTGTGCAAATGGGTATGCCCATTCGTGGGGAACCTGTGTGGGTCGGGGGGGTGGGGGGATGGGTAATGTTCGTTCCCGGTCATTAAATATTGATTTATAAAAACAGAGAGCAAACTTTAGCGAAGACTGTTGTTGACATTTTCCTTAGATAAGGAGCGTAGACAACCAAAACAAAAACACGGGTAATAATACAGGGTGTCCATAAAGTCCCAGTACCATTACAAGTATTTAGTGCTCAGAATGGTACCGGGACTTTATGGACACCCTGTAGTATGTAGAATGATGGACGTATGTACGACGATGATGATGTTCTAAGATAGAATGTGATTACTTATTTCAGTCTTCTTAATATTACTTTCATTTTCGTTTTGTTGTTATAGTAGATTCACATCACCCGTGCATCTGAAGTCTAGGCCAGTCCCTTACGACGCTCCTGAATGAATAAATGAATGATTGGAAGTTTTCTGGACGACGCTCCTGATTGGCTGTTGATAAGCCAAGCGCAGGGTTGGAAACTCTCGGTCTCTCTCGTGAGTTCACATAGGCAGGATGTATGTTCCATCTCTCCTGAGGGATACGGCTTTCAAAAGTATCCCTCAGGAGAGTTGGAACATACATCCTACCTATGTGAACTCTCTCTCGAGAGACTGAGAGTTTCCAGCCCTGTGATTGGCTTATCAACAGCCAATGAGGAGCGTCGTAAGGGGCTGGCCTGGACATCAGATGCACGGGTGATGTGAATCTCTTATAGTATTATCATCCCGGGCTCTCTGTAAGATACTGACATACCAAGAACAGCTGTAATATTAATAGCCTATATCTTAGGAGAAATACAGGTGAGGCAATGATCGTAATAATGGATAGGTCAAGAGGTGATAATGATGATGAAAATAGGAAATTTAGCGTAACAATGAATCTCCGACTTGATGATGATGACGATGATGATGATAATCATGATTATATATCTCTGATGACCAAGACGGTGGTGCAAAAGGAAGTGGAAAAAAGGAAAATGGTGATATATTCGAGTTGGTGATGGTGATGATAATAATGACAGTAAAATGGAAATGATATTGATACCGTTGTACCAAGAGGCAGTGACGAAGATGATGATGATAATGATAATGATAATAATAATAATGACAGTAAAATGAAAAGGTACTAATACCGTTATACCAAGAGACAAATGACGAAGATGATTATGATGATGATGATGATGATGATGATAATGACAGTAAAATGAAAATGATACTGATATCGTTATACCAAAAGACAAATGACGAAGATTATGATGAGAGTGTTGATAATAATGAAAGTAAAATGAAAATGGTAACTGATATCGTTATACCGAGAGTCGATGACGATGATGATAATAATGATTATAATGATGATGATCATCATCATCACCGCTGCAACCAACAATGATGACAGCGGACAAAGGCATTACATAGCGACGGTTAACGTTAACGAAGGCAGTCGTCACGTCGCCGCATTGAAGGGGCGGCGCCCCCCTGAAAAAATTCCTCGAAAGACATTCTTCTTCTTATATTATTATTTCCTCTCCCCCGCCCAACTCCCCGTCCCCTCCCCCCCCGGCCCCCGGCCCCTTGCCCAAAACCTTCTAAATATTGTCAACATAATTGTTATCTCTCTCAGCCAATTACAATAGAGCGTGAACCCTTAACAAGCGCCAGTGGCTGAGAGGAAAACATGGCTAAGGGCCTCATTATGATGGAGGTCGGGACATGATTATTTTCCTCTCTCTCTCTCTCTCTCTCTCTCTCTCTCTCTCTCTCTCTCTCTCTCTCCCCGAGCCCGGGACCCGGAGACGATGAGACCAACCGCAGTATATTCAAATAAATGACTTGGAATTATTAATATTATATTACTCAGTTTTAGGCACTGTCTTCTCTCTCTCTCTCTCTCTCTCTCTCGTGCTTTCTTCCTTACGAGATAAGTATATTAATATCTCAGTCTCTCTCCAAATACATTCCAAGGAGAGGAACAAAACTCTCTCTCTCTCTCTCTCTCTCTCTCTCTCTCTCTCTTAATCCTCTCTCTCTCTCTCTCTCTCTCTCTGTGCTTTCTTTCTTCCTTATGAGATAAGTATATTAATATCTCAGTCTCTCTCCAAATACATTCCAAGGAGAGGCACATAACTCTCTCTCTCTCTCTCTCTCTCTCTCTGTCGTGCCTACACCTCCGGCCCACCCAGCATCTGGGGGAAGTTGATAACGAGGCATTGTGGATTTAACCAATAATGATTGCATCCATATTTAACCCTGGAACACACGGCTTCTCCACGTCATGTTGCCTAAGAGGCTCTCCACACGCCCTCCTGTTCTTGTTATTTCTCTAAGCACGCCGTCCTTCTCTGCCTTAATTCCTCTTCCTGTTCCTCCTCCTTCTCCTTAGCTCACCATCCTCCACACACTTCCCCGCTGCATCTCCCGTACTCGTCGCTTTCATTATCATCATTATTAAAATCATCGTCATCATCATAATGGTCGCAATCATCAGTCCGTCTTTGTTTTCCTCTTCTTCTTCTTATTCTTCTTCTTGTCAGAAAATAAGATTTTGCACAATGGGAATTTGGGCGTATTAAAGACACAAAGGATATTCCCATCAGCATCATTAAAATTGGAAATCTTGCGCCTACATGACTAAGTTCTATTTCGAAGTCTTTGGTGGCAATTATGGATGACAAGCTTGTAAAAATGAAATAAAGTAAGGCGTTACTCAATAACACATAATCGCTTTGTTTCTTCGATTTTCTTTAAACCCTTTGAATTAGAACTGTTTTGTTTTTAGTTGTCTGTCAAAGTTAACTGAACTTTTTTAGAGTTCGCTTGTTGTTTGTTGTTGTCTTTTCTTGGTAAGAAAATAGAGTTCTATTTTGTCCCTTAGCGATCTTAACTTTATCACTTTAGGATCGAATCTTTTGGGTGATTATTATTATTATTATTATTTATATTATTAATTATTATTATTATTGATTATTATTATTATTATTATTATTATTATTATTAAAAGTAATTGCTGCCTCAGCTGCGTTAATTTTGTAAAGGTTCTTCTCTATTTTTATAATTATTGTTTTCTCATTGTTGCTTAAACAGGTGATCGAATGTTTTTGGTGATTATTATTATTATTATTATTATTATTATTATTATTATTATTATTATTATTATTATTATTATTATTATTATTATTATTCAGAAGATGAACCCTAGTCATGTGGAAGTAACGCAGAGGGGCCAATGACTTGAAATTCAAGCTTCCAAGGAATATGGTGTCATAAAAGTTAATGGGAAATACAAAAAGAGATCAGTTCTCATAAAATAAACTTAATAGATTAATGCATAAATAGATAAAAATGTAAGTACATAATTAAGATACAAGGAAAATAATTGTTTTAGGGCAGCAATGCATTGCATCTTCGCCTAAACTTCTTGAGGTTCCAGTTAGAAAAGCAGAAAGAAGGAAAGGCGGAAGTAAAGCGTAAACTGTAAAACGAGAACCGACTAAAAGACACAATTTAAACGAATGACAAAGGAAGCCAAATGCGATCAAAACCAGTGAACTGCGAAATGAGATTCGTGCGAACCTGACCGATAAAAAAAACAAGAATGATACTTTCGTTTTCTTTCATTGATGAAAGTAAACAACAACAACAACAACAACAACATCAATTATTGATGTGATGATGAGATTTCACGGCAAATACGAAATGCGAAAAGGAAAGTGCAAAAAGATGGAAATTGGCGTTCGAGGTGGAAACATCCAAGTTGTCGATGGAGTTTCCTGGGGTCATTGGGAAACTATTTTTCAAGGTTAAATCATCCAGTGAAGATGGAAGGTTTTGGAGGAATTGGTTGAAAATTTTGTTTCTGTGAAATACGTTTATACATGAAGGAAGAGGACAAAGTAGCTATGCAGGTTATTGGGAGAGATGGAGTTAAGATCTGACATTTTTACTTTTTATTTGTAGCGGCATCTAAGAGCTTCCTCCTCCTCCTCCTCCTCCTCCTCCTCCTCCTCCTCCTCCTCCTCCCTCCTCCTCCTCCTCCACTTCATCATCATCTCCACCGGCTGTGCGACGCAAAGCCGTTTTGTGAAATTCCGCCACTCATGTCTTTCCTGTGCTTTCACTTCCACAAATCTCTCTAAAAAAAATTACAGGAGTTTTACTGCAACATTAATCCTATGCAGAATGCAATCGCGGCCCTCTGTGGATCAGTAGATCTGTCTTATATTAATGCAGTGCATTTTGTCATTAGGAGTTTTGGCCTGTGAAACTGAATGCATAAAGAGGGCCTATGATATAGATATTACTGGCTCCCTGTAGAACCAGGAGTCCGCTCCAGCATATTGGTAGCCTAATGTTAAGGTCCATATATCAGCCTTGCTTAATGTGATTACAACGACGGTCCAGGCCTCTAGCATAAACTAGTTGCTTGAATGAATTCTCAAATTTAGTCGGCAGTTGAAGTTGAGGATTAAACAGATGTGCATCTGCCAGTTTATGTGATTTCATCCTATAGCAAACAGTGGTTTTAAAAGTTGTGCGTGGATTCTCCTTTATAAATGATGTAGGTTATAAATGCATGAAATACGCCACAACCAAACTTCAGGTTCTGATTATGAAGACGATATGCACAAACAAAGCATATTAGCAAACGATGGTCTCCAGTTGTGAGCTGCCGCAAGGGGCTAGTGCCATCAGTGCACCTGACGCAGTGCAGTTTAGGCGTTACCTAAGGTTCATTGCAGCGTCCCTTCGGCCCCTAGAAGCAACCTCTTTCATTGCTTTTACTGTGCCTCCGTTCATAGTCTTTCTGCCATCTTACGTTTCCTTTTCAGCGTTGAATGACATCATAGGACCACCCAGCGCTTGGCCTTTGGCCTAAATTTTATATTCCAATTCGAA
>NC_061087.1:22192357-22219857 GCF_015104395.2 Macrobrachium nipponense | reverse complement strand
GTCACACAATTATTATTATTTCGTGATAGAAAATCGTCGGGGGGAGTGGGGGGGAAGCAAAAAAGTCCGTCCAATTATTTTTCTAGTAATGGGCGTCGTGCAGAAGCCCGACCCGACGGCCTATTAGTGGATTGGGGCGTTGTGGACTGTTTGTCGTGACGCCCACTTGACAACGGTTAGACGGGACGAGGGTGTTAAATGGGCGTGTGATGTCTGAAGGGAAGAGGAGGAGGAGGTGGAGGAGGAGGAGGAGGTGGAGGTGACTGGAGGGCGCTCCTATACGCTGCCTACTGACAGAGATTAGGAAGAAGAAGTGGCGCTGACAACTCCTTTCAAAAGGTCGCCTCTTTTCTCGTTCCCCCTATCAGCTGAAGGACGTCGGCGCAGCGGAGGGACAGGAGTCAAAGGATGCCTTTCCAGATCTGGTTTTTGGGTATCCTTCGTCCCTAGGGAGAAAGTCAAGGAATCAAACGATTCAATCTTCTCGTTGAATCGGTCTTCGTTGCGCTTTCTCTCTCTATTTTGGCTTTGAAACTTCATTGTTCGTATTTTTACTTATATTCCAATATTATTATTGTCATTAACATTATTATGAATGCTGTTATTTTGGATATAGCTAGATGACTATTTTTACCCTTTTATCTCGCGTATGTAAGTTGTGTATTTTATTGTCTCTACTTTGCACATTACATGTATATGGCCCTTAGCTGAAATAGCTAAAGTTTATTATTATTATTATTATTATTATTATTATTATTATTATTATTATTATTATTATTATTATTATTATTATTATTATTTTAGACTTAGCCTTCCTTAAATGTTATGGCTTACGAAGTAATCAGTCTCTGACAGTATTATATGTACTTTTTGACCATCTGATATGAATGTCAATTGTCTATTATGACCAGACCTTCGCTTTCTAGAAAGTGTTACTTATACCGGAGAAGAACCACAGTTTATCAAACTTACATAGGGGTCCCTATGTGGAGAGGGACCACTGTTTTACGAGACTTACACAGGGACCGCTATGTGGAAAGGGACCACTGTTTACCAGACTTACACGGGTCCCCTATGTGGAGAGGGACCATTGTTTACCATATTTACATAGAGCCCTATGTGGAGAGGGACCTCTGTTTACTAGACTTACATAAGGCCCCTATGTGGAGAGGGACCATTGTTTACCAAACATATATAGGGACCCCTATGTGGAAAGGGACAACGGTTTACCAAACTTACATAGGGCCCCTATGTGGAGAGGGACCTCTGTTTACCAAACTTACATAGGGACCCCTATGTGGAGAGGGACCTCTGTTTACCAAACTTACATAGGGCCCCTATGTGGAGAGGGACCTCTGTTTACCAAACTTACATAGGGACCCCTATGTGGAAAGGGACAACGGTTTACCAAACTTACATAGGGACCCCTATGTGGGCGAGAGGGGACCTCTGTTTACCAAAACTTACCATAGGGCCCTATGTGAGGGACCTCTGTTTTACCAAAACTTACATAGGGACCCCTATGTGGAAAGGGACAACGGTTTACCAAACTTACATAGGGACCCCTATGTGGAGAGGGACCTCTGTTTACCAAACTTACATAGGGCCCCTATGTGGAGAGGGACCTCTGTTTACCAAACTTACATAGGGACCCCTATGTGGAAAGGGACAACGGTTTACCAAACTTACATAGGGACCCCTATGTGGAGAGGGACCTCTGTTTACCAAACTTACATAGGGCCCCTATGTGGAGAGGGACCTCTGTTTACCAAACTTACATAGGGACCCCTATGTGGAAAGGGACAACGGTTTACCAAACTTACATAGGGACCCCTATGTGGAGAGGGACCTCTGTTTACCAAACTTACATAGGGCCCCTATATGGGAGGAGGGACCTCGTTTTACCAACTTACATAGGGACCCCTATGTGGAAAGGGACAACGGTTTACCAAACTTACATAGGGACCCCTATGTGGAGAGGGACCTCTGTTTACCAAACTTACATAGGGCCCCTATGTGGAAAGGGACAACTGGTTACCAAACTTACATAGGACCCCTATGTGGAAAGGGACAACGGTTTACCAAACTTACATAGGGCCCCTATGTGGAGAGGGACCTCTGTTTACCAAACTTACATAGGTGGAAAGGGACCACGGAGGAGAAACTCGAGAAAAAGTATCTCCGGTGAAAAAGGTTTAAAAGGGACGAGTACTTTAAAAGCCCCGAGTGTCTTGTGTTGGTGGTGGTGGTGGGTGGTGTCTTTCTTCGTCTTTTTTTTTCCCCCAATTTTTTTTTGGCGGCGTTTTTCTCGAGCGAGGGAGCTTGACGCGACGCGACGCAACGCGAGACTGATAAAGCTGTCGGTGTTCGCAGCTCCTTGTGATTTGTTTATGTGACGTCCGACATGAATCTTATTTCTCACCTGGGCCCCTTCTGCCCAGCCTCCGTAAATCAATTTGGTTCCCTCCTTGCGCACTAAAACTCGGCGTCGACCTGAGGGAGAGCGAGATAAAGTCCCTTGCCGCCGAGTTTTCCACGACGCCCGAGACATGTTTATGGAGGGGCACGTCGGGCGTGGACGAGGGCAGCGCGGATTTCGGTGGTTTTCATATGGTCGGGGGCACCGTGGAAAGCACTCCGAAGGTGCTCGCGCTGAACATGGAGGAGGAGAGATTAAGACTGAGAGAGAGAGAGAGAGAGAGAGAGAGAAATTTGGAAGAAAGATGGGGGAATATTTTCACAGATTTCCAGTGATTTTTTTCAATTTCCAAGTTAGAATAGGTCTTGATGCAAAAGAATCTTTTTTTTATCTTATATTTATTAAGTGATGTGGATATAGAAGCTTTCCAAAAGCACTGACATTCGATATTATAGGTAAATATATAGGTAAATATATGGAATCATAAGCTACAGAAACATTACACACACACACATACATATATATATATATATATATATATATATATATATATATATATATATATATATATATACGGGTGGTTTTTTTTCGAAGTAATTTAGGAATTCAATTGTGGGGAATTATTATTATTTTATTATTATTATTATATTATTATTATTAGATTATTACTATTATTATTATTATTATTATTATTATGTTTGTGCTTGTGTGTAAATATTATAAACATATAATGAAAATATGAATGAAAGTTAATATATGTAGTGGTGATTTTAATTGTCGCAAATAAGGTAGGATAAAGCACATTTATTTGTTAACTTTACTAGGACTTCATGTACATAAGTGTCAAATTTGGAAGGAAGGAAAATGTTTGGGTACCTGTAATTAAATTCTAATGTGATGTAGTAGTTTGTTATTAGACTTGTTAAGCATAGTCAACATGACAAACCCTTATTTCCTTTCGGTATTTATATAGAAACAGTTTGTTTTATTTTATTATTGATTATTTATATTATTATTATTATTATTATTATTATTATTATTATTATTATTATTATTATTCATTATTATTATTCATATGAAACAAGCTAACAGGGGCTATTAACTTTAAATTCAAGCTTCCAAAGATTATGGTGTTCATTAGAAAGAGGTAACAGAAGGTATTTGGAAATACAGAAAGAAGAGGTCTCATATTGAAAAAAATAGATAAATGAATGAATTAATTAACAAAATAGTTCCTATTCCGCAGTGAGCACTCTGGCATTATTGTTAAATCTTTTTATGCAACAGATCAATTTATCTAAGGTAATAAAAGCGCCGATGATTAACACTTCTAATTGACTAAAAATCCTTTGATGGAAGTACGTATAAAACAGCTAAGTCACCATCATCGGATGGAATTAGAAGCTGTTACTGTTTGTGATTAAATATATATATATATATATATATATATATATATATATATATATATATATATATATATATATATATATATATATAAATATATATATATATATATATATATACACACACATATATATATATATATATATATATATATATATATATATATATATATATATATATATATAGGGCGTGTGTGGTATACACGGGTGTGTAAACAATATTTACAGTGTATATATAAGTAGATTTATATATACATGCATATATTATACACACACACACACACATATATATATATATATATATATATATATATATAGATATATATAGATAGTATATATCTATAGATATATATATATGTATATATATAGATATATATATATATATATATATATATATTATATTATATATAGTATATATCTATATAATATAATATATATAATATATATATATATATATATCTTTAGGTGTCTATTGTACTGTAGGTAGGTAGCATGCCCTGTGTATGTATGTATGTAGTATTCATGAATATGATGTGCGCATCGGCAAGACAGTAATTTTTGTAAATCGAAAATCCTGTTAGGCTTAGAACAATGCGAACATGAAAAAGCAAACGGAGCTAAAAAAAAAAAAAAATACACATACACTGTCAAACAAAACCCGTTTTAAAAACACGCCCTTTGCAAAAGGTCCCAACAATCCTCCTCCCCGTCCCACCACCCCCCAAACACACACACACACACACAAACAAAAAAGCGAATAATTTGCAAACAAGAATCACCTGATCTAAACACAAAGAAGTGGACTCCGACTGTTATGAAAAAAAAAAGTGAAAAAAGGGAATAAAAAATAGAAGTGGCTGCCTGCCTACCCTTGTGCAATAACGGGATGTGATTCTGCTTTCAATTATTTCGTCCAAATAACAAAGCAGCCATCGGGGCGGAAAACACGATGTCGTAAAAACAATGGGAGAGTAGGCTAATGTCGATGCTGTTGCTGATGCTGCTGCTGCTGCCATTTGATCAGCACACGTGAATATTTAGCGCCTGTCAGACCGCCCCCTCCCTCCCCTTCCCAAGCCCCTTTACTCCTCCTCTTCCCCTCCTCCCCTATCCCATGCAAACCAAGAGGCCCTCTCCCCTCTTCCGCTGACCAGTTACCTGTGATTCCATTACCTGGCAACCCCTATGGTCCTATCCTCCCCGACTCATCCCTTTCTCCTTCCCCTCCCCCATGTGTACCAAAAGCCCCCCCCCCCCCCCTCTGCCCATCCCCTGCGAATCAACAGTCACCCCCCACCCCCCTTTCTCCCTTCTGACCACTTCCCTGTGACGTCCTCTACCCTGGCATCCCCGTGCCACTATGACCCTTCCTTCTCTGACTAAACTTAGCTGACAGCCGCCTGACAAGTCTGTCAGACCCCACTCTTTAATTGCTACCCTGACACGCCCCCTCCTTGACTCGCCCCCCTCCTCATGACCTAACTTACCTGACAACCTCTGACCAACCTACCAGACCCCACTGTCAGTGACCACACTGACCCCACTTTGATTTAGCTTCTATTGACCTTCTTCTCTGACTAAACGTTTTCTGACAACCCTCTGACCTTGGCCACTATACTTCATTGCAAATCAGCATTCGTACCTAGAACATCCTCACCCACACTTCCCCTCTCCTCACGACCCCCTTACTGATCAGACCTTTCTGATACTCTGACCAAGGCTGTCTGATACTCTGACCAAGAATTCCTGAAGAATTTCTGATATTCTGATATTCTGACCAAACATATATGGTTTTCTGACCAAACTACCTAATACTCTAACCAAACATTTCTGATACTGTGACTAAGGCTTTCTGAAACTCTGACCAAGCATTTCTGATACTCTGACCAAACATTTCTGATACTGTGACTAAGGCTTTCTGAAACTCTGACCAAGCATTTCTGAAACTCTGACCAAACCTTTCTGATACTCTGACTAAGGCTTCCTGAAACTCTGATCAAGCATTTCTGATACTCTGACCAAACCTTTCTGATACTCTGTCTAAGGCTTTCTGAAACTCTGACCAGGCATTTATGATACTCTGACCAAACTTACTAATACTCTGACCAAACCTTTCTGAAACTCTGACCAAGCATTTCTGATACTCTGACCAAACATTTCTGATACTCTGACTAAACCTTTCTGATACTCTGACCAGGCATTTATGATACTCTGACCAAACGTACCTAATACTCTGACCAGGCATTTATGATACTCTGACCAAACTTACCTAATACTCTGACCAAACCTTTCTGGAAACTCTGAGAAGCATTCTGATACTCAGACCAAAACATTTTCTGATACTCTGACTAAACCTTTCTGATACTCTGACCAAACTTACCTAATACTCTGACCAAGTATTTCAATCAGCCTTCTGACCCCATCCCCACGACCCCATTTCTGACCCAACTCCAATCTCTGACCTCTTCTGCATCTCTGATCCAATCTCGCAATCACGCCATTCCAAAGGGCGAGAAAAAAATAATAAACGTGTAAATGAAATAATGAACTAAAAAAAATGATTGGCAGGATGTATAATGAAAGCGAAACTGTAAAGGCGTTAATTCATGGTCCTCATTATAGCGGAGAAGTGGAGTGTTTTAGGACCGTGTGAAATAGACTTTTTGTTTGTTAGGTTGCTTGAACAGCATTGAAATTTAATAATTCAATTAATATTAAATTTTATAATAATATATTATTATATATATATATATGATATATATATATTGTATATGTATAATTATCACATCACCGTGACTCGTATAAATTGTTCGAGCATCAAATGTCCTTTAATATCTAATTCATTCTATCTCGGAATTAATATATTTTCATATATGTAAACCGAAGGGGAATTTTTTTAGTTGATAGTATTTTCCTCTTCTCGTGGGTATATGTATATATATGTATATATATAGACTATATATATATATATATATATATATATATACATACATATATACATATATAAATGTTGAATGTAGAAGTGACTTGTTCTATTTATCTCCCCTGCCACCTGTTTTTGCAAATAATTATTTTTTGATGAATAAAACGGGTATATATTATATGGACTTACATGTTTATGTGTGTACACACACAGCGTGTTTATTTGTTTGCTCCTTTGATCAAATTTTTGTCTCTCGTTTGTCAAAAACAAGGTCATAATCATTTGTCAGCTCAGTGGCAAAATGAAATGAAGGCAACGATATAGACTATAACGTTATTAGTATGGGGCATCACTGGTAAATGTGTTTTTATTACTTGATCGATGTTTTTATAGCAGAGTCCTACATATTCTCCTTAGATTTTTTATCGTAAAACTTGAACATTGTAAATGTCCTCTTGCTGTAAACTGTATTTGAACTTCTTAATTGATATAGATTCCTAGTGGTGGAAGATTATGCTTCAGTAATGCAAGTACCATGCTCTCTCTCTCTCTCTCTCTCTCTCTCTCTCTCTCTCTCTCTCTCTCTCTCTCATATTTTTGTGTCAAAATTTTACTCTATTTCCCTCAGTCGTACCTATATATATATATATATATATATATATATATATATATATATATATATATATATATATATATATATATATATATATATATATATATATATATATATATATATATATATATATATATATATATATATATATTAAAAACGTATCTAGTAGATTTTTGATGAGGCACGAATTGAATATGTGGCATTGCCCTAAAAAAAATAATAATAAATGAATAAATAAAAAATAGGTCATGTCAATTTGGGTACTGAGTGAAAATTTTTAATTACTGAAATATTGCAGTGAGAAATGAACACTAGCCATAATTTTACTTGTTACTCATTGTCAATCACAACAGACTCCTAGCATATGGTGCAGGCTCCCAAGCACGTCCTTTTCGAATGATGTCACAATCACATAGTAGTTCTCTTAAAAGTATTATTTTTATAACAGCCTCATTCAAATTATTTACAGGTTCCTTCATAGTGGCAAGTGATTTTAACATTCAAGTGCTTTTATCATTCAGATGCTTTTAACATTCAAGTGCTTTTATCGTTTCAAATGCTTTTATCATTCAGATGCTTTTATCATTCAGATGCTTTTAACATTCAAGGGCTTTTATCATTTCAAATGCTTTTAAAATTCAAGTACTTTTCTCATTTCAAATGCTTTTAACATTCAAGTGCTTTTATCATTCAAATGCTTTTAAAATTCAAATGATTACAACATTCAAGTACTTTCAACATTCAAGTGCTTTTACCATTCACATGCTTTTATTTGAAGTACATTTATCATTCAGGTGGTTTCAACATTCAAGTGTTTTTAACTTCCGAGTTCTCTTCGCATTCAGATGCTTTTAACATCCAACACAACAGGTGCTATTAGAGAGGGTTGCGTGATGACGAAGTTTTGATGGGATGCTGATAAAATCTTTACTGGGGGAAGAAATAATTGACTGATTAATCGCCCGAATAGAATGAATTTACTTCCTGATCGAAGCGAAGATTTATACTTTTTCCTTATCTTTACGACGGGTGTCAGATTACAACGAAAGTTGATGGCCTGAAGGGAAATGATTCATTTTTTTCTATTATCTGTATTGCGAGTGTAAGTTTTTTTTTTTTTTTTTTTTTTTTTTGAAAAGAAAACTATTATGCCGGTTTTGTCTGTCCGTCTGCACTTTTCTTTTTTGTCAGCACTTTATCTGTCCGCCCTCAGAGCTCAAAATCTACTGACGCTAGAAGGCTGCAAATTAGTATGTTGATCATCCACCCTCCAATCATAAAACATTCTAAATTGCAGCCCTCTAGCATCATCAGTTTTTATTTTATTTAAGCTTAAAGTTAACCATACTCATGCGTCCGGCAACGATAAAGGCCAGGCCACCACCGGGCCGTTGTTAAAGTTTCATGGGCCGCCGCTCATACAGCATTATACTAAGACCACCGAAAGATAGATATATTTTTGCTGGCCCTGATTATATGATGTACAGAAAATACGATTGCGCCGAAGAAACTTTTCGGAGCATAGAGAAAAAGGACGCAATTTATCGAATTTATCGAAGCATTCTTCTTTGAAAGATGAACAGTTTGGAGAAGGAAAAATAAAAAGAAGAGGAAATAGAAAAGTTAACGTAGAAACGATGAAAGGAGGTGAAAGGAATTTCCGATGTAGATAAAAAGTCCGGGAGAAGAAGTACAGTAGACAGGGCGATGATTGTTAAGGATTTTGGGAAGAGGAGAATGAACGTGAATAGAGAGAGAGAGAGAGAGAGAGAGAGAGAGAGGAGAGGGTAGAAAGAAAATGAAACAGTAACGAGAATAAGAGGGGAAAAGCTGCGTAGAAGCAAGGGGATGGGGTGAGAAAGGGAAGGATGAGGGACAGAAGGACGATCATTATGAAAGAAAAAAAATCTCGGAAGGGAGAGAAAGAAAGGGACAGAAGGGGAAGAGAGAGAGAGAGAGAGAGAGAGAGAGATAAGGAATCAATGGAATGAGAGAGAGGAAGATAAAAGGAATTAATGAAATGAGAGAGAGAGAGAGAGAGAGAGAAAAGCGAATGATGGAAGACCTTACAGACCTTACAGACCTTACATCTTGTTCGGGTTGCCCCAGGTCCCTCAGTGTGAGGCACCTCTAATGTCTACCAGAGGGTTGCTAGTACATCTTCCGGTATATTTTGCATCTTCCAATCTTGGATGGTCTGGGATGCAGCTTAGATATTTGTCGAGCTTATTATTAATCACATCTACGCTCACTCCTGATATATTCCTCAGATGAGCTGGCAACGCATTGAATAGACGCTGCATTATCGATGCTGGTGCGTAGTGGATTAATTTTCTGTGTGCTTTCCTTATTTTTCCTGGTATATTTTTGGTCACTATTAATGTACCTCTGCTAGCTCTTTCTGATATTTTTAGCTCCATGATGTTTTCGGCTATTCCTTCTATCTGTTTCCATGCCTGAATTATCATGTAGCATTCTCTTCTCCTTTCTAGACTATATAATTTTAAGGATTGTAGTCTTTCCCAGTAGTCAAGGTCCTTAACTTCTTCTATTCTAGCTGTAAAGGACCTTGTACACAATCTATTGTGCAATATCCTTTTGATAGTGTGGGTACCATATCATGTTGCAATATTCAAGTGGACTACGAACATATGTTTTATAAAGCATAATCATGTGTTCACGCTTTTTTTGTTTTGAAGTGCCGTAACAACATTTCCATTTTTGCTTTACATTTTGCCAATAGAATTGCTATTTGATCATTGCATAACATGTTCCTATTCATCATCACACCAAGGTCTTTAACTGCTTCCTTATTTGTGATTGTCTCATTATTAGGTCCCCTATATGCATATAGCTTTCCTTCTCTGTCTCCATAATTTATTGATTCAAATTTATCAGAGTTAAATACCATCCTATTTACCTCTGCCCAATCATATACTTTGTTAAGGTCTCTTTGTAGCGCGTTCCTATCTTCATCACAAGTAATTTCTCTACTTATTCTTGTGTCATCAGCGAAAACTACTCACTACCGAGTCCTTAACATTACTGTCTATGTCTTGCAATCATAATAAACAAACAGTATTGCAGCTAACACCGTACCTTGTGGCACACCGGATATTACCTTAGCTTCATCCGATTTCTCATCGTTTGCAATATTTATCTGTTTTCTGTTGTGTAAAATTCTTTTAACCATCTTCCTACTTTATCCACGATATTGTGTTTTCTAATTTTCTTCGCTAATATATTATGGTCTACCTTGTCAAAAGCTTTTGCAAAGTCTAGATAAACCACATCTGTTTCATTTCCGCTTTTCATATTTTTGTATGTCTCACGGTGGACTAACAGTTGGGTTTGTGTACTTTTTCCGGCTACGAAACCATGTTGTCCTATATTAAACAAATTATTTTTTATTAAATGTTTCATAATATTTTTCTTCATTACCCTTTCATACACTTTCATAATATGTGATGTTAGACTCACAGGCCTATAATTACGTGCCTCTAGTCTTGATCCACTTTTGAAAGTAGGGGTAATATATGCTAATTTGTGCTCATCATAAATCTTGCCTGTGTCTACACGTTGTCTTAATAATATTGCAAGTGGCTTTGCGATAGAATGAACTACTTTCTTTAACAAAAGAGCAGGAACACCATCAGGACCTGCAGCAGCTCCATTTTTAATTTCATTAATAGCCTGCACAATATCAGCTTCATTAATATCTATGTCAGCTAAATATTCACTATTTTCGTCCCTTACTTCTGTATCTTAATCTTCATTATCAATTCTAGGGGTGAATTCTCTCTTATATCGTTCTGCCAATATGTTGCATATTTCCTTTTTTTCATTCGTTAATCTCCCTTCAATTCTTAGAGGGCCTATTTCTATTCTTCTTTTATTCATCTTTTTCACGTACGAGTATAATAGTTTGGGGTTTTGCTTGATATTTACTTGGGTTTTTTCTTCCAAGTCCCGTTTTTCATTTTCTTTTGATTGTATAATCTTTTGTTCTGCATTTTCTATCTTACTTTTTAGTTCTATAACTTTCCATGCCTTTTTCTTTTGCAAGACCTTTTTTCCACTTTCTGATTTTCTGGAACAAGATCCTTCTGTCTCTTGGTATGCATGACTGATGTTTACTTTTCTTCTTCGGTATATATTTTTCCACTATTTTCTCTAATATTTTATATAGGGAGAGAGAGAGAGAGAGAAGGAAATGATGGAAGAGAGAGAGAGAGAAAAAAAAGCGAACGATGGAAGGGAGGAGAGAGAGAGAGAGAGAGAGAGAGAGAGAGAGAGAGAGGAAATGATGGCAGGCAGAGAGAAGGGTCTTGGTATGACGAGGGAAGAATACGAGAGGGGAAAAGAGGAAGAGAAACACGAGCGACGAAGAATATGATAAAATACAGGACTTTTATTTAGCGGACCAGAAGCCTCGGCTGAAGTGTAAAGCGCAGCCAAATGAAACATTCAGAGCAGATTGACTGAGAGCAGTAATCGATTCGGAAATTCCCAGCGTTCTTATGTGGTCCCATTGTTCTGTTACGGTTCATTGTTCTACGTTGCTGTCGAATGTGGTAATCATCTCTCTCTCTCTCTCTCTCTCTCTCTCTCTCTCTCTCTCTCGTTTTGATTCATTATAACTAGACTTTGGTGTTATATAACACGCCCTAGCGCCTCAGCGGCGTGGTTGGTATGGTATTAGCGTCCCACCTCGGTGGTCGCGGGTTCGATTCTCGGCCATTCCATTAAGAGTGAGACATGTGTATTTCTGGTGATAGAAGTTCACTCTCGACGTGGTTCGGAAGTCACGTAAAGCCGTTGGGGTCCCGTTGCTGAATAACCACTGGTTCCATGCAACGTAAAAGCACCATACAAACAAACAATATAACACGCCCTGTATGAACATAGCAGTAAACGTTTGCATAACAACTAGAACCACCCGTTATTTGAGGATACACGCAAACACTATAGCTATATATCCATTTATATATGCACATATAAGCGTGTGTGTGTGTATATATATATATATATATATATATATACTATATATTATATATTATTATATATAATATATATATATATATATATATATATAAATATATATATATATCTATATAATATATATGATATATATATATATATATATATGATATATATATATAAACAATCACATACGAGTACACACATATATGTATATTTCATGTATTTATTTGTTTATGCACGCATACATATATACATATAAATAAGCCGTTTCCTTAACAAGCGATGGCCTCCAGCTATTATCACATTAAACGTTAACTTCTGTATTGTGGAAGAACCCTCCTTTGTGGTAAGACATCCACAGCAAATATCAAGGTCATACACCTGAGCAATGCGCTCATCCACAGCGCATCGAATCCCCGAACACAAACTGCACCATTCACTTCATTCTTGCACCCAAGGAATGGGAAAGCCTGAGAGTAAAAGTGAATGTTTCTGGAGGGTGAATCTAGACCGGGCTGGATATGGAGAATTTGAAAGATTGGTTGTGCTAGGTCGTCTGAATGTAAAGGTAAGTGACAGAAACAGATGGCGTTTGATAGAAGCAAGATTCTCGAAATAGTTAAAAGAGACGAATGGTTATAAGTGGAGTTGGGAGTGAGGAAATGTCAAAGGAAAGAGGTTGCTAGATCACATCTTATTACAGAGGAGTTTGAAGTGTAAGATATTATATGTAATGATATTGGGAAGAGTACCTAATGGAGGTATACTTGATCATTATATGATTGAAGCAAAATTTATGTTGAACAGGAGTCCAAGTTGGAGAGGAAGACGTGAAAATTTGGCTGTTGATATTTAGGAAAAATGATTTTGATATTTAAGAAGTGGGAGGAGCATAAAAGCACAGAGAAGTTGGATGTAATACAATAAGATAGAATTCAAGGAGTAAATGAGAAGTTTGTAAAATGCCCAGCAGTAGGTATGGAAGCGTAGGAAGAGGGAATAAATGCAGTTTGTGGACGAGCAAATGATAGAATTGGTGTAAGAAAAAAGTTATGAATTGGAGAAGTATATACGACGATAGAAAGTGGAATCAAGAAGAAAGCGAAAGATGGAAAGAAGGCAAGTGATAATGATAGACTGGAGACTCTAAGCAAGAAGTTCTAGGAGGATAAGAAGTTAAATGGAGAAGTATAGGTACGGAAAAAGATGACTAAATAAAATGATCTTAGAATAATAGATTCAAATGGATATATGAACTTTAGAAGTGAACGTGGAAGATATAACGTAGGCAGTGGTGAATGACGTACGTATATCTAAACCTACATAATATCTCCATGCACACTGCAGCCTGGCCAAGTTAATGACCAATTCCCTTTGCCATTCAGACCCCTTGTGATATTCCTGGCAGTTAATCCCTTTCTGTTGACGGCTTCAAATCCGTAAAGTGCCTTCATCTATTTTGTTTTATTAGTATTTTTTTTTTTTACATAATTACTTTTTCCACGGCGTCCTTGTGGGTCAATAGCGGCGCTTGACCTTTGACCCAGATCCCTAACTCATTGACAGTCCTTTTGGAGGCCCAGACTTCAGAAGAGTGCATTTGAACAAAGCGCAAATGGCGGGGGTGGGATTTTTCAACGTATACGTGGCTGCCTAGGGAGTCGGGAAGAGGGGTGGGGGGAGAGGGGGGGGGGGGTGTTGTTGGGAAGGGGGAAGGGGGGGGGGGGCGGGCGGGCGGGGAAGCCTTGTTTGGAGACTAAATTTGATCGGACTGGATCGTAATAAACAAGTGTCACTAATGTGTTAATGTTCGGGACTCCGTTTGACGATTTACCAGCGAGTGCTTGTCTGACCATAAAGAATTAAGCGTGAATTGAATGATTATATCAAAGCTTTATATATATATATATATATATATATATATATATATATATATATATATATATATATAGATATATATATATAATGCCAATTTATGCCTAATTTTATTTCCAATAATGAAAATTCAAAGACCTGATCTCTTACTTATTCCCATTTTCCCAATTATACCATTATTATTATTATTATTATTATTCCCTATTCTGATCCATCCCTTCTTCCTTCCCTCCTTCCTTGAGAAAGACAGAACAAAGGAAGGAAAAGGTCGCAGGTGACTCTCTCATCTCTTGATGAATGACGGTGTATTGGATGCGAGTTCTGGTTTTGTTCTAATTTTAGTTGGATTTCGCGTGTGTATGTATGTATGTATGTATGTATGTATTTAAGTGTGTGTATATGTACACATATACATACACAAAAATATTTTCTATTATGTATATAATATATTTTATGTATATATATACATCTTATTTATTTATCGAGAACCAAACGGACAAAGAAGAAAGACAGACAGACAAACGGACAGTATCCTGTCATCTAGAACGAAATTGACAGACAAGACAAGACGGACAGACAAATAGACAACGTTCTGCAATCAAGAACCAAACGGACAGACAAGACAGACGGTCAGACATACAGACCGTGTTCTGTCATCGAGTACCAAAATGGACAAACAAAAGAAGACAGACACAGACAGACAATGAGACATTGTTTGTTCAGTCATCGAGAACCAATATAGACAAACAAAACAAGACAGAAACCGACAGACGGCAAGACATTGCTCTGTCATCGAGAACCAAAGAAACGGACAGACAAGACAGAGAGAGAAACAGGCAGTGTTCTACCGTCGAAAACCCAAACGGACAGACAGACAGACAGACAGTGGCAGGTGCTGGCTCACTAACGTAGCTCTGGGGCTATCATCTCAAAAATGCCCCATTATGTTTCCATGGCAACTGCTGTAAACAACGACTTGTTAGCAGGACTCAGTTCTTGTTAGGGAGGAGCTGATGCTAACAGCGGCCCTTAACAAGCACTCGTTATGCCGGCACACTGGTTATAGCGGTCAGTCAGCCAGCCAGCCCTCCTCCTCCTCCTCCTCCTCCTCCTCCTCCTCGGTCCAACCCTCTGGGAGAGAGAGAGAGAGAGAGAGAGAGAGAGAGAGAGAGAGAGAGAGAGAGACGAGGGATGAAACGTACACGGGAAAAGGAAAGAGGTAGGGAGAAAGGTAGGGAATGGGACATCGTCGACGAAGAGAGAGAGAGAGAGAGAGAGAGAGAGAGAGAGAGAGAGCAAGGGAAAGGGAAAAAAAGAGGCAGGGGGAAAGATAGGGAATAGCACATAATCACAGAAGAGAGAGAGAGATCCGGGAAGTAGGTGGATGAATATTGATAAATTGTGTAGCACTAAACTCATCTTACACACATACACACACACACACACACTATGTATATAATATATATATAATATTATATATATATATATATATATATAATATATATATATATATATATATATATATTACACCAGGAAGTTCGTTGACAAAACATTCAGGAATCCCAGGAAGACAGCAGTCTAAGAAACATGCTTTATTAGCAACGTTTCATATTGCTTCAACACATCATCAGTCTGCAAAAATAATTTTTTTTTTTTATAATAAATTACAAGATAAATACACAAATTATCACAAAAAAATATAGTGCGTGTGTGTGTGTGTGTATGTGGGAGTGTATGTTTGCTTTGAGTGGGTTATAGGAGAGGAAACTAAAATTGAAGTTTTACATTTACACGAAGCCCGTTTACATAAAGGGTGAGGTTACAGGCTTCGCTCTCTTGTGTACATCTTAAAGAATAGTTCGATATTGTCTAATGGAAAGTTATTGTGCCCTATTAAAGGCCTGCGGACTGGGCCAAGGTCTCTACTTTTAAAGTCTATCAGTGTACAGTTTATGTAGATCAGGCAATACATCAGTAAGCTGGCAATCCCAAGAAACTGACAGACTCCTATTAAACCCGCCTCTCAGATACTCAAAGATCAAGACTTGCTCTCTATAACACCCAGACATCATTGACCAAAACCCAAATAGTCAAACTCTTTTCCAGGCTATTAAATATTTATGGATGATTTGGGTTGTTTTCGTCTACTCGGGGAGTAAGCCTACAAGCTACATTGGTGTTATTGGAGTAAGCCTACAAGCTACATTGGTGTTATTGCAGTAAGCCTACAAGCTACATTGGTGTTATTGGAGTAAGCCTACAAGCTACATTGGGTGGGTTAGGAAAGGCCTATTGAAGAGCCCTTAAAAGGTCTGAAAGAGGTGTTTCATGTTGAGTTAAAGTTAGAGGAATTTTAGGACATAGGATAATTATGATTCACTTATTAGAATTAAAATGTAAAACATAGATAATGGGCATGTAAAACATTACATAACAATTATTTCTAATAGAATATAGCGTATTTATTTTAGTTCTCGTTGGTGAAACAAGGCTCTATTTGACCGTAGATTTTAGCACATTCTAATTTACGTTAAGTTAGGAATGTAATGTTTACAACTTATGCGTGGGGGGGAAATTTTGCACGCGTCTCGAGTAAGCTGGAGGTCAGATCACGCTTGTTGGGTCTGAGGGAGGCTGAGGAAACCCAAGATCCTGATGAACTAGAACTTGAATTTTTCTTTAGCTATATTTTCAACAAATGTTGTCAGCTTCCAGAAATTCAGGAATTTCTTGTTTGACAGTTAAGTAGTGACATGTATCATCTTTACCGCGCGATTCATAATTCTTTTAGAGGGCGGTAATAGTACTTCTCATGGGAGAGATAATTTATTACTTCAGAAAGGAGATACGGTAGAATATTTGTTAGACCTTATTGTACTTTCTCGTTGGACGAGTGGTTTTCGTGCTCGCCTACTGATTTGGTAGTTCCGAGGTCGATTCCCCGTTCTGCCAACGTTGAATCAGGGGAATTTATTTGTGATTATTAGAAATTAATTTCTCGATATAATGTGGTTCGGATCCCACAATAAACTGTAAGTCCCGCTGCTAGGTAACCAATTGGTTCCTAGTAACGTAACAATATTTAATCTTTCGGGCCAGCCCTAGGAGAGCTGTTCATCAGCGTCATTGGTCTGATAAAACTGAGATATACTTAACTTAAGACCTTATTGCCACTAGCTGTAGCGTCACATCATGGCATCATAGTTGCATGATAACGACGTAATGAAATTTTCCAGTTTAGGTTAATGATGCACGTTATCATTTATCTACCATCGATAGATAATGCGACTTTCGTGACCCTTTTGTATTAAGGATTATAGGGGTCACTTTTGCCACTTAACTCTTGCAAAATATATCTCTGCTGCAATGGCTTAAGGAGTTCCAATCTTATTTCCTTTTCTTTTCTCAGTCTTTCTATTGTTCCAGCTGCCCGTCTCGGGTATCCCTGTGGTCTATTGGCCGTCTCATGTATCCCTGTACCCTATTGGCCGTCTCGGGTACCATTGTAGCCAATTATTATTATTATTATTATTATTATTATTATTATTATTATTATTAGAGAAGATGAACCCTATATGGAGCAAGCCCACACGGGTCACTGACTTGAAACTCGACCTTCCAAAGAAAAGGCGTCCATTTGAAAGAAGTAGCAGAAGGTAACACGAAATACAGAGAGAAGACATCAGTTATTAGAAACGAAAACATAAATTAGAAAATCAATAAATAGGTGGATATAAATGTGAGGAAATTTATGAAATAGCTGCCCATTAGCCCTGCCGGGTTCCATAACCACCTCAGTGTTTCTCGCTTCTGACGCCTAAGCTCTGTTGCAAGTTTGTGTAATTTCTGAGAGTTTTTCTGAGGCAGGAACGTCAGCCGAGTCTTCCTCTCTCACTGGAGTCGGCACCGGCATAATGGGAGAGGGGAAATGGAGGAGGTAAAGGGGGAAGGGTGACTTAATTTCTCGTTCCTACAGAGTTATGGACTGATTTGTGTTTAATCAGTCTTGATAGCTCCTATGAGCATCGACGTCGAAAATTCCTGGTAGTTACTTATCGAAAAAAATTTGATTTCAGCCAATAGATAATATCAAAAGGAGGAGAGGTAGACCAAAAACGAGATGGAGAGACACAGTGAACATTGACATGCGGGAGAGGAACGTGAGTGAGGTAATGGTGCATGATCGCAGAAGATGGAGAAGACTAATAAGGAAGGGAAAAGCTGAAGATAAAGAAGTAGAAAATCTCAAAAGAAGGCTGAATTCACATGCCAGAAAATCCAAAGCAGCAAAGGAAAAGGATTGAGGATTTCTGCTTCATTACCGAAAGCAGCTTCCGTTTGTGCAAATAACCTCTTGAATTATCCGTCCAGTAATTTTAGTTTTTTATGATTGTGAAAAGGGTGGCTAAAGGTTACGTACTTGTAACTGCTTTAAGCAAAAGTTTTCAAAGCCTGGATTCTGTTAAGAAAAACAAAACCTAATCCTTGAATTGTTCTTAGCTTTAAAAGAGAACAATTTGAATTTTAATCTTTCATTCGTAATGGGCATGTGCTTGTGCCCGGTTCTTTATGGTAATTTTAAGATAATTTGAATATATTTTTATTCTTACATATGTGGTTAAGTGGCTTCTAAATAATTATTAGCCAAAGGCAGATGTTTCCTTATAATTATATATTATTATATATATATATATATATATATATGTATAATATATATACATATATTACATATACATATATATGTATGTATTTATGTGATATTATTACATATTAATATCTATATAGTATTATATATATATACATATATATATAATATGTATATATATATATATATTGTATGTATTTTTTTTATGTATATATATTTATATAGCAATATATCTTTGTATATACACATTATATATATGTATAGATATATATTTGTATATATACATAGTACGTGTACATACATACATAAGTACATACATGCACTCTTATATATGTAAAAAGAGCCAAAGAACCAAGAAGGAAGCAACAGAGAGCACATTGACACAAAGACGTACACACCCTCACACCTACACACACACCTACACACACACATACACACACACGTCTTCATACGGTAATGCGCTTTAATTATAAATGATTGGCCCCTTTATAACACGGGTGAAAAGAACGCACCCACACAGAAAACGCGCCTCTAATTCTGGCCTCCGTTTAACCGCCGTGTAGCCTCCGGGGATGGGGGTGGGGGGGGGGAGGGGACTAGACCCGAGCCTCTTCATATTGTGTGTTGGTTTTGCCCGAGAGTAATATCATTAAAATCCCTGCCATTGTTTATTGAGAGAGAGAGAGAGAGAGAGAGAGAGAGAGAGAGAGAGAGAGAGAGAGAGAGAGAGGCTGAATCCGTGGCGTCTTGGTGGAAATCACTGGAAAGGATTTTTTTTTTGTTCCTTTATTTTTTATTGTTTATTATATTTTACTTTTTTAAGATATTGGAGAGAGAGAGAGAGAGAGAGAGAGAGAGAGAGAGAGAGAGAGAGAGGCTGAATTCGTGGCGTCTTGGTGGAAATCACTGGAAAGGATTATTTTGTTCCTTTATTTTTTATTGATTATATTTACTTTTTTAAAATATTGGAGAGAGAGAGAGAGAGAGAGAGAGAGAGAGAGAGAGAGAGAGAGAGAGAGAGAATATCCGTGGCGTCTTGGTGGAAATCATTGGAAAGGATTTTTCTTTTTTTTGTACCCATATTTTTTTATTGATTATATTTACTTTTTTAAAATATTGAGAGAGAGAGAGAGAGAGAGAGAGAGAGAGAGAGAGAGAGAGAGAGAGAGAATCCGTGGCCTCTGGGTGAATATGACTAGGGGAATTTTTCGTGTTTATGTATTTATTTATTTATTTATATATTTATTTATTTAAGTACTTATTACCTCATTATAAGAAATACCTAAGGTAATCCTATAGTTTGTAGATTATGCTGTACAAATTATATGGCATGTTATTTCCTATACTGTTTGTTTTTGTATACGTATTTAATCATAAAATTTGTTGTGGTAAGCAAGCCTCATAAAACTCTTCCATTAATCTAATTTATACAAATAGGTCAATCGATCATTAAAGGTAAAATGCCAAAAAAACCTAACTTAAAAAATATATAATTAGTGAGGTATTGAAAAAAGAAGTCGATAAATAAAATGCATAAATCACCTGAAAATTAATAACCACACTGTTAATTATTCGTGTGTGTATGTATGAGAGAGAGAGAGAGAGAGAGAGAGAGAGAGAGAGAGAGAGAGAGAGAGAGATTAGTTTCTCCTCTACACTGGAATGAAGTGAAACATATTTATGTCTTACAGTCTTTTTTATAGTCTATAGAGGTGGAGCAACTAATTGTAGTTGCTTCGCCTGTTGTATTTTTAAAAGATTGTGAATTACAAGTAATTGTTTAACTTTATTGTATAATTAAATGAGGTGACAAGGAACGACTTGTACATGTGCTTAAAGGTATTTTGTATTGTTAGTGTGAATATTATATTACATATATATATATATATATACACACACACATACACACACACACACACACACACACACACACACACATACATATATATATATATATATATATATATATATATATATATATATATGTATTTGGAATTATACCAAATAATAACCACAATGACCTCTAAGTTTCTTGAATTCTCCTTACATTTTTGGATACGCTCTTCACTACAAAGCCTTAGATTTAAATGTAAGAATATGGAGTAATTCTGAACACCCCCCCCCTCTCTCTCGCTCTTCCTAACTTCTTTCCTCTCTTCTCTCCTCTCTCTCTCTCACATCCATAATCCTAGATATATGTAAGATGCGTTGCTCTTCGCTCTCATCTACACTATCATAAGCCTGTTTAAATCGTTCGTATTCTGGCAATGGCATTTCAGGTTTCGTAATCAATTAACATATCTAACATTAAAAATGATTGAAAAGGACATAGTCCCGTTCTGAAATATCTGTGATAAATCACGATTCTGACAGGTCAGTTGCAGTGATGTTCCAGCACAGGACGTGTTATTACTTAGATTATTTCTAAAGTTAAATCTGACATCATGATCTTCAGTGGGTGGACCCAATCGACTGGCATTCTCTCTCTCTCTCTCTCTCTGGCAGATCTTCAGGAATCTTTTGGACAAAGAGTAAAGTATATAAAAAAAACCAAAGTTTCACCATACCTTAGATTCTTCCTTAATGCGATTTTGTTGCTAATTTTTGTCAAGGTTGCCAAGCTGATTAATACCTATTTTTTTTTATTGTTATCACTCCCATCTCGAACTGTGCTTTGTTGCTTGCTTGCTTGCTTGCTTGCAGTCAAGACACCGCGAATTCATCATCATTCTTGGCGGTGGAACATTCCTTGCACGGTCTGGCCATCTTATTACGAGTAAAGGATTTCAATTTACTCCTCCGGTAGTGGAAATATCCGTGAAGGAATTAACCGAAGGAATTAACTTTCGGGTGAGAATCCGTTTTGCGGCTGCGCCTTTTTGCCGACTCCGAAATTAATTAACAGCAGAGTAATTAAGTGAAGTGTTCGCCCTCTCTCGTTGTTCCGCGCACCCGGGCGTTTTTGGAAGGGGCGGGAGCGGGGAGGGGTGGCGGGGCGGGGGGGGGGGTGG
Source organism: Macrobrachium nipponense (assembly GCF_015104395.2). Taxonomy (NCBI): domain Eukaryota; kingdom Metazoa; phylum Arthropoda; class Malacostraca; order Decapoda; family Palaemonidae; genus Macrobrachium; species Macrobrachium nipponense. The sequence goes on along the minus strand of NC_061087.1, from coordinate 22,197,985 downwards.
AGCGTAAGGACCAGGAGGAGCCTCCTCCTTCCTGCCATCTTCGTTTCTCCTTTTTGCCTTTTGCGGTTTGATCTTCTGTTGACTTTGCTAATGCTAATTGTTTGTTTATTTATCTATCTACCTATTTATATATCTATGCTAATATATCTATCTATCTATCTATCTATCTACCTGTCTTTATCTGGTTTTCTCGATAAGATAGATAAGGTAAGATAGAAATTTAAAAAGTTGGGGCTTCTTTAAAAAAGTTAAGGGAAAAAAAAAAAAAACTTTTAATGGCAGAATTTAAGAAGCACTTTTTTTATGAAGGGATAAATGTTGCAGTAACTGCTGTTTTGTTTATCATGGGAGCCACCCAGAGCCTTGAGAATTGGCTTACTGCTGGCTATAGATGTATTGTATATATGTATATATATATATGTATGCATATATGATATATACACACATTTATATATATATATATATATATATATATATATATATATATATTAATCTTCTCTATTATAGTGTTTTATGACTTCAATTATCCTGCCATTTCTGATGCATAGCATAGCACTGTCTTCTATTATACCCCTTTTCACTCTTTAATTACACTGTACTCCATTGTTTTGATAATCTCAAAGAATCAAACAAAATTGGTTTATCGTATTGATTTATTTCATGGTGTTGGGAAAAAGAAAGAGTGTAGGGGAGACCGGGGCTAGTTGGCTACAGGGGTAAGTTGGCACACTCAAAATAACTTTAAAGTTTACCAATAGATGACTCTAATACATATACTGTGTAATTGCCTTGTGGTTCCTCAATTACCAGCAAAATTCTATAGAGATAGAACGTAGGGGCTCGAATTTATGAGACAAATTTTGATTTTGATAGTAGTTAGTAAATATTTTTATCTTTCTGTTATGTGCTATAACATCTATACATTCATAAAGATTATTTTTCAATTATAGCACAGTTTTCCTTATGGTTTAAAGATTCTATACTATTAAAATTAATACTTGAAAGCTTCTTGGTGTGGACTGGTAAGAGTTTTTGTACCAAATGGTAGGGATGGGGCAAGTTGGCACACGTTATTTGATAACAATAGTAAGCCTATTTATTTATATAATGTACGTTTTGTTTCTGGATTTTTGGAAGGATAATGAGATAAGTGTCCTATCATTTCCTCCACAATGCTCTCACAAGTTGCAGCCCCTGGATTTTAGTGTTTATAATCCTCTGAAGAAATGTGTTAACAGGGCATGTGATTCGTGGATGACTGGTAATCCATCTGTGACATTCATGGTAAAGTTTCCTCGGTTTACCTCTAGCTGTCACTTATTCTGATGTTTTCAATGGGTTTAAGATTGATGGAATTTCAACTTTGAATTACAGACTATTTCAAGATTTTGATTTTACGGGTGGTTATGTAACAGATTGAGAGATGTCCGAAAAGACACATGGGCTTCAGATCAGTCATCAGCGTGATACAGAGTTTAAGAACTTACTCCTGTTGATTCAGAAGAAAGCTCAGCTGAAGAGAGCCTGTGTTTGGTAAGCCAGGTAAGCCAGAAGAAATTTGGGTCCAGTGCAGGGCATGTAACATGTGGGAGGATGAAGACTACTGACGACGATTTATTTGACACCTGCCACAATTACGACTAGATGATGATCTGAAGTAATACTAATGCCTTATATTTTGTATTTTGGAAATTCAGAGGGCATTTTTGCTATTTGATTTAAATGCAATGTAGTAATTTTCATTTAATTATCAATGTGCCAACTTACCCCGTATACGGGGCAAGTTGGCACGAAAAAGTAATTTTTTTCTAAAGCTTACTGTTACCTTATGTTGAAAGCAAACAGCAGTTATTTTGCTATATGATAAAGACTAATGTTAATATTTTTCAATGGTGGTAAGAATTTTGCAAAAATGTTTGTTTTATATTCGCAATAACCAAAATTGTAAAAAGTGTGCCAACTAGCCCCGGTCTCCCCTAATCTGTGACTGTTTTACCCAGATCTCAGATTAATAGCGTTTGGTTCTGTCTAAAATTGACATATCTTCCATAGGAGTTCCTGTATGGCACGAAGATTTAAACTACCAAAGATGACTTTGGAACCAGATTGTTCAATAGGAAGTTTAGTTAATAAGAAAGATCGGAATTTGGAAAACTGAGGATTAATTATATTTGTGTTTCTTATTTAATGTCCCATCGGGGATTCTTTTTCGGAAAGGCTGGAATAGCAGAAGATTTCATCTACTGTATAGGATATTAAGAAAATTCCTTCATCTAATGCTTGGTGCAGGAAGTGGGTAAATTGTTTTGTAATATGTGAAGAGAATTTGCAGTGTCTAATTATTATAGAGTTAAAAGTTCTTAGGTTGCAGGCATTTCAAGATTTTTCTTTGTGTTATCTACTGCACTGCTTGTGTTTCCAAGAGCAGTATTCTACCAAGCCAATATCGTCTGATTTTTAGTGACACTGAAGACCACACTGAGGTTTTGAATAACTAATGCAGAATAAGCAAATGAGATGGTTTTTGGAAAATGAAACAGCTTCCTACAAGAACAGAGAAAAAGAAAAAACAGTCAGTATATGTATAATATAATATATATATATATATATATATATAGTATATATATATTATATTTATTTTATATATATAAATTATGTTTATATGTATATATATGTATATTTTGCATATGTGTATATATATATATATATATGCATTTATATATATGTATGTGTATGTGTAAAACTATATACACACATTTATATACATATATATATATATATATATATATATATATATATATATATATATAAGTAAATATTATTTATACATTTAGGCTTTTCTTCAAGTTCCTTAGTTTCAATTTGTTCCATATAGTATTTAATGAAGCCTAATATATAGTCGACTCAGAATATAAGATTATTTTTCTTGGATGTCTTAGGGAATTAACCATTTAACCATTTAAGCAATACAAAATAAACAGGTTGACAGACTTAATTCAGTTGAACAATATTGAGAAATGCCAGAACTTTAACTTATCGAGCCCATCATAATATTCAGTCAGAAATATTTAGAAAAATCACTTCCAACGTAATAACAGAGAGAGAGAGAGAGAGAGAGAGAGAGAGAGAGAGAGAGAGAGAGAGAGATGATATAAATTGCCATGCATTCACAAATGATGAAGAGAGAAGACGATTATACCAGGAAAGTAAAGAATGAGCAAACTAAAACAAAACTATACCACAAGACATAGATAAATGAACCAGAGAGAGAGAGAGAGAGAGAGAGAGAGAGAGAGAGAGAGAGAGAGAGAGAGAGAGAGAGAGAGAGAATGACTTACTCCGCTCCAAGCCCTTTGCTAATTACGCTTCTTGTTTAGTGGTTACTTTGATAATTATTTGAATTATAAAACAGATATTTATTAGGTACATCAAATGCTGTTCCCGGGTTATTATTAATTGCCTCGCCGCGTCCTTTTACGAAGACCTTTCACCGCCTTTTAAGTTATAGGCCCGCCTTAAATGGTTTTGGCCCGGCAGATGGTTCATCATCACCGTCTTGGACTGAAAGTCTAAACCTCTCTCTCTCTCTCTCTCTCTCTCTCTCTCTCTCTCTCTCTCTCTCATATGCATACACACACGCAGAACATACAGTATACATGCAAACACACTTGTATTTATGTGTATATATAATATATATATATATATATATTATATATTACATATATATATATATATATATATATATATATATATATATATATATATGTATTTATGCATATACACATATATACTATAAACTATATATATATATGTGTGTGTGTTTGTGTTTGTGTGTGCGTTCCAAGGCAATATTTTCTTTTTCGGTTTTATTTAGGTAGTGTTTTTCTCGAGAGCTGTGGTATTAAGCAGAATTGGATTTTAGGACAAAAAATATGACACAGCTGTAACAACAGTGCCCTTTATTAATAGCGGGAAAAATTTCGATAATAATAGCAATGATAATAATAACCATTTGATCTCGCTGCTACCATTACCTTTGTTTATAATGTCCCATTGCTAAAAAAAAAAACCTTAATTAAAAAGAAAATACACTCGCGCAGTGGTTGTAACTAGTAACCAAAATACAAGGCAACATGAATTGAAAAGAAAACATCACTTAGTGTATCTATTTGCACAAGAATTTCGGGTGAAATAGACAAGTGATGTGTCTTTTTTAAACAGCGATGAACAGAAATGATTCCTTTCATATTTTGTGATGTATGGATATTTTTTCTTCCGCAGTAGAATTTTTGGAGAATATTACCTCATTGGTAATAATCAAGAGAGGGTTAAGGCATGAAGGTATTTAAAGGGTTTACAAATGAGATGTTTATTTTCAGACAGATAATGATGACATTTCGGCTATTAAAGGATTTTGAAGGTATAAATGACACCTAGAGCTTGAGAAAATTCTAGCGAAATAATGAAAGGCTCATTCATTTAATTTTCGTTTTTATTTATTTAAGAAAGTAGTTTCTTATTCAGATAAATTTTAACATGGCATTCGTCGCTAAGATTAAAGTTGGGAAAAGTTAAAGTGACGTGTTTAAGCAATGAACAGTAAAATGAAAACCAGCTTTGTTAAGCGGATGACAAGTGAAAAAAAAAAGAAAAAAAAATAAAAAAAAAAATCATCGGCGCAATCGATTTTTCTGTCCAGTGATGGCCTCAGCCACGTCCCATAGAACTCTTAGCCGTGGCCCATGAAACTCAACCACGGTCCGGTGGTGGCCTATGTTGGTGGTACCTATAACGCTGCCAGAAGTACTACTGAGGCTAGAGGACTGCAATTTGGTGTGTTTGATGATTGGTGGAGGGTTGATTGACTTACCAATTTGCAGCCCTCTAGCCTCACTAGAAGATCTGGGGACGGACGGAGAAGCAAAGGCCGGCACAATAGTTTTCTTTTACAGAAAACTAAAAACCCATCTTTGGTGAAAAAAAAGAAATACAAGAAAGTTTAGCCTTTTCTCCTAGTAAGAGCCCAAATCAGCCCTGAAGCCCAGATTTCTAGTAAAAGCCTAGTTATCAGCTATCTAGGAGCAGTCCAAAAGCCTAGTCCTTTGGTGTCATCTAGTAGCATAAAAACAGTATCATAGAGAGAGAGAGAGAGAGAGAGAGAGAGAGAGAGAGGAGAGAGAGAGAGAGAGAGAGAGAGAGAGAGAGAGAGAGAGAGAGAGAAGTGGGCTGGGGGAGGATTGGACGTGTTTTTGTAATGCCTTCACTGACAGACTAGGCTTTTGCACAACTGCCGGTACTTGCAGGGTTTTAATCTATTTATTTATTGATTTGTTAATATATTTTTTCTCTGTTAATACGTGGTTTCTTCTTTCTGTGTTTCACCTTACCTTTTGTTACTTCTTTCTAATGAGCACCATATTCTTTGGTAGCTTGGATTTATTTCAAAAAAGGGGTCTGTGGCCCCCCTGCAGGCTTGTTCCATATGAATAATAATAAGAATAATAATAATAATAATAATAATAATGAATAATAAGAATAATAAGTAATAATCAATAATAAAAGAATAATCAATAGAAACGTTGACCAGAAAAATTGGTCAAATGATTAGTAAAAACAGTTCCAGAAACT
>NC_061087.1:22174857-22187357 GCF_015104395.2 Macrobrachium nipponense | reverse complement strand
TCTCTATTGGATGGAATGATTACGAATTATAAGGAATTATTAGGAATTATTAGGCCCCGCAATAGGAGACCGCTTCGGAGACCTGAGTTATTCTGCGTCGGCTGCGGCGTGATTGCGCGCCCGCGCGCTGCGTTGAAATATATAAAATATATAAACAAAATTATAAAGCCTTCTTGGAGTTGCTTGGCTTGTTTTCTTTCTCTCGAAATCCCTTCATTTATCATCAGACCAAAGGCCAGCAGAGTTTTTTTTTCATGATTAATTTGCTGATTACGGAATCTCTCTCTCTCTCTCTCTCTCTCTCTGGTTTGATGTCCATACTTCCTGATATCTTTATTGCTCACGGTAGGCTACGTTACATATAATCTTGTAATGTGTACTCTCTTCTCGCTCTCTCTCTCTCATCTCTCTCTCTTCTCTCTCTCTCTCTCTCTCTATATATATATATATATATATATATATATACAGTATATTATATATATATATTATATACCACTATATATATATGTATATATATATACATATATATATTTACATACATATAGTGTGTTTTAATTTGCGTGAATATGCATGCTTTGTATACATACTCTTACGTATATACATACATATAAATATGTATATACACATGTATATATATAATATGTGTGTTTGTGTGTGTGTGCGTCTATGAGTAGAATTTTAATGTTCTTGACCATATAACGTTCACCAACAATCCATCCTTTTCAACTCTCCCTTCCATCGAGCGTCGACGTAGAAATCAACTTCTTTGCTCACCAGAACACTGCTTCCACGACCGAGGGAGACGAATGAGCTCACGTGAAAATGACGTCGGTTGACGCAGTCCCATCGGTCATCATAAACGTCCGAGAACAACGAATCAAAGAGAAGAAGACCAGCAATAATTTGCGTTCATTCCCCTTTCGGTATGGATCGCTCCTAAGCCTCTAATTTACGGTTGCCGAGAGCTTTCGTTAAAGAAGGCGATGATTCGTTTTGACGATAACTGCTCTGCTATTTATTGTCTTTGGGTGTATATATATAGATTTATATACATGTGTATATATATATATATTATATATATATATATATATATATATATATATATATATATATATATATATATATATTGTGTGTGTGAGTGAGATTGTGAATGTGTGTCACATAGAGTACGTACGAATGGGAGTATTGTACTGCAAGCCACTGTTTAGATCTGTGGTTCTGAACTGATTAATTTTGGTCTTTCCTATCATTTACTATTCGTTATTTTCATTGGTGTGGTGCACATATTGCTAATGCGCAATTGCCGTGTATATAATATATATATATATTATATATATATATATTATATATATATATAAATATATATATATAATATATATGATTTTTTTTAAATCATTTAAGGCTTATGATTATGCATCAAGCCAAGCTAGATAACTAGTTATTGTCGTCAGTGACGACAATTGTATTATGTACATATATTACGAATATATATATATATATATATATATATATATATATATATATACATACATACATATATACATATATGTATGTATATATACATACATAATACAATGTGATCTGTGCTCAATTAGTCATACTGTCTTATGCAATTTGTTATTCTTACGTCTGTCCTAACATACAAGGCTCTCATTGTGTACATTCCTCCTCCTCCTCCTCTTCCTCCTCCTTATACCCTACTACCTTCCTCCTCCCTCCGTTCATCCTTTTCTCTCCTAACCCCCCTCCCCTCTCCCAGCCTCACCTCCCACCCTCTCCCTCACACCCCCTAAAAATCATTATTCACAATTTGTCGCCGTATTCAAGGGCCGATGAAGTCTAAAGAATGGCCTCGTACGAAACTCAGTGACATCTCCCGTTGCCTAGAATGAGCGACTGGGTTGTTTTTGCTTATCTTCTCCTTCCTTTCGGGTATCGGCGTCCTTTTCCCTAGTTCCTCCACACCTGCTCCGCCGAGTCCTTTAGGGCAGTTAGAGGGGTGGGGGGGTGGGTTGTCCAGGGGTGAGGGAATGGCGGGGTCAGGGGGGAAGGAAGGGGCTTAGTTATAACTCGATGCCTGAGTAACATACACAATCGGGCACTCTTGAATTATAATCTTTTGGAGGAAATGCCAAGGGTATTCTTGGGCAGCTTGAATTTGAAGTCAGTGGCCCCTTTGGTGGGTTTGTTCCGTATGAATTGGGTTCATCTTGTGAATAATAACAACAATACTAATAATTATGGTAAGTCATTAGCCTCTTTCCTTCCCATTATAGAAATAAAGCAGTTTTATATAAAGGCAGCCATAGGCGTCACTGACGACAATAACTAGTTATCTAGCTTGGCTTGCTTCATAATCATAAGCCTTAAATGATTTAAAAAAAAACACATGGGTCTTTCCCCATATTTGTTCTTCTGCTACATTCAGTTTTCTCCTGTTTACTTTTATCAGTTTTTCCTTTCGTTTCTCCTTCACTTCTGAAGATCCCCTCACTCCGTAATTTAACTGGCTCTGTTCATATTCATTTTCTCCTCCTTTTTCTCTTTGTTACTCCTCTTCTAAAATCGTATTATGAGAGAGAGAGAGAGAGAGAGAGAGAGAGAGAGAGAGAGAGAGAGAGAGAGAGAGAGAGAGAGAGAGAGAGAGAGAGAGAGCATTTAGAATGTCATTTCTCTCAAGTTACAAAGAAAGAGAACGTTGTGAGTCTTCTATGGAAGATCTAGATCAATTTTTTAAAAATTAACCAATGATTTTGGAAATCGCTGCCAAATCTCTTGAAGGAATTAAGAACAATTATATTTAAAGCTTTTTTTTTATTTTTGTAATTCATTTTTTACTACTACTATGCATAAGAAAAGAGAACTTTATGTAAAGTTTTTTTCAATATGATTTTTTTAAAATAGCAGTACACAATAGATTAGTTGATAATTCATTTAGTACACAACAGAGACATATATAAATATGTGTGTGTGTGTGTGTAATATATATGTATATATATATGTATATATATGTATATGTATACATGTATTAGATAGATATATAGATAGATAGAAACAGCAAAAAAATGATGATAATCCTAGATTTAAAAATGCATAAAAGTTCAACTTACCTGTGAGCCTGTCTTTACAGAACCTGCCTGCGACACAGCGACCTTCCTCGAATATTGGCAGCGTCATTTTTCACCTCCGTGAATGACCGAGGACTTGGAAAGTGCACCAGCTGAAGAAGTATTGCCTGTCATGCCAGTGGGGCTGATATCTTATGGGCGTAACAAGGTAGGTAAATGAGTTTCCATTCTCTGGTGTCGAAAGTAAATAATCCCATTCAAAATAAAGGCACTCGCACACACGTGCATATATACGTTATTATATATATATAATTGTATATATATATTATATATATATATATATATATATATATTTATATGCATTTGCTTAATACATATTTGTTTATATGCATATATTTGAGTACATACATACATATATATATATATATATATATATATATATATATATATATATGTATATATGTGTGTGTATGTAAAGTAATATATATAAGATATATATATATATAGAATATTATATATATATTATATACGTGTATATTAGATATTTTATTATATATCTTATATTATATATATATATAGAATATATATAAATATATATGTATGTATTATATACGTGTAATATTAGATATGTTTTATATATATGGCAATATATATGAATTTTTATCACATCACCGTGATTCATATATATGCATTAAGCTACATATGTCATTTAATATCCAATTCACTCTTCGTGGATTCGAACCAGTGGACAGAGGAGAAATCAGGACGACAGTTGTGTTACCGACTCGGCCGCGGTAACGTCACTGAAGTCTTGATTTCTCCTCGGTGCGCTGGTTCGAATCCACGAGGGGACGAAATTATTAGCAACTAAAAAAAAATTCCTCTTCGGTTAACATGTATGAATATATATAATTCTGGGGTAGAGTGAATTGGATATTAAGTGACCTTAGTAGCTTAATGCATGTATATATAATATATTATATATATATATATATATAATATATATATATCATATATATATATAAGATGTTTCATTAGTCCCATTAGAAATTTTATACTTGATATAAGCTCGTTCTGATGCCGTCAGTGGACTGCTGTATGTTCGTTAAGCAATACCCCGCGGTGGCATAAGGCCAGTTTAACCCAAATAAAAACCTGCCGAGAATAGTCTTCTAATATGCAAAGATCACTATTTTGATATATGATATATATATATATATATATATATATACAAAATATGACTGCATATATGCAAAGATCACATTTTGATATATATATATATATATATATATATATATATATATATATATCTATATATATATATGTGATCTTTGCATATTAGAAGACTATTCTCGGCAGGTTTTTATTTGGGTTAAACTGGCCTTATGCCACCGCGGGGTATTGCTTAACGAACATACAGCAGTCCACTGACGGCATCAGAACGAGCTTATATCAAGTATAAAATTTCTAATGGACTAATGAAATCATAGTTAAATTTCTTATGGGATTAATAGAATCCTACTTTACTTCTAAGTATTATGAAGCGTTAATGGACTTTGGGTTGTCTACAATGAATGTAATAATCATTAAGCCAGGTTTCCGTAATCCTTTGCTCGTTTACGGGTTAGTGTCTATTCGCTTAGTTATCAGCGCCCAAGAAACATGTATTTTGAAAACCACACAGCGAAAGAAATTTTAGCCGAAAATAAAGATTTTTATTTTGAAACAATTCTAAAAATGTTCACAATTCAACCTGTTGAATAAAATGTGTTTTACGGTAAATGCATTTTACATATAAAATTACTAATTCTTTACTTTTTTGCATATAAAATTACCAATTAATCCTTTACCTTAGCTTATAAGATTAGTAACTAATCCTTTGCATTTTGCATATAAAATTACTAACTAATCCTTTGCCTTTTGCATATAAAATCACTAATTCTTTACCTTTTGCATATAAATTTACTAATTAATCCTTTACTTTTTGCATATAAAATTACTAACTAATCCTTTACTTTTTGCATATAAAATTACTAAATAATCCTTTACTTTTTGCATATAAAATTACTAACTAATCCTTTGGCCAGCCCTAGAAGAGTTCTTTTAACTCAGTGTTCTGGTAAAACTAATATTTAAAAAAAATTTAAGTAGACTACTTAAATTCCTTGGAAAATGTTAAATAAATTTTAAAGCATTCTATTTCATCCCAGTCCACACATTAGCCTTGTTGTATACATTACAAAAATATTAAGTTAAGCGTATGTATTATACTGACTGATTTTGTGATCATTTCATATTGATACCATTCCTTTCATAAAAATGGCTACACATTTATTGATCATTTTATTACGTCAATATCCGTAGCGGTGTCTTTCCAACCGAATTTGCCTAATTTTTTAAAATTCAGACAGAGAGAGAGAGAGAAGAGAGGAGAGAGAGAGAGAGAGAGAGAGAGAGAGAGAGAGAGAGAGAGAGAGAGAGAGGTTATGTATAAAAGATACATATACATATATATGCATAAGAATATATGTATGTATGTATATGTATATGTGATATATATATATATATATGTATATATATATATATATATATATATATATATAGATACATATGATATATATATATATATATATATATATATATATATATATATATAGAGAGAGAGAGAGAGAGAGAGAGAGAGAGAGAGATTTCTCGTTTATTGACATCTTTTTATACACCTGCGTTTGATTTTGCAATTGGCGTAGTTGATTACCCATTGATTCATCTTTCTTAGCTAATGTATTGTAATTAGCTGTTGTTATTCCTCATGAATATGTCCCGTAAGCGAGACAATGGGGAAGTGGTGAAATAAAACGAAATTTACCGTGTAAGTTTTTTGCACTTTATTTTACAAATCTTTGGTACATTTTATTTTAAATCATAGACAGTTGACATAACACAAATATTTATTGAGTATTTACAGCCACGAAACAGGATAATAATAATAATAATAATAATAATAATAATAATAATAATAATAATAATAATAATAATAATAATAATAATAATAATAGGACGTTCATTCGAAATAATAGGTAGTTCGAATATTCATTATTCCTGGGATATATAGCTTCGGCCCGGTGGATACCTTTGGCATTGTACAATTGACTAGAATATTTATATAAATATTTATTATTGAAGTGTCTGCGTGTGTCTTTTATCTGTGTAAGTCTGTGCGTCTGTTTGTTTACATTGACACCACTTAAAACAAGTAAAAAAAAAAAACAAAGTATAATTTGTAATACTCTTGATTCAAGACTGTTACAAATTATTGTGTAGCATTGCTGTGTTACTGTGATTTTTCCCATTGGAGTTTTATGAACTGTTTTCTACTTCCTGTAACGTCTACAAAAAAAATGTATGAAAATAAGAGGAAGAAAATATATTTTGAGCTTTGGGGATTAGGAAAAGGAAATAAATTTTTCGTCAGGAAATTAATGTTTTAAATTATTGAGAGGATGAATCTAATTCAGGCTTGCAAAGAATATAGTGTTCTTTAATTAGAAGTAACAGAAGTTAATAGATGGAAAAATATCTATCAAGCACCAAGAACAGTTGAAAATTGATTTTTCTTTAACGAATTTATGAAAATTATTTCCTTTAAATGTGCTTGATGTGGAGTAACAGAAAGTAATAGATGGAAAAATATCTCTCAAGCACTTGCAAAGACAGTTGTAATTTTTTTACGAATTTGTGAAAATTACTTCTTTTAAATATGCTTGCTCTGGGGGTATCAGAAAGTAATAGAAGGGAAAATATCCATCAAGCAAAAAAGTTGAACATTTTCAAAAATGAATTTTGGGAAAATTTCTCGCTTTAAATATACATATATGTAAGTACTGGTTACCACGACTGAAGGAATTCGTTCATTACCAAACTTTCGAAAAGAAATCGGCTCTCCTGTCTACTACCAGCGCTTGAGTGTGGCAAATATATTGACGAGTTCGATCATTTAAGCTTATTATTGGTTATGGAAATGATTTCGTAGTTTGAAATATATGATTATTATTTTTTTAAGAAACGAGGGAAATAACAGCAGATTTAGATTTGAATCACGGAAATTAATGAAATCGTAAGGCTGTTAAGAAAGAATTAATTTATCATATTGAGAACTAAAATGCAAAATGGAAGAGGGGAAAAATAAAGGCGAAATTGAAGTAGAAACCTAGAATTCAGTAACGTACTTTTTTGGTGTCATATCGAAAGAGGTTTCCGACTTTTTCATTCTTATGACTTGTCAGGTGCATGTAAAGTATTCAATGTAAAGTATTCAATGTTTTTTATTGTTACACTGAAAGCTCCGCAGTGAAATGAGAGAGAGAGAGAGAGAGGAGAGGAAGAAAGAGAGATAGAGAAGAGAGAGAGAGAGAGTTTTTTTTTTTTTTTGTTTTTTTTTTTTTTTGTTCTACGCTGTAAAACTGACAGTAGAATGGAGAGAGAGAGAGAGAGAGAGAGAGAGAGAGAGAGAAGAGAGACACACACACACCAAAGCTTCAAAAATAATATAATACTCGTAAAAATCGTAAGTAGATTTGACCCATAGGTTGACTGACTCACTGAGAAATGTACTGAGGTCAGCGAATCTGACCTCTACGGGAACAAGTTTGACCCCAAAGGCTAGGAGGGTAAGGTCAGTCCAGGTCAATCCACCAGGACCAAATTGACCTTAAAAGGAGAGGAGGAAACGACTATATAAATGGCTTTTTTCCTACTCTTTGTCTGTCGTGTCTGTGTGTAGGAAAATAGAGAAGGCCGCTTGATTTAACAGCAGGGAGAGAAGAGACAGAGACGGCGAGAGAACTTTATTAGTTATTCATTATGCATTTATTATTCATTTATCGCTAAGTATCGTCAGTTTTCGTTTTTCAACGAGTAATGATGAAAATAGTAATTATGTAAAAAAAATAATTATCGCATTTTTTTTTCGTTAAAAATATCTTCAATTTTTTGCTTATATTTTTTTGTCTCGGTAAAAATATCTTAATTTTTTTATTAGTTTTTCCTCTCTCGGTAAATATATCTTTAAGATTTTTGTTGTTTATCACTTTTTTTCTCTCGATGAAAATATCTTCAGGTTTTTTCTTTGCTTATCAATTATTTTTCTGTCGGTAAAAATATTCACTGATTTTTTTCTTTATCAGCTTCAGAATGTTTTTTCTTTCTCTGTCTCTCTCCCCACCGTCAACAGACCATCGCTGCTAAATTTGACAGGAAATAAGACATACTTTACACTATGAAATGAGAGACTTATCTTACACGAAATAAGATCGTTTATCACATCAATTATTACAAGAGAAAACATGAAACAAACCCAGTCATCTTGGAAATGGGAACTCCCCAAGATCCGTCGTGAGTTATATAATGACAGTTATATAAACATGAGTTTACGAAACACAGTCATTGGAAAAGATAGTTATCTCATAAGTCATCCTAGATAGGATTACAAGTCGTTTATCTCATTGTAATGTCATTAAGATTATCCTGAACGGGATTAAGAACCTTCCCCTTTTCTCCTCCACCGAGTGTCAGAATCAACATGGCGGCCTCTTCGTGCGAAGTATAGAGTGACTTAAGTTTAAACCTTAAATTGATATCCGTAAATACATTTGCTTTATTTGGCGGCCTCCACGAAGCGCGTTTTGCTCGTAAGGGGAAAAATAATGTCTGTAAAATTATCGTTTCGTAACTGCTCGTGGTATTTGGACCCAGGAGCTGTACGGAAATGAAAGGTGGCTAAATCTTTAAGAAACGAGCCCAGCTTACGTCATCCATAACAGTACAACTTTTCTGCATTAAAAAAAAAATCATCCTTCTGCTCTAGCGATCACAAGTGGCCTTACAACACAAGTCGCTAAAGTAAAATATAATTAAAAAAATATGTTAGCTAGATTTGTAATGCTATACGAGTGTTTATTTAGAGGGTACATTCATCCGTTCATATGATACAAAAACTATTTTTTTCCCATCAAGAAAAATATATAAAAATATTGTATCTGCTAATAGCTGAATTTTTCGAAATCCTTTTGACAACGTAAACAAACGGATTTGCAATTTATAATATTTAGGATCTATTTAAAACAGACTTTCAACGATTCGTATGAATAAATAATTACGTTTTTATGTAGATGAATACCTATAGAAGACTATATTCAGTATTCAGTCGGTGAAAATAATGTAGCAGAATTCTCTTTATTTAAAACTAGTACCAGCATGTGAGTGTTTTTTATTTTTTATTCTTTTTTTTATTTTTTTTTTCTTCTGCTTCCCGTAAGCTTAAAGTTTCACGGGTATATGTTTGTATAGCGGACATCGTATATCAAGAACCAGCGCCGGTGAAATGGTCCCAGCGTCAGATTTCTTGATGAGACCAGCCATCGTTAGTTTTCCGACTCCCGTTTTGAGTAACCGCTGAATATCTGTTTCCGGCCTTGGAGCAGATTTTTGGGATGTTTGTAGATATAATATATATATATATATATATATATATATTATATATGTGTATATATATATATATATATATATATATATATATATATAATTGTGCATGTCTTTACTTAATTATAAATTGATAAAAATGTAGGTGTATGTATGTATATTATTAATATTATATTATATATATATATAATATATATATATATAACATATATATATATATATATATATATATACATACAGCTACATTTTTATCAATATATAATTAAGTAAACACATGCACACTGGTGTTGCACATATGTATCAAGGCCAATATGTAAATATAAATCGCATAACTTCTACGCGTCGTTTCACTTGAAAAATGACTAGATCCTTGTCATAGTCTCTGTCATATCGAAAGAAAAAAGCAAACTATTACAGGCTCGTTTCCAGATTTACAAAGAAATTGAAATAAAATAAAATCTTTACTTGCGATAAACTAACGCTTCGTAGAGCCATTGACGCAAAAGAGGCTTAAACAGAATTTCCGTCATCTTATATATGTTGAATCCCACATCAAACTTTTATTTTATTTTTAAAATTTAAAACTCTTTGGACAAAGAAACCCGAGAAATCCAGCAACGCGGACTTGCAGACTTCCAGGCGTCTTTCCTGGACCGCCTCGGGGATGGATGACCTCGTCGTCCGCCATCGCTTCGTCGCCGTGGAGAGTCATGTATGTACTATATATATTTATTATAAATTACCTGCGTCGATAAATGATGGGGAGGATTACACGAATTCATCCTCCGCGCATCCGGCATCCTACCGAGAGAGAGATCCTACTGACACATGTCGGTAAACTGGAGGGACTGGCTTCCTTCGTCACCGGACGACATGGAGTAGAGGTCGGTGATTCCGGGACCCATGGCGTCGACGGGGCGGAGGTCCCCAAGGAGGCTGGCTGGTTCCTTCATCTTGTTCTCTATGTGTCGTTCCTGCTCCTGCTTCAGCATGTTCCGCCGCCATTTGGCTCTGGCGTTCTGGAACCACACCTTTTTTTGGGGGGGAGGGTGGGGAGAGAGAGAAAGAAGATGATAAAAATGATAGGAGATGTTGAGAAGATCGCAAAAAACAATTAAGATTAAACGTATGAGGTAGAAAAACAAGGAATCATTTAATTCATTTGTGTTTTCTTGTAGGAAATATATATCAGATGGTTTTCAATAATTTTTTTATGTCCATATTAAAACGAAAGTCTTGAAAACAAAATTAGTTGTTAGTTGGAAGTCAGCCAATCTATAAAATATATAAATATATATATATATATATATATATATATATATATATATATATATGTATAAATATATTATAAATATATGTACATATGTATATATATTATCAATATATAATTAGTACATATATATCAGTATATTATATATATATTACTATACTAGATATATAAGATTATATTATAGGATTATATGCATGTATTTTATGTTATGTATAATATATAATACATATGTAGGTAAATATATATCCATATTATATATTTATAATATATTATATATATATAATAGCATAATTATAAATTCGATTAGTACTTGTTTTACCTTTTAAAACTGTTCATGCATACATGCATACTACACAGAACCTTTCGTCTTCTATAGTTAAAGGCCTGCATATTTTAGTCGTTGCTTGAATCATAGATCTCCATCTGATTCCTTTCATACATCAAGAGAACTTGAACTAAGGATCTAAGAGAGAGAGAGAGAGAGAGAGAGAGAGAGAGAGAGAGAGAGAGAGAGAGAGAGAGATAATCTTCCGGTAGCAGCGGAGCGTTCATTAAGGGGCTATCAACGATATCCTGCGCCGCGTGAAACCCTCTATGCAATACGTGTTCGATCTTCCTTGAATGTCCTTAATCCCTTTAATTAAGACGAGCTAAAGGATGCAGTGTCCCTCGGCACATAGCGCCCAGTGGCTACAGCCACTAATTCCTCTCTCTCTCTCTCTCTCTCTCTCTCTTCTTAAACGAATTAAGTTAATTCGGGTAGGTTCTCAGATTGATGTGTCTTCTCAAACACTGTTCTCTCTCTCTCTCTCTCTCTCTCTCTCTCTCTCTCTCTCTCTCACGAATTAACTGTGAAATCCGGTAATTTGCCAGTTTTATGTATCAACAACTATCAAATCCAATAATTTTAATAGCAATATTATTAATAATGATTTTAATGAGATTATTTACCTATTCTTATTTAAATGCAACTATTTTTTCCTCTATACTACTAGAAAAGGAAGACATACTTTGAGCTGGACGTTCCACCTGAATGAAATTTTACTTTTATTTCTCTCTGTTTATCGACAATGCGCTATTTGCATAAACGATAAGTGGCAAATAATACATTTTATACATTGTACTACAAGCTTACAAAATTCTTATGAATAGCAGCTTGTCATTGCACGAACAAGTTTATACTAACAAGGGATAGTTCCAGTTGATTAGCTTGTCAGTTAAAGTATTTTTTTTACGATATTTATTTAGTTTTTCCCCAAATTTTGCGACTGTGAGTTCGATGATTGTCACGAATATTAAGAAGAGCCATGAATTCGATATATCTGCCGTGAACATTTTCTCTTTTCGAATGGAAATATTACAGTCCTTTTATGGCAAAGTGTCCACTATAAATTTTGTCATTTATTTGAGGTAAGTGCATCGATGGTGATTTTATCATTATCTCCCTGTTTCAGCGAAGTGTCGAATCTCTCTCTCTCTCTCTCTCTCTCTCACCATTCTAGATGCACAGTGAGAGAGACAGACTTGTTACTTTGCTAAAATGAGAAGTCATTGAAAAATCACTATTTTATCACTTCTTGTTTCGGTGAAGTGACGAATCTCTCTCTCTCACCATCAGGATGCATGGTGAGAGAGACAGACTTGATGCTTTGCTAAAATGAGAAGTAATTGAAAAATGACTGTTG
>NC_061087.1:22164857-22169857 GCF_015104395.2 Macrobrachium nipponense | reverse complement strand
TATTATGATGATGATGATGATGATGATGTGATGATTATTATTATTATTAATGTTTTTGTATTTTACGGTTTCAATATTCCCATGCATTTACTCATGTATAGGTGATTATTCATTGCTATAAATCTGTTTTATTGGTTTGAGCCAGTAAGTGTCATTTGGAGTAAAAAATTAAAAAAGATTTATATTAATAAAGACAGTTTATGTCACTAGGCCGTCTTACTTTTTTCTGTTAAAACTGGATATTTAATTCTTAATACCTACCCAACCCTCTAAAACCACGTGTTGGAGTAGGCAGCAGAACCATGATTATACGCTAACGAGTAACTATAAAGTAATGACAGTTTCTTAAAAGATTCGGTAAGATTAGATTACTCAATACATTACCAGTTACGCTAACTAGAACATAGAAAAAAAAAATACAATGAAACGTGGTGTCGGCACTCCGTAGACTTTACATAATGGATGCCATGTGACGCTGGAATGGTGAAAGGGGGGTTAGGGTGGAGGGAGGGAGGTGGTGGCCCAGAGAGAGAGAGAGAGAGAGAGAGAGAGAGAGAGAGAATGAAACAAAAGCTTTTGGCTCGATATCTACGACCATATGTATTCGGTGAACCCCTTTTGTGACTTATAACTTGTTAGTAGGCGGTGTCTGGACTAGATGTTTGACAGGGGGTGGGTGGGGGGAGTGAGGGGGAGGGGGGTTGCCATCGGGGTAGCCCGGCTCCCGCGGAAAAGAACATATGTTTTTTGGGAAATTGTTGTTGAGGGGGAACTGACTGACTGGCTGTGGAGTGGTCGGTCCACAAAGGAGTTTTTTTTTTATTTTTTTTTTTTTTTTTTTTTTTTTAGCGTTGTAATGGAGATGTGGTTTTTGTTATGACTTTTTAAGAGGGTGTTTGTGGGCGGGGGAGGGGGAGGGGGCGGAGTTTGGATTTGGGGTTTGCCATTATATTTATATGATTTGTGGAGAGAGAAAGAGAGAGGGAGTGTTCGCAGAATGGTAGTTTTTTAGAGAGGGAGAGGGAGAGAAGGAAAGAAAACGAGAGAGAGAGAGAGAGAGTTCTTGCAAAATTTTAATATTTGTTGCGAGTGTGTGTGTGTGTGTGTGAGAGAGAGAGAGAAAGAGAGAGAGAGAGACATAGACAGAGAGACGGAGAGACAGAGTTTTCGCAGAATGGTAGTTTTTTTTAGAGAGGGAGAGGGAGAGAAGGAAGGAAAAAGAGAGAGAGTTCCTGCAAAATGTTAATGTTTGTTGTGAGAGAGAGAGAGAGAGAGAGAGAGAGAGAGAGAGAGATAGTTGGTTAGTTTTCGCAGAATATAAATTTTTGAGAGAGAGGGAGAGAGGGCTTTCACAAAATGCTAATTTTTATGTTGAGAGAGAGAGAGAGAGAGAGAGAGAGAGAGAGAGAGAGAGAGAGAGAGAGAGAGAGAGAGATAATTTGGGCAGAATATCACAGAGAAAAGTTATTATTTCCTCATCTATATTTTGCTTTTGATTAACTGAAATATGTAACATTTTTAACGAATTCCAGTACGAGAAGTGGCATTGAGAATCAGGAGTGACATATTTGGGAGAGAGAGAGAGAGAGAGAGAGAGAGAGAGAGAGAGAGAGAGAGAGAGAGAGAGAATACTTTTAGCCAATTCGTTCTTTTCAGATCGCTATTGAGGGGTAAAGCGAAAGTTAATCAATATCCGTTATTCGAAATAAAATGGTCCATCTCCAAGTCGGAGCCACTGGTTAAATACAGAAACATAAGAAAGATATCCACACAGACAATCTCCTTATGGGGCTAGTGCCGTCAGTGCGCCTCATGCGGTGCACAGTAGGCAATACTTGAGGTTCTTTGCTTTGTCCCTTCGTCTCCGACCTACAACCCCTTCCATTCCTATTACTGTACCTCCGTCTATATTCTCTTTCTTCCATCTTACTTTCCAACCTTTCTCAGGTTTTCCTCCTGTTACATCTTCTTACTCTCATTTTCTGTCTCAGCGCTGAATGACCTCATGGGTCTCAGTGCTTGGCGTTTGGCCTAAATTCTGTATGCTATTCTATTCCACATGGACAAGATAAATATCTAGAAAAATGGTAGAACAGCAGTTATTTCCGTGATTTCATAAGGTTTTTATTTGCTAATAATATGATACAGTATTTGACAAAAGCGGTAATCTATGAGCAAAAGTAGATACTTATAAAATGTATAGATAAAATGAAATCTTGCGATATCAGCTGTTTGTTCAATAGAGAGAGAAATGAGATCAATGAGAGAGAGAGAGGGAGATAAAATCGATGAGACTATTCTAGAGAGAGAGAGAGAGAGAGAGAGAGAGAGAGAGAGAGAGGAATAAGATCCATGAGAATATTCTGAGAAAGCGAAAGGAGAGAGAGAGAGAGAGAGAGAGAGAGAGAGAGAGAGAGAGAGAGAGAGAGAGGAGAATATTCTAGAGAGAGAGAGAGAGAGAGAGAGAGAAATAAGTTCGATGAGAATATTCTGAGAGAGAGAGAGAGAGAGAGAGAGAGAGAGAGAGAGAGAGAGAGAGAGAGAGAGGAGAATATTCTAAGAAAGAAGAATGAGAGAGAGAGAGCGAAATAAGATCGATGAGAATATTCTAAGAAAGGAAAGAGTGAGAGAGAGAGAGAGAGCGAGAGAAGAAGAGAGAGAAGAGAGAGAGAGAGAAAGGGGGGGGGAGGGGGGGGGGATGGGGGGTGGGGGGGGGGGGGGGAGGGGGGGGGAGGGGGGGGGGGGGGGGGGGGGGGGGGGGGGGGGGGGGGGAGTTTACCCGATTCTAAAGAGGAAGTCATCGAATGATTCAAGGATATCAAAGAGCGTCGCGGCCAGCGTTGCTCTGTCAACAACATCAGAGAGAGAGAGAGAGAGAGAGAGAGAGAGAGAGAGAGAGAGACAAGACTGAAAGCTGTCCTTTTCCGTCTTTTTATTTATTTATTTTTTATTTATCTCGCCACTGAAGTCTTAATAACTGACTGATATCATTCCGTCAACTGGCGTCGCATTATAGCCAAAGCTGGTGGTAGAAATGTAGTGCAGTTCTTTCCTACCTTTTCTGACAAATATATGGAAATATAAACGTAACCTAATTCGTTAGTTGCATGGATTTGGGAAGCAGCCTCAAAATATCATTAATTCACCCTAAATGAAAATAGTGGATAGGAAGAGATAATGATAATAATGATGATGATGAGGATATTGATGGCGTTTTATGAGAAAGACATGGGTAGTACGTTCAAGCTACCTTGAAGCTCATATAGATAAGTAATAGTATTGTAAAAAAAGTAAAGTTCTCTCTCTCTCTCTCTCTCTCTCTCTCTGTATATATATATATATATATATATATTATATATATATTATATATATATATATATGTATATATGTATATATATATATATATATATATATATATATATATTTTATTTATTTATATATCTACCTTATTTTACTTTCTTCTTTTTTCCCATTAGTGTAACCTCGAAGGTAACAAAAGCCAAATCTTAAAGTTAATCTAGTCATGGAACCGTGACGCCAGTCTGTGACACCGCATCAGTCAATTATGCAAATTAAAGTATTAAACCAAACCTAAAATCCGACGTCGTTTGTGACACCAGTCTTAAATATCGAATCAATCAGTAAACCAAGTTAAACCAAAAGTAAAACCCCATCCAGTTACTGTATTTGTAGTGCCATCCTGTAACATCAGATTAGTCAACCAACTTGTAAAGCCTTTCTGTGACATCAGATCAATCAACCAATTTGTTGTAACGCCTTTCTGTAACATTAGATCAATCAACCAAGTTAAACCCAAAGTAAAACCCCATCCAGTTGTATTTGCAACGCCATTCTATGACATCAGATCAATCAACCAACTTGAACCTTCCCTACGACTAAGTGACCGTTGCCTTCTTAACAACGAAGGACTTTAAGATTAACGTAGGACATTCGGGAGTCCGAAGTCGGGGACAACCATCGCGCACAGAAAATCTTTATATTATCAGGATATCGGTAGGAGCCCCTCGTATAAGTCCACATCGTTCCCCCCGACTGCGCCCCCTCCCCCCACCGCCGCCTCCTCCGTCAGAACATGCGTGGAATGCGAGAGCCGAGATCAGCCTTGGGGGGGTTGGTGGTTGGGGGATGTGGGGTTACGAGCTAGCATATATCCTCTGCGTCTCCATTCACACTGATCGTTCTTGTTCTGTTTCCGTAACTCCCCGATGCGTCTGCGGACGGACTGACAGACGGACGATTCAGAGGCGGTATCCTAAGGCATCCTTATAGACAGAGGGAGAGGTAGGTCCCTTGCCGAGTCCCTAAATTCTCCGGAAGCCTCGAAAGAAGAAGAATGTCTCTCTCTCTTTTCCTCTCTCTCTCCTCCGATCGAGGAGGAAGGATCTCCGGGAGCCAATGGGAGCTCCCGGAAACCCCCGGAGTATGACATCTGCTTGACCAATCGGTGATCGGGACACACTCGTCGTCAGATCTGTCCGACAAATAAAAGAAATCAATATCAGAAGATGCCTTCCGCACCTGACCACTCATAGACCACCTGAGCGGTGACGTCACGCCCGGCCGCGACCAATCGCCGGGCTCCCTTTCGCTATATCGGCTTTCCACATAATATCACGTCGCCGTGTGCGTGTGTCTCCTCGCGCCTTTATCGTGTGTTTTAAGGCTTTCCCCCTTTTCGTCTGGGCCGAGATAAGGGTTTGGAATGGCAAAGGTAACGGGGATAAAGGAGATGACAAAGCGATAAACGAAATGTATAGGTGGGTAACAATGTTGGTATAGGGAGTGACAGAACTAGGTCGTCATATGTGAGGCTCTTGATATTTATCGTATTTTTATATCATACATTATACACGCCTTTACGTTCATTTATTTGTAGTTTGTAAATAGATGTATATTTTCACTAGACACCAAAGACTTAGCCACAAAATTTATATATATATATATATATATATATCTAATATATAATATATATATATATA
>NC_061087.1:22127357-22154857 GCF_015104395.2 Macrobrachium nipponense | reverse complement strand
TCAGGGAAGTTGCAAAGAACTTCTAGCACCGATTACAGGGCATTAACAGAGGTACACTGTAAGTGATATCCCATCCTTGACGTTGTGAAGAGAA
The DNA here is from genome assembly GCF_015104395.2 of Macrobrachium nipponense. Classification (NCBI taxonomy): domain Eukaryota; kingdom Metazoa; phylum Arthropoda; class Malacostraca; order Decapoda; family Palaemonidae; genus Macrobrachium; species Macrobrachium nipponense. The sequence continues at coordinate 22,154,763 of NC_061087.1, read as the reverse complement.
GTTAGAGTTTCTGCTCAAAATTGAAGTCCTCCCTCTTCCTTCAGGTGAAGTCAAAGACATAAGTGACTTCAGTTTGTTCAGTCAATATTAGGTGATGCAAAGTTTGGCAACAAAATGTTTTACAAGATGCCAGGAACCTCCTGAAAACTTACGAAGAAAAATGGAATAAGTCCCTTGAATGTAGATTTAAGTAGATAGCATATCTCCAGACTTTTAAGCATAACTTTCCTAATAATAATTCAGAGTTTGGTTTGGTCTTCCCCGGCAGCCGCTTTGATCGAAGTTTGGAGCAGATTAAGTCCTTAGGAGCAAATTTACCCAAACAACAAGTCCAGTATTCGAGTCCGTTAACTTTGAACATCATCTAGAACAAAGCCAAGTCCATAAGCTTCGAACAAGGTTTAGAGCAGTGGTTTGGTTTGACGAAATAAATATAGTTGCTTATTTCAGTCATGAAATTAGTCGAATTTTGAATAGCGTTTCGTCCAGTAAGTCTTTCGAAGGAAATTTATGCACGCAGAGTAAGCCCGACTGTCCTTCGATAGGTTTTATACATAGAGCAGGCACAAGCAAGTCCTTCTAAAGACATTATGCACAGTAGGTACCATTAATTCCAAAGGAAATTTGCACAAAGAGAGTAGGTACTTGTAGGTCCTACGAAGAAATTGTATACACAGAGTGGGTTTCCAGTAAGTCCTATGAAGGAAATTTATACACACAAAGGATGTACCAGTAAGTCCTTCGAAGAGAATGAATGCACACAAAGCAGGTACAAGCAAATCCTTCGAAGGAAATGAATACAGCCAGAGTAGGTACCAGTAAGTCCTTCGAAGGAAATTCATAAACATAGAGAACAGACCCGGTCTTTAAATTCGTCAGCCTCCCCCGTGTCTCGTTCTATTTTGGAGCTGTTCCTTATGCTAACATATACGTTTCATGGTGAAGACGTGCTTCTCATAAGGAAGTCAAAAACAAGAACAGTTAATTATACATCACTTAGCTGATAAGCTCAGCGACCTCTCTCTCTCTCTCTCTCTCTCTCTTTCTGTGTGTGTGTGTTGTGTGTGTGTGTTTGGCAGTCTAGTGGTCATCCTCTCTCTCTCTCTTCTCTCTCTCTCTCTCTCTCTCTCTCTGTTTGGCAGTTTAGTGCTCTCTCTCTCTCTCTCTCTCTCTCTCTCTCTCTCTCTCTCTCTCTGTGTGTGTGTGTGTGTGTGTAGTGTGTTTAGGGCAGTCTTGTGGTGTTCCTCCTTACTTGGGTAATGACCATAAATGTTGCGACGCCAGATTAAATAGACGGATAGTTTCTCCATCTATTCGAGAAGTTTGAACTCGGACGTAAAACTCGTAAAGAGGATGAAAATGAGGATGAGACAGAGGGGGAGGAAGGTTGGATAGAGGAGGAGGAGGAGGGGAGGAGGAGGAGGAGGAGGAGGAGGAGGAGGTGCTCCCTTGACCTCCTCCCGTACCTACGAATTTCTAATTATCCATTCATTAAACGAGAAACAAGTTCCTGAAGACGCTGATGTCCCGGGTAGTGGTACCCCTCTCTCTCTCTCTCTCTCTCTCTCTCTCTCTCTCTCTCTCTCTCTCTCTCTCTCTCTCATTCCTCCATAGCCTTTAGGGGACTAGCGTAGCTGCTTCCAGCCTGGTTTAACAAAAACTGGACAAAAAGGTTTTAATTACTTATGGGAGCGAAAACCCAACTCCAACTACCAACTGCTTGTTTTGGGGGAAGAGTTCAAGTTCTCTGGGAGACTGGTGTGGTGTACACACGTAGTCGTTTGAGAGGCGTACACGTGGTGCGCTAGCGCAAGAGCACTTACAGCACACAACTTTCATGCACATGCATATATGAAATATGTTATCGCGCGCCAGCACATAGGTACAAAACATATATCTATATATATATATATATATATATATATAGAATTATATATATATATATATATACAAAATAAAATTATAGGTCAATACTAGGCATTAACGGGTTCGACATAACGTACCAAAAGCGTGATCCTCAAATACATAAATGTGTGTGTGTGTATATATATATATATATATATATATATATATATATATATATATATATATATATAATGAATAATTATCACATCGAACCGTGATCCATTTATATATCAATTCAAGCTACAAATGTCCTTTAATATAATATCGAATTATTATCAACTAAAAAATTCCCCTTCGGTACATATATGAAAATATATCATTTGGGAGGTAAAAAGTGAATTTAGATATTAAAGGACATTTGTAGCTTGAAAGATTGATATATATATATATATATATATATATATATATATATATATATATATATATATATTATATATATTGTTCAGTTCTCTATTGTCATAAACGCAAGTCATTTTAAACTGTTTTATTTTAGGTTAGTCTCTCTCTCTCTCTCCTCTCTCTCTCTCTCTCTCTCTCTCTCTCTCTCTCTCTCTCTCCATCTCTCTCCCTGAATAATTCCTTCGAAAGTGAAACGAAGGACGGACTCCTGACATAGGTTACCTGTTTACACTCATTTCGATGATTTTAATTTCTCGCTGCCTCACAAGAGAGGTTTCTGTTCCCGAATCGGTTTCTTTGTTTCTTTGTTTAGTTGCATAATAAGTTGCAATGAAGGGTATCTTTGTCCTTGTCTTTGTCCAGTCTCAGAATAACGCAAGCGAGGTTTTGTATATTTGTTTGTTGTTTAGTTTCAACATAACGCCATGAAGGGTTTATTTGTCGTTTAGTTTCAGAATAACGCAGGAAAGGTTTGTTTGTTTGTTATTTAGTTTCAACATAAGACTATAAAAGATTTCTTTGTCGTCGTAGTTTCAGAATAACACTGTAAAGGGTTTTGTTTGTTTGTTTTTGTTTTGTTCAACATAACACTATAAAGGATCTGTTTGTCGTATAGTTTCACAATAACACTTAAGGGTTTGTTTGTATTTGCTTGTTTAGTTTCATACAACACAATGAAGTATTAGTTTATTTGTTTGTCCGTTTCGTTTCATAATAACGCAATAAAGGGTTTCTTTGTTTGTTTAATGTCATAGTAATGCAATAAAGGGTTTTTTTTCTGAATAATGCAATGAATAGTTTGTTTTTCTGTTTCGTTGCTGAATAACGCAGTAAAACACTTTCCTAATTAACAAAATATTTAGTTTTATTTCCATTCGACTTATAGAATGAAGTATTATTATTATTATTATTATTATTATTATTATTATTATTATTATCATCATCATCTTTAATATTATTCAGAAAATGAACCCTGTTCGTATGGAACAAGCCTACAGGAGCCATTCCCCGTGGGGGAGGGGGGATAGTGCCGTCAGTGCACCTCATGCGGTGCACTGTAGGCATTACTTAAGGTTCTTCGTAGCGTGCCTTTAGCCCCTAGGTGTAACCCCTTTCGTTCCTCTTACAGTATCTCTTTCCATATTCTCTTTCTTCCATCTTACTTTCCACCATCACCTAACAATAAATGTATAGTGCACCTGCGAGGTTTTCTCCCCGTTACACTATTCTAACCTTTTACTGTCAATTTCTCTTGCAGCGCTGAATGACCCTATAGGTCCCAGTTCTTGTCTTTTAGCCTAAATTTTATTTTCAATTGAATAGAGGGGCCTTTGACGTGAATTTCAAGCTTTCAAAGACTATTGCGTTCGTTAGAAATAAGTAACAGAAGGTAATGGTCAATACAGAAAATTAAATATTTAGTAAAATACAAAGAGAATACGGAATCTCATTCAACGCCTTGTGAATAAAGTCACAACTTGCAACCCGCTTTAGAAACTGACCCGCGATGGTCGATGAGCGTAGCCGTTACGATGCTAGATTACGTACACCAATCAATCAACGGTCCTGTAGACCTTTCATGGTTTGCTAACTTCGGCCGAGGACCCTCTGCGCCAGTAAGCAACCTTGTAAGCGATCGTCAGTTTGTCTTCTTCCTTCTCAAATACACTTTGTTTATTTCCTTTGTTTATTTCCTTCCTTGGTTGATTCGAACTTGCCCTGTCTTTTCCACTTTTTTAAGTGTTCCTTCTGAGATACTTCTTATCTATCTATCTAGGTATCTATCTCTCTATCTATCTATCTCTAGCAATGACTGTATATGAAATGTTTACGTTTATATATATACATATATATATATATATATATATATATATATATATATATATATATATATAAACACAAGCGCACACGCACACATATATATATATGTAAATATTATTCTAAAAAAACTTATTTTTAACCGTTTTATCCCCTGCGATATCTCAGCCAACGTTTTTTTTCATGCTGCTCTTTATTTCTGTGGAGAAAATGCTTGAGAATTCCAGCAACCCTCGCCCGTGTTTCTTTTAAATGGATTGCTAAACAAACATTCATTTTCGTGTTTGTTTGTGTTTGTTTGTGTCCGACCATCTGGCTGATTACCTGCCGGTCTTTGTTTATGAATCTCTCTCTCTCTCTCTCTCTCTCTCTCTCTCTCTCTCTCTCTCTCTCAAAACCAGCTCCATTCTAGAATATTGAAGTTGAGCTCGGCAGATTATAACAGGACGGAAGGGGTCTTCAACAGCCATCAAAAGGTTCCATCTCTTCCTCCAGAACTGGCTCTCTCTCTCTCTCTCTCTCTCTCTCTCTCTCTCTCTCTCTCCTCCTCCTCCTCCTCCTCCTCCTCCTCGCTTGAATGGGCTTCATCCCATTACATAATTCATGGCTCCCATTTCATCTCTCGAGCAAACAGGCGCTCTGCATTCAAACATATGCTGCTTGTTGACTGACGACACGGAAAATGGGAACGCTGTTTGATTTAGCTGTTCTTATCACCTCCTCGCCCCCTTGGATCTTCCATCTTAAAACGATCTCCTCCCTGCGTGGCGTATATACGCACACACATACTCGCGTATAAATACGCATGCCGTGCGTAGGATTGCGCGAATACGTTTAAAGGATATGAGAGGGAGTTTTGAACCTTTACTTCCAGATTGGGATCCAACTCCTTTTGATTAAGAGATGGATCATCATCATCATCATCATCATCATCCTACGAGTCGGCTACCTCAGGAGGGGGACCATCTGTCTACTTTACCAAATCTTGTTTCTGAAGAAGGAGAAGAAGGCGCACCAGGGCATTCTTAGGAGAAAAGAGGGAATTTTGTTTGTTTGTGGGGGGGGGGGTGGGGGGAAAGGGGAAGGATGGCAGGAACTAGAGGGGGCCCACTGTAGGGGTCAGTGGTTTGTTGCTGGGGTTTGGGGGAAGGGGGGGAGGGGTGTTGACCCCAGGTGGGGTGCCCCGTGCTCTGCAGAGTCGAGGGCCAGTGTTTGCATTAGTAAACCTCTCTCTCTGAGGGGGGGACCTCTCTGGAGGGGGTGGAGGGTGGGTGGGTAGGGGGGCGGTGAGGGCTATTGAGGGCCGTGTGTGCTCTCCCAATATCCAGCCTCGCTATTCTCCATGCATCGCTGACTTTTCGAGAGCAAGCACCAGAAAAAGGATTAAATAAAGACACATGTCCTTTCCACCCTCTCTCTCTCTCTCTCTGGTATTATTAGTGAAAACTTGGACTTTTCCCTTCCACCCACATCTCCACAAACCCTCGCTCGCCCTCGCTTTCCAGCGACCCCCCCCCCCTTTTTTTTTTTTACCGCTCTTTAAAACGCAATAACGACGACGACTGTCCTGGAGAGAGAGAGAAAGAGAGAGAGAGAAGAGAGAAGAGAGAGAGAGAGAGAGAGAGAGAGAGATGCTTTTCACAGTAAGTACGATTATGATTCCCTCCTTTAAAAACTCTGCGAAATTCAATTCAGTTAAGAATGGCGTTACTGATTCTTTGTGCTGTGTCAGTTACCCCCAGCTTCCAGTCAGTCGCTCAGTTGAAAGTATGTGTATATATGTATGTATGTAGTTGCATTTATGTATGAATGCATGTTGCACGTATATGTGTATGTATGCTTGTGCGTGTAAAAGTGGTCCAACCTTACGAAAGTAATTTGTCAGATAGTAAAAAGTAATATGTATGTATATATATATATATATATATATATATATATAGTATATATATATATATATATGATAATGATATAATATATATATATAATATATATATATATATATAATACATATATATATATATATATATATATATATATATATATATACATCATTACTTTTTACTATCTGACAAAATTACTTTCGTAAGGTTGGACCACTTTTACACTCACAAGCATACTATACACATATACGTGCAACATGCTTCATACATAAATGCAACTACATACATACATATATACACATACTTTCAACTGAGCGACTGACTGGAAGCTGGGGGGTGGGGGTAACTGACACAGCACAAAGAATCAGTAACGCCATTCTTAACTGAATTGAATTTCGCAGAGTTTTTAAAGGAGGAATCATAATCGTACTTACTGTGAAAAGCATCTCTCTCTCTCTCTCTCTCTTCTCTCTCTCTCTCTCTCTCTCTCTCTCTCTCTCTCTCTATATATATATATATATATATATATATATATTTATATGGATTATATATATATATACATACTTATCATATATATATATATATATATATAATATATATAATATGTATATATATGTATATATATATATATATATATATATATATATATATAGATATATGATAAGATTCTGGCATCCTGTTCTTGCCAATCAAGTCCATTATTTTATGTTGCATTCCGTTGCAGATGAGCTATAAAAAACGAAGGTCTCATAGTCCTAGTAATTATTTTTTATCTTTTATAAGTGATCTCTCTTTTTTGTATTTTCCATTACCTTCCGTTACTGAGTTCGAAAGAACACCATAATATTCTTTGGAAGCTTGAATTTCAATTCAGTGGCCCCTGTGGTGGAGGCTTGTTCCATATGTTTAGGGTCCATTTGTTGAGAGAAAAATATATAGCTTAAACAAGTGAGAGAGAAAAGTGAGGAAGAGGGTTATTTGGAGCAAGAAAATATAATTCAAAGGAAGTTTGTTGCTGTATGTTTATGAAACTGACAATATACGGATATCCCGTCGCCAACAGTTCTTTCGAATGGGTTTCATATCCCGTAAACTGGATACGTAATTTACAAGCGCCTCTATCAGTGGCGTGGTCGGTTTGGTCTTGGCCTGCCACCTCGGCGGCAGCGAGTTCGACTATCGGGCATTCCATTGAGGGGTCAGAGATGTGCATTTCTGGTGAGAGAAGTTCACCCTCGACGTGGTTCGGAAGTCACGTCAAGCCGTTGGTCCCGTTGCTGACTAACCACTGGTTCCATTCAACGTAAAAACCAAACACCATACAGACAAACGAACGTTCGTCGGAATAAAAATTCATATTATTATTATTATTATTATTATTATTATTATTATTATTATTATTATTATTATTATTATTAAGATAAACCCTATTCGTATGAAACAAACCCTCCATAGGCCCCATTGATCTAAATGCTCGTGTTTCCAAAGAATACGGTGTTTATTAAGAAGAACTAACAGAAGGTAATGGAAAATACAGAAAGAAGAAAGAAGAAATCAATTATTTAAAGAGATAAATTAATTAACAAATAGATAAAAATGTGTGTAAATGATTAAGATACAAGAATTGTAATAGAATTGCAATTCTTTCCCTGACGATAAGAAATGAGGAGAATTTTTGTAATTTTGACCAACTCTTTTCCTTTGTAAATGATTTTAGTGGGTCGTTAATTTATATAAAAAATAAATATCGATCAAAACCAACAAAGCAAGAGACTAAGATGTATGAAAGCTTTCGAAGGGACCATCTCCCTTCCTCCCCAGAGTAATCAGTTGTATTCTGAAGTGGAAGGGAGGTGGTCCCTTCTGTATTCTGAAGGGGAAAGGAGGTGGTCCTTTCCGTGTTCTGAAGTGGAAGGGGGATGGTCCCTGCTGTATTGTGAAGGGGAAAGGAGGGTCCCTGATGTATTCTGACTGGAAGGGGGATGGGCCCTTCGGTAATCTGAAAGGGTCCCTGCTGTATTCTGAAGTGGAAGGGGGATGGTCCCTTCTGTATCCTGAAGTGGAAGGCAGACGGCCCCTTCGATAATATCTTAATAAATTAAATTTTCGTGCTTTTGCTCAGTCTTTCATATACGGATGAAGTTTTATCATATAGTATAGAAACATTCGCCTCGTAATGAAGATACTTTATGTCTACTTTTTAAATGCTTTGCCAGCAAGTTGCTCTCATCTTCCACGTTATATCTCTCTCAAGAGGAATAATTTAAATCCATTCGCAAGAACTGCCGTGGCATGGAGGAGGAGGAGGAGGAGGAGGAGGAGGAGGAGGAGGAGGAGGAGGAGGAGGATGAGGAGGCGTAGGAGGGGCGAGGAGAGGAGGAGGAGGAGGAGTATGAGGAGAACGAGAACGAGGACGAGGAGGCGGAGGAGAGGAGGAGGAGGAGTATGACGAGAACGAGGAGGAGGAGAGGAGGAGGAGGAGGAGGAGTAGTGGAGGAGGGACGAGGAGGAGGAGGATGAGGAGGAGGAGGACGGAGGACGAGGACGAGGACGAGGACGAGGAGAGGAGAGGAGGACGAGGAGGAAGGAACCACATTCGTCCGTCGGAGGAGGAGGAGGAGGAGGAGGAGAAGTAGCGGTCACTTTCGTCCGTGGTTACTCACCCATGCCAGCCGTGATGGGCGTGAGGGGCGGCATGTCATCGCTCGGTATTTTTCTCTTGCGTGGGCGTCCCTTCTGTGCCGCGCCCACCCCGTTGTAGTAAGCTAGTCTGGGGGTAGCAGGGGAGAGGGGAGGGTAGGACATACCTGCTGCCACCCCCACGGTCTCCATCTCGGCCTCCGACTGCAGGATGAGTTCGTAGTGCGGGCGGCAGTAGACGGCGCCGTCGCGCATTCCGAAGTGGTCGCCTGCAGGAGGGAGACCAAGGAGAGGAGAACGTTAAATGTTTTTCTTCTGGGAGAAGGAGGGAAAAAAAAGAGAAAAAAAAGCGATAGTTAGACGTTTTATTTTCTAGATTGAGAATCTGAAAACATAAGAGAACCTTAAATGTTTTTTTTTCTTCTTCTGGATGGAGAAAAAGAGATGAGAATGTTAAATGGTTTTATTCTGGATTGAGAAAAAGATAAGAGAACGTTAACTGTTTTTATTCTGGATTGATAAAAAAATAAGAGAACTTAAATGTTTTTTTTTTCTTCTGGATGGAGAAAAAGAGAAGTGAATGTTTAATATTTTTTATTCTGGATTGAGAAGAAAATAAGAGAACGTTAAATTCTCTTTTTCTGGAGGGAGAAAAAGAGAAGAGAATGCTAAATGATTTTATTCTGGAGGAAGAAAAAGAAGAGTATGTTAAATTTTTTTATTCTGGAGGGAGAAAAAGAGAAGAGAACGTTAAATGTTTTTCTTCTGGATGAAGAAAAAGAGAAGAGAATGTTAAATGTTTTTATTCCAGATGGAGAAAAGAGAATGTTAAATGTTTTTATTTTGGAGGGAGAAAAAGAAGAGAAGGTTAAATGTTTTTATTCTGGATGGAGAAAAAGAGAAGAGAACGTTAAATGTTTTTCCTCTGGATGAAGAAAAAGAGAAGATAATGTTAAATGTTTTTATTCTAGATGGAGAAAAGAGAATGTTAAATGTTTGTTTATTCTGGATGGAGAAAAGAGAATGTTAAATGTTTTTATTCTAGATGGAGAAAAGAGACTGTTAAATGTTTTTATTCTGGATGGAGAAAAAGAGAAGAGAACGTTAAATGTTTTTCCTCTGGATGAAGAAAAAGAGAAGATAATGTTAAATGTTTTTATTCTGGATGGAGAAAAGAGAATGTTAAAAGTTTTTTTTTATTCTGGATGGAGAAAAGAGAATGTTAAATGTTTGTTTATTCAGGATGGAGAAAAGAGAATGGTAAATGTTTTTTTATTCAGGATGGAGAAAAGAGAATGTTAAATGTTTTTATTCTGGATGGAGAAAAAGAGAAGAGAATGTTAAATGTTTTTACTCTGGATAGAGAAAAAGAAAAGAGAAAGTTAAATGTTTTATTCTTGATGGAGAAAAAGAGAGGAGAATGTTATATGTTTTTACTCTGGATGGAGAAAAAGAAAAAGAGAAAGTCAGATGTTTTATTCTGGATGGAGAAAAAGAGAGGAGAATGTTAAATGTTTTTACTCTGGATGGAGAAAAAGAAAAGAGAATGTTAAATTATTTTATTCTGGAAGAAAAAAAGAAGAGGACGTCAACTGTTTTTTTCTGGGTGGAAAAAAAAGAATAAGAAAATGTTAAATGTTTTTTTTTTTTTTTTAATTCTGGAAGGAGAGAAAAAATAAGAGAATGATAACTGTTTTTTTTTTATCTCCTGGATGAAAAAAAGAAGAGTATATTAATTTTTTTCAGGAAGGAGAAAAACGGAGAAAACTGTTAAAGGAATCATATGCATTTTTTAAATCAGACCAGCACTTGTAAACTATTAAACACGCATACATACGCAGACATAAGAGCCCAGTTGTCGCTTACAAATTACCTTACACACATGCATATGCAGTTTTTGCATATGCGTATACATTTAGTGACTGAGCATTCACACGCCCAGAGACAAACCCATTATCACATGGAGAAAGAATTTGCTTGCTTGAAGAAACGAAGTTGTTATTTTACTATTTTTTTGAGACATTGAAATTTTGGTCAATTTGTGATTCAAAATTTAGCTGAAACAGCGACGATAAAATCAGTTCCGATTTTCATTTTGGAATTTTTTTTAACGTAAAGTTGTCCTCTTAGACTAAATCATTATTATTATTATTATTATTATGATTATTATTATTATTATTATTATTATTATTGTTATTATATTATATATATATATATATATATATATATATAGATATATATATATATATATATATATATATATATGGCTCCGCTAATTATTGTTTTTGTTATATTTTGTTCTGTTAATGAAATATAAACATGAAATTTTTTAAACTAAAATTCTCTATTTGTTCTAACTGATTGCCGACGCGACAGTGGACTGATTATGTCTCCTATAGATAATCAGTTACCGGTAATATTATTATACTTCTGCTTTTTAAATAAATCTGTGCATATAATTTACATCGATAATATTTTTTGCAAACAAATGTTTGAAATTAGCAGTTTAAATATTTCTCTCGAAAATGATTTACTCGGTAATGTAAAAGTATATACATCTGTTCGTTGGTACATTTTCATGCTTATTTACTTTGATGATATATTTTCTTAGACGAGTATTTGGAAAAATAACCAATTTTATTTAAATATTTCTCTTGTAAATTATCCACTTCTTATCATAAAATAATAGATTTGCATGCATATCATTTACTTTGATGATATATTTCCTCAAACGAACGTTTGAAATAATTATAACGCATTTTAAATATTTCTGTTGAAAATGATCCAGTTGTTTGTATTATAAAAAATACATTTCCTGCATATGATTTACTTTGATCTTACTCTTCTCAAAAGGATGTTTAAAGAATGTGTAAGATGATAACCTATTTTCAATATTCCTCCGGTAAATTATCCACTTGTTGGTATTCTAAAAAAAAAAAAAAACATTCCTTGCAGATAGTTTGTTTAAATAATATATTTTCTCAAACGCATGTTTAAAATATTAACCTACAGCACCCAGACAACACATTCACTAACATTTTCGCTAACAGGAAAAAAGAGCCACATTTACCCAAAATCATCGATTCAGTTTTTTTCTCCCTTTTTTTTTTAATAATTATATATATGTGTATTTTTTTTCTATTTCGGGATTTTATGGAAACGAATTTGCCCGGGCCGTCGGCCCATGATTAATTTCGATACGAAAATGTCGACATCAAAAGAGACTCAGGCACTGGGGTGGAATTTTGAACGGCGTCCAGTAATTAATTTTCAAACCCTCATCAAAATCATCATCATTAAGCTGTTGCCAAAAAAAAAAAAAAAAAAAAAAAAAAAAAAAAAAAAAAAAAAAAAAAAAAAAAAGGAGGGCAGGACGCGCACGCACGCATTCCGTTTTGCATTTTGTTGTTTGTTTTTGGGCAGAGTTTTAGGTGCGTTAGGAAGCCGGCTGGAAAATTTATAACTGAGCATGTGGATGGGTAGTGTTGGCTGTGTGGGGGGGGGGGGGGGGTGTATGATGGGTGGTGGCGGGGCCTGGGGTTTGGGGTGGTGGGTGGGGATGGATAGGGCTTTTGGGATGGGTGGGAGTTGGGTAGGGGTTGTAGTGTGGATACCCCCAAAACCAGAGTCCCAAGAACCGTTGCCAGTTTTGGGATGAGGTTGCGAGCATCACGTCCATTCCTTCACAGAGAGGTTTGGAAGTTGATATTTTTGCGGTTGTGGGATTCTTCGGAGGTAACCCATATAGTGGTGACCAGACCCAGTGTTCGCTGATCGAGAGACCAGCGGTGTAGTTACGACTTTATTTCTGAAGGAGTAATTAAAGGCTGGTACCGTGAGAGAATAGCTTTTTCCTCTCACAAAACCCCGGGAAAATGAATGAAAGGTGGCATTGTTTAATGTGTGTTCTAATGGCTTGGTTCTGGTTTCCAAATCTGGCAGCAGTGATCTCTCTCTTTCTCTCTCTCTCGTTCGCTGACCTCACAGTATTCCTGTTGGAAGATTTCAAACTCTCTCTCTCTCTCTCTCTCTCTCTGTTTTCAAGGATTAGCCTCTGTGTCTCTCTCTAAGAACTATCATCAACCTCTCTCTCTCTCTCTCTCTCTCCATTCGTTCGTTGATCTCACAGTATACCGGTTGGAAGATTTCAAACTCTCTCTCTCTCTCTCTCTCTCTCTCTCTCTCTCTCTCTCTCTCTCTCTCTTGACTCGTCTTCCTCACTTTGGTGTCTGCTAAACTGTCTGTTGCAGTTGTTGTGATAATAGAATACGATCTCATATATGTTATTTTGTAACAGATATACCGATGATTCAATGCTGTAATTTTTTTTTCTGTTGATTTCTGATGTAATGTATGTAACTGCTAATATGTAACTTTGTTTGACGTCTTTGGGCGTAATAAATTTATTAAATAATCTCTCTCTCTCTCTCTCTCTCTCTCTCTCTCTCTCTCTCTCTCCTCTCTCTCTTTTCAAAGGATTAGCTTCTCTCTCTCTCTCTCTCTCTCTCTCTCTCTCTAAGAACTAATATCAGTCTCTCTCTCTCTCTCTAAGAACTAATATCAGTCTCTCTCTCTCTCTCTCTCTCTCTCTTCAAAGGTTCCTTTTGAAGAGCCTTTAGCTATTGACTGAGTGTGTGAATGGCGCAAGAACATAGCAGGCGCATGCGCCGACTCTCTTTATGGTGAATAATGTGGAGAATTGCATATGGCTTGAATTTCCATTTTTATCCTTTTTATTTATTTATTCATTTATTTTTTTATTTTTTTTAGGAATCATGTATACTCGTCATCGGGAACTTTGATCCAGCCGTGACTATAATATAAATATATATGTAACCTTTTGCTCGTGTACGCTTTTATTGGTTTGTTTATATATATATATATATATAAATATATATATATATATATATATATATATATATATATATATTATATATATATATAGTTGCTAATATAGTCTATTTTTTACGACATCTTTCACTGAGGTGGTTTAAGTGGACAGTTCTCTCTATGAGATTATTGTCAGAGATTTAATCTATTTTGTATAGTTCTCTAAATGAAATGGCTTAAATGCACAATTCTCTGTATATATGGGATTATTCTCAGTGATATAATCTGGTTTGCATAATGTGCTTTATGTGAGAGGGTTTAAATGCCAATTTCTCTGTATGGGATTATTCTCAGTGAAAATGTTCACTCGGCATTCACATAATCTCACATTTTGATTATGAGACCGTCAGTCCGTATATCATTCCATGCGTTCTCTCTGGACCATGAAATCCACGCAGGCATTTATGTGCCTGAATGTGATTATGTGATACTCATCTTTTTTTACGAGACAAGTGATGAATAGCTCGTCTTCCCGTAACCTGATTTATAGAAGGTTAATTTGACCTAATGCAATATTACGAATGATTTACTGGGTCCGTTCTCTGCAGATTTATTGCCCCTTCAGCTGTTCGCAGGTGCTGGGAGGATTCCAGTTCTAAAGAGACAGATGTGGGAATCAGGTAGGATTGAGGAGGACGTGTCGTGTCCTCCCGTGTTAGCCCCGTTACTTAAGGTTCTTCGGCACCTATAGCTGCAACCTCTTTCGTTCCTATTAATGCACCTCCGTTCATATTCTCCTTCATTCCATCTTACTTTCCACCCTCTCCTAATAATTGTTTGATAGTGCTGCTGCTTAGAGGTTTTTCCTCCTGTTACATCTTTCAAACTCACAGGTCCCAGCGCTTGGTCTTTGGACAAAATTCTATATTCCATTCTATTCTACTTTTTTTTTCTCTTTTGTTCCATTGATCTGGACCTGAGTTAGAAAATGTCTTAATTCTGCACAGTCCTGATGGGCTCCTCTCTCTCTCTCTCTCTCTCTCTCTCAACTCCACCAAATAATGAAAGACGGAAAGAAAGAAAGAAATAGAAAGGGATGCCCACCTTTGTGTAGCTGCACGTGGCACGATGCGCAGGTGAAGCAGTGGAGGTGAAAAACGTGGTGTCTCGCTCTCATGACCAGCTCTTGGGGCGCTATGTCCAGGCCGCAGCGTCCGCATCTTCCGCAGCCGAATATTCTGCGGGGGAGAGGAAAGAAAAATCGTGAAATTTGAGGAATTTTAATGGATAAATATAACAGGTGACTTCTGAACGAGGAGGAGGAGGAGGTCAATGATTTAACATGGATTTTTTTCATTCTTGAAATAAATAAATAGATTCTTGGTTGACTGAGTAAATGATCTAAGACAGAGTTTTTCATTCTTGAAATAAAGATTCTTGGTTGGTTAGTTAAATAAATAAATATTGTTGGTTGGGTGGGTAAATGATTCAAGACAGAGTTTTTCATTCTTGAAATAAAGATCCTTGGTTAAGTAGTTAAATAAATAAAGATTCTCAGTTGAGTGTGTAAATGATTTAAGACTGAGTTTTCCATTCTTGAAATAAAGATTCTTGGTTGAGGGGGTAGATATGTCAATATATAAAAGCATTTCATTATTTAAATAAAGATTCTTGGTTAATGGCCATTTCTTTAACTTTACTTTTGAGCTAGGTATATAATGGTTAAAGTACATTTGACTTTGATGCATGGTATGGAAATGGAAAAAGATGGCTTAAGTTAATTCTTTTTAGTTTGGTACACAGTAGTTATAGTAACCTACACTTTGACACCTGGTAAGAACACAGAACAAAGGTACCTTTGGCAGAAAATGATATCCGCAAAAAAATGTGGAATGCAGATAATTACGTATTAACAAAATGATATCTGCAGATCTACTAACATGTCTCCATATCAGTATGCGTTTAGATGACGCCGCAGTCGGTACGTGCATACAAAGAGGCGAGTTAATTCCAAGTCTTTGACTTTATAAGTAGACTGGACGAACGACAGATTCTGAAAGATACTTATGATTATTAAAATACTTATGATTATTAAAACTACAACGAACGAGGAATAAAGATGAAATTCAGAAGTTTAATCTGCCATTTTCAACTTAACGTACGATTCCAAAAATATGTTATCGCTGAATTTGAGGAAACCAGATCTGATTCCGCAATATTCTAAATGTAATTTCGAATTTGTTCGTTAGACATATAAGATAATCCATACTTAGGGACAAGGAGGGGGACTGGGTATACGGTGATACCCATAATAATTTGGTAGGGAGCGGGAAGGGGCACTGGGTATGTTTGTATCGTAGTCCCAACATGCACAAGATGTACCAGAACGAAAAGACAGAGGAATGGGTAAAAGAAAATCACTGAGGTCTTAGAGTTGGGGCAGAAATAGGGCATCAACTCAGCCTCCATAAACGGTACAGTAAGATACTTCCAGTAGAGAGGAAAGTGGAAATGGGAAAAAATAAGGGGGTGTTGACGTAGACTTTTGGGGGACTAAGGGGGGGGGGGTTGGGCACAAGAGAAAGAAAACTTTCATGAACTCAAGGGTAGGGGGCAGAGAAGGAGAGCCATCATGAACGAGTCCAGGAGCAGCCTGCAGATCGCAAAGCCTTCATGAACGTATCCAGGAGCAGCCTGCATCTTACAGCCCTAATGAACTCGTCCAAGGAGAAGCCTGCATCTTGCAGCCTTCATGAACGCACCCAGGAACAGCCTGCTTCTTGCAAAGCCTTCATGAACGCGTCCAGGAGCAGCCTAAGTACATCTAGTAGCTTTCATGAACGAGTCCAGCAGAAGCCTGCATCTTGCAAAGCCTTCATGAACGCGTCCAGCCGAAGCCTGCATCTTGCAAAGCCTTCATGAACGCGTCCCCCAGGCGAGATAGACGAACGAACTGGCTGAACGGAAACGCAACTTCCGCGGTGCGGACGGTCGCACCTTTATACCTGCCGGGGACGTTATTCAATATTACCGATATTAATGAAGAGAGAAGAGAGAGGGGGGGGGGGGGGGGGGGAGGGGAGGGGAGGGGGTTTTTTAGAGCGTCAAGGCTCCTTCAGAGGAAGGAATACAAGCCGGAAACGGGATTGAAGTTGAGGGATGGTAAGGGGAAGGAGGACGGGCTGGAATGGAATATTTATGATTTAGATTTTTTTTTTCTAATTTTTTTATTATTTTTATTCGCTAAGGAAGGAGGACGGACTCGCAAATGAAAAAAAATCCGCAGATTTATCAATTTTGTCATTTTCAGTAACGATTTCATTTATAGTTGCTGGGTAACTTATTAATTTAGATTAATGTGAAGACAACGTATAATTGTCAATTGTATGTGTATTCTTTAGTCACTCACTCGTGCTGCTGTGTATATGATATATATATATATATATATATTATATATATATATATATATATATATATATATATATATATATATATATATATATATTAACTATATATATATATATATATAATATATATATATGTATATATATATATATATATATATATATATGAATGTATGTATGAATGTATTTATATATGTACGTATATTAAATAAGTTCATGCTTATCGTTGACCCATTCATACATGTACGTGCACATAACATTCACACTGTTTACATGATTATAAACGCAATTGTGTCATTATCTTATAAAATTCCACAGATAGAAATGAAGACATCAGAAATATGCTCTCTCCATAACAAAGGTATTTAAAGGGTTTCCAAATTAAGGACATTAGATGTAAAACCACTAATATTTGCTTTATTTGGATGGATGGATGGATTATGGAATTTAGGGCATAGCCCAAGCGCTGGGATCTGTAAGGGTCATTCAGCGCTGATTTGCTTTATTTGTGCTTGGTGAAGTTTTACTTTTGTATGAAAAATTAGGACCTTTACAAAAATTAAAGGTAAAGCGAACGGGGTCTTATAGGGGGTCGGTAGGGCCATCAGTAGATCTCACGCGATGCACTTTAGGCGTTACTTAAGGTTCTTTGCGGCGTCCCTTCGGCCCCTAGCTGCAACCCCTTTCGTTCCTTTTACTGTATCTCTGTTCATATTCTCTTTCTTCCATCTTACTTTCCACCTTCTCCTAACAGTTGATTCATGGTGCACCCGCGAGGTCTTCCTTCTATTACACCTTTCAAACCTATTTACTCTCCATTTCCCTTTCAGCGCTGAATGGCCTCATAGGTCCCAGCGCTTGGCCTTTGGCCACAATTTTATATTCCAGTTCCTACATGACAACACAAATTCCAGGAAGAAGCAAGATGAATATCAGGTTGTTTGTGATGATTTAGGAACAAGTATTCCCGAGAATTTCGGAATACGTGGAGAAGTGAGAGAGATGAATTGTCTTCGGGATCTTGGAATGAATTAGGAAGTAGTGTAAGAGAGACGAGGAAGTGTAAAAAACCTTATACACACATAGTATATATATATACACATATTATAATTATAGATATGCATATTACATATATATGTGTGTGTGTGTGTGTGTGTGTGTGTGTTTATGTGTGTGCTTGTTTACTTATATTCACACAAGATGTTTACGCACTGTCATCCGATTCATTGAGAAATACAGGCACTATAAACCGCAAACATTCAAGTGTTAATTCTCGCATATTCACTATTGAAATTAAACCTTCACTCTTTCCAACACAACTGGATCCCTAAACCTCCTTTGTAAAGACCCTTCGCGCCTTCCGCTCGTCAGTTTTTTATTTATCTTATAATTTTTCTTTTTTTTGTTATTGGAGAGAATCGATAACCTTTATTTTTTTCCCATTTTTTTTTTTTTTTGTTTTTTTTTTTTTTTTTTTTTTTATTTCTCGCTTTCTTTAGCACTGCTGAGATATGACAAGGACGATACAGCACAGTTTCGAGTTAGAGGGGAGGTCCCCCACCCCCCCTCCCCTTCCCCCCAAAAGGGCGGAACAATAGCGAACTGATGATGACTCCTTTGATGATGTCTGTGTTTACAGGACACTCTGCTGACTCCCACGCTGCCACTGGACCCACCACTGAGGAAAGCCCACCACCACCACCACCACCACTGAGGAGAAGAAGGAACTATATAGGTATACCCTTTATCCCTCCCCGCCACTTAATATACCAATTATTACACTCGGCCTTTTACCACCTCGGCGGAGGAACCCCCTCAACTCTACACAAGCCTTGACACATGAGGTTACGCCCTTCTTTTTAAAACCCCTCTCTCTCTCTCTCTCTCTCTCTCTCTCTCTCTCTCTTCTCCCTTTTCGCCAGGTGTCTCGGGCTGCGGCTACCTGGTTATTATACACTTGTTCCAATTCGGTACCTCGCGCCGCCCGTTTAGCGCGTAGGTGGGGGGTGGGTGGGATGGTCGAAATATAGTGGTTGGGGAAGGAGGTTTATGTCTCTCTAAAAGAAAGGCCCTTTTGAGGTTCAGTAGAGTTAGGTCTAAATTGAGGTTGTAATTTCATCTATGAGCCTCCAGGAAGGAGTCTAAATTAAGGATGTAATTCCCTTTGCGAATCTTGCTATTGTCATTGTTTATTGGCCTTATGCCATCACGGGTTGTTGCTCATGGACAGCCTGTCATAATCAGGCAGACTGGAGTCCAATTTGAGGCAGTAATTCTCTGTACGCGCCTAGATATTGTTTGAATTAGTTCAAGGAGTCTCAGTAGAGGCTGTAATTCCATATACGAGCCTTATTATTGTGTGATTGTTGTTTTAGTCTAAGCTGGCCTTATGCCTGCACGGCCCTTTGCTTTTGGGCGGCGCGCAATATGAGCCTTACACGAATCAACGCAAGTAAAAAGAAGTCTGAATTGAGGTTGGAATTCACATATGAGTCTTGTTATTTTAGTTTAGTCTGGCCTCTGAAATCACGGGCTCTTGCTCGTGGCCAGCCAGTATGTAAGCCCTATAAGACCAGCAATGACCAGCAATAGATGTTGCTTTATATTTGTGCTGTTGCTCTTTATATAAACATGTAGACGTCAGTAAAAACGACAATTTTTAAAGTCTGTTTTATTAAGACTTGATTCAAAGTCTCTGGACAAAAGCGTTAGATGCGTTACCACCCTAATACAGTTCTTGCATTTTAATAATGTACTTACATTTTTATGTGTTTATATATTCATTTATTTATGTATCTGTTTTTCTGATAACTGATCTCTTTCTGTAATTCTCATTACATTCTGTACTTCTTTCGAATGAACACCATAATATTCTTTGGAACCTTGAATTTCATGTCAAACGCCCCTGTGTTCTATGAATAAGGTTCATCTTCTGAATAATAATAATAATAATAATGATAATAATTAAAACAATAATAATAATGATAATGATAATCTCCTATGGAGGCGGGATGCAACCCCGAACCCCACATTATAAGTAACACCCAGTTGAATTGGAGGACCGTGATAGAAAATAATAATAATAATAATAATAATAATAATAATAATAATAATAATAATAATAATAATAATAATAATGAATAATAATAATAATATTGATCTATCTTTCCTTCCCTCCACTTCCAAACTCTGGCTTTCCATACCTCCTGCGCTTTAAGCCTTTGTTTTGTGAGCCATCTTTTCTTAAAGGGAGCGTCTCTCTACCGTTGGTATAAGGAGAACAATACCCTGACAAGTCTCTTTCTTTGTGGGGCCGAGACGGCCCTTGAGTTATTTTTCTCTTGTTAGGTCTCTGCCTGTAACTTTGTTTTATGGACGTACTCTTATATATAGTATATATAATATATATATATATATATATATATATATATATATATATGCATGTATATGTATAGATACATATATTAATTATATACACATACACACATATGTTTTATATTTATTATATATACTCTCTCTCTCTCTCTCTCTCTCTCTCTCTCTCTCTCTCTCTCTCTCTCTCTCTCATCTATATATATATATATATATATATATATATACTATATATATATCATATATATATATTATAGTCGAATATATAATATATATATATATCATATATATATATATATTTATATATACTTCTATATCTACATCAAGCTTTCGACAGAAAGCTTGATGTAGACTGATATAGTGTGGACCCCTGTTCAGTAAACTTCCCCTGCATTAGCCGCTCCTTATATCTACATTGAAGATATATTGAATAACCATTGTATTGCGACGAAATTAAAATGATTAAGGCCACTTTAAAGATTAGAGGGGCACAAGTGAGAAGTATGAAAGTAAAGGGACATTCTTAGAGGAAAATTCGTGATACAGTTCATAGAGAGGCAATGTGGAATGCGTTAAGCAAACAAACTATTGTAGATAACAGTTGACATGGTTCAAGATTTACATGATGGAAGCAAAATATTCATTATATTATGTAGCAAGGAGAATGACTGGTTTGGTGTAGAAGTGTGTCTGAGGATACGAAAATGAGTCATGGATAGATTGTGGAATGGTAGTTGCTTGTACTGATAGTGGATAGTAGTGATACGAAATTGCAAAATTAGCAAAAAAGCGTAATTATTTGTACAGGGAGAAAGCAGAAAGTGAGGTTATCGGGGTAAATGCAGACGGAGAAGATGAATGTTAATATAGTTCATGGAAGATGGGAAACAACTGGATGTATTTGCGTAATGGGAGTGAATATAACGGGTGATGGAAGAAAAATGAGTCACTGAACAAAAAGAAGATAACAGGGTGTGTGCAAAAGGTTGGGAAGGGCCTTAACATTCCAGTAGAAAGCATGGTTAGACTTTAAGAAAGAATTGTTGATTGTTGAGCCAATTCTCATTTATGGAAGTGAAATGTGATTTTAAATGCAAATGATTGGAAATATTTGTGTAGTACATGTGGCGCAAGAAGAATTGAAAGGAGAAAAGTGGGGTGATGATGAAAAGAGTCTATGAATCTGAACGATTAGGAGGAAGGAGGAGAAAAATCAATAAAAAGTGCTGGAAAGGTAAAATGACAGCACAGTTGAAAAGTTAGGGCCAAAGACTTAAAATATTAAAATTGGTAACAGGTAACACATTCTAATGAACTGAAGAAACTGATGAAGCAAAGAAGGAAACGAGAAAATATATTCTAAATAACTAAACGAAATGTAAATGAAAAACGTATGAGTACATAGAAGATAACTGAATAACTCATTTGAACTAGTTTTAATAGTATGCACTTACAGATACAAACGGAATAAACAGTGAACAAGAAAAAAACAACTAATATTTGTTTTTTAGCGACTTGAGTTGAGGAGTCAAACTTATGAACTGAATAATGATTTAGATAATATTCATGAGTTTTAAGTACTCGTAACAAGTAGCATGTTCTCTGTATTTGTTTGTTCTGGCTCATAAGGAACGAATTTTTAATTGGCAGATAAACGTTTCCTTGGTTATTGTTGAAGATACTGTTTCTCGTATTTATGATTTTTTCACAATAATGACGATATTCATTATTATTAATTATTTTATTATTCATTATTATTATTATTATTATTATTATTATTATTATTATTATGATGAAAATATGTGAACAAAAAAAGTAGCGTTTTAAACAGACCACAATCAATACTAAATGAAAATAATAATAATAATGAATAATAATGAATAATAATAATCTAATAATATAATAATATTAATTATTATTATTATTATTATTATATTATTAATTATTATTATTATTATTCCTTCATATTTCCAATATCGGTTACTCAGCCCAGAAACAACAACAAATTATCCCAAAATAATAATAATAATAATAATAATAATAATAATAATAATAATAATAATAATAATAATAATAGATTTAAAACGACCATATAGAAAGCTTAATTCACGGATGAGAATTACCAGCATTGAAGAGTCCCAACAGATCGATGCATTTGGAGAGAGAAGAGAGAAGAGAGAGAGAGAGAGAGAGAGAGAGAGAGAGAGAGCCTGGTATTGTTGTGATGTTGAAGTGGTTCTCGTGGTCGAGGATGACACTCGGCCTCGGATACCCAACATTGATTTTTATCTTTTAAAGAGAGATTTAGTGGAGCAGTGGAAAGAAGAACATCGGGAGGGGGTGTAGGGGGTGGGGAAAGACAGGGGTGTGGGGGATGGGGCGGTGGAGGGGTGTGGGAAGAACGCAAGAGAATTAGGAAAGGAAGACAAAAAATAATTATGAAAAGGATGGTGGGAGGTAATATGAGGAAGGAGAGGGGGTTGGTTTTGAGGGGTAATGGGGGGCGGGGGGGTTGTTATTTGGGGTGGGGTGGGGGTAGAACTCAATAGAGCAACGGAGATGGGAGTGGATGAGCTAAAATTTCCCAGGTTGGTATCTCATCGTCTCTCTTCAGTATTGATTCTCATATTTTTGATGATGACGATGATGGCCGTGCGAACTAGAATTCGTAATGATTCTAGTTTTGTTCATTTTTTATTTAAATTTCCACCAGTTTGCACCGATAAAGTGGTTTTCCATTTGGTGATACTGGGCATCATTGAGGATGTCTCGACCAAGGGCTGTTGACGACTGCGAATGTCTGATAATTAACTTGAGTTATCTGCAAATTATTTTGTAATTTCGAAATAGCCTGTTAACTTGGTGTTGGATTTAAATCGAACAATAGCGTGTTGTGGATGCGTCTTAAAAGCTCTCTCTCTCTCTCTCTCTCTCTCTCTCTCTCTCTCTCTCTCTCTCACTCACTAGAAATCCAGAAAGCTCGTGATTGAGTATTTTGTAGTTCTAAGGTGGCTAAAATTATGGAAAAGCTTAATGCCCTTAAGGCTTGTTAATCTTCTTCCTGGTCGAATAATTTTGTATCTCTGGTCGGCGAATGGTATCCGGACCTGTATGTTCTGTAGCCCATATTGGCTAGTGTTATGCAAAGTGACGTAGTTCATAGTTGTTATTGTACAGACTAGACTAGAATATTTCTTTTATCTCTGACTGGTTAGATTATTCCGGATTTAAATAATTTTACTGCTTATATTGTATCCGGACTAGAATGCTCTTATTCTATATCCCCCACAACGGCTAAAATTGATGTTTTCCATAGAGGGCAAAGGTATCCGGACTGGCAGTTTTGTCTATGTAAAACGTAAAATTGTAAGTTCTCATTGGTCATATTTATCCGGAATGACGATAGCTATCGTAATTTGATGCCGCCACCCTCCCCCGTTTTTTTAAGCGGCTGAAGTTATAAATTCTGTCTAGTTGAAGTCACAAAAAGCGATATATATTAATTTTTGCACCTATTCAAGGAGTCTCTCGTATTTAAAGTGATTTTCGCCACAACGGATTAAAGCTATAAAGTTCCCTCCATCCCAAAAGTTATCTGCACTGACGTATGGCTATTCCCCCCCTCCCCAGGTCCAATTTATCCCGAATACCCCCTCCCACAGGTCAAATTTATCCCGAATATCCCCTCCCACAGGTCAAAGGTGTCCCGTATCCTTCCCCTCCCCCCCATTCTGCACAGGTCAAAGTTATCGGGATTTGACGCGTTTGTAGCCCTAACTGGATACAGGCAGCGATCGGGAACATTCCCTTCCCCCTTCCCATCACCCTCCACTACCCCTCCCCATCCCCATCCCCCTCCCCCCTGACGAATGACGTATCCCCACTAACAAGGCAAACTTATCCGTATTTGACGCGTTTTGTAGCCCTAACTGGATACAGGTAGCGACTTGGGACCTCCCCTCCCCCCTTCCAACGTCCTCTTCTCCTCCCCCTCCCCTCTCCCTTCACCCCTCCCTCTCGAGTGTCCTGGGACTCGCGTGTCCTTATCGCTAATCTCTTCGAAGTGCCCTGTAACAAGAGCATCACCAGCCACTCTCACCTGTTGGATCATCACCGCTGCTCTCTCTCTCTCTCTCTCTCTCTCTCTCTCTCTCCAGAACCAGATCCTAATTTTTTCTGTTTTTCCCAATTTCCTTTCTTTTGTTTGCGATTGTTTGTTTGTTTGTTTGCTTCAGTATTTTGTGTACACGGTCGTTTATTTTTTATTATCCTTTTGGTTCTTGTCTGTGATTACTATTATTATCATGTTTTATCATTGGGTATTCATTATAACCTGGCAACTGATGTTTAGACAAACCTCAGGACAGACGTTCATTACCACAAAAGAAATTTTTATTACAGATTATTATTATTATTATTATTATTATTATTATTATTATTATTATTATTATTATTGTTGTTGTTGTTGTTGTTGAATGAAACCATTCCTCTATAGATTATCTATCCTTCTTTATCTTAATTATCTTCACTGTGCCCTCTTTTACATTTCGTCTCATCCCTTTTTATCGTCCTCACGTCTTCCTTAGATTATTAATTCTTTCCATCTCTTTCGCCCTTTTCGCCTCGCCCTTTTTGCCCGGTCTTCATTTCCCTTCTATAATTTTTCCATTCTTGATCCTCGTGTTTTATTCTTTTCTATTTTTTCCTCCCCTTTCATCCTCCTATTCCTCTCTTTCCTGTCCTGGTACTTCATTTATCTTGTTCCTTCTCTCTATCTAATTGTTCTTCTCTCCTGTTTTGTATTTTCTACTTCCTCTCATTCATATGTCCTATATGGATCCATTATTTCTCTTGTTCCTTTTAATTTTCTTCTATTCCTCTTCCTATTATACTTTTCTTATTGCCTTCACCACTGGGCTTCGTCCAAATCATCTCATTAGTTCACTCTTTCTTTTCCTTGTTATCGGATCTCTGTGTTTTCCACTATTCCTTCTCCTCTGTTATTCTTTTCTCTCTTCTTATTTCAATTCTTCGCCAAAATTGTTTTCCCTTCCTCTTCTGTGTCTAAGTCTCCCATCCTGAACGCAGTTTTTCATTATTCCTTCTACACCTTTCTTTTTCTTTATCCTTCCCTCGCCTTTCTATTTTGTTCTCTTACTATTCTTTCTACTCCGCTCTGTTTCTTTATCCTTTCCTCGCCTTTCTATTTCGTTCTCTTACTATACCTCCTGTTTGCACGTTCGCTTAATGACTTTCTCCTTCATCTTTTCATTTCTCTTCCTTTTCTATTCGTCTGTCCATGTGCTGGTTCTTCCTTTTCTAACTCGATGATTTCGTGTCTCTCCTCTTCCTTCCTCCTCCACCCCCCACCCCTAATTCCTGTATCCCTTTTCCCTTATCCTCCTTCCTTCGTCTACGCCCTCTCCCGCTTCCAGCGATAAGCCGTTATCGGGAGTCCGACGGTCGGTGTTTAACTCATATCTGGGGCGTCTCGCCTCAGCTTCCGGGACCAAGAGAGGGAATATGATGGTCCCTCGTGGAGATCGTTTGGTTTTGGGCCCGAATTCCTCCTCCTTTCAGGGACTGAATTCTTTTCATGGACTGGATATCCTCCTTCTTTCAGGGACCGAATTCTTTTTAGGGGCCGAATTTATTTCAGGGACCGAATTCTTTTTAGGGGCCGAATTCATTTCAGGGACCGAATTTCTTTTCAGGGACCGAATTCCTTTCAGGGGCCGAATTCCTTTCAGAGACCGAATTCATTTCAGGGTCCGAATTCCTTTCAGAGACTGAATATCTCTCACGGCCCGAATTCTTTTCTGGGACCGAATTCTTTTTAGGGGCCGAATTCATTTCAGGGACCGAATTTCTTTTCAGGGACCGAATTCCTTTCAGAGATCGAATTTCTCTCAGGGCCCGAATTCTTTTTAGGGACCAATTCATTTTGGGGACCGAATTCTTGTCATGGACCGAATTCTTTACGGTGACCGAATTCCACGAGTTTATGTGTATTTATGTGTATATATATATATATATATATATATATATATATATATATATATATATATATATATGTGTGTGTGTGTGTATATATACATGTGTGTGTATATATATACATATATGACATATCTATATAAATATATGATAATTTAGAACATTATACATACGTATCCACACATACATAAATATATATAGTATATATATATATATATAGATACACATACTATATCATATATTATATATATGTATATATTTACACACACACACACACGCACACACACACACACACACACACACACACACACACACACATATATATAATATATATATATATATATATATAATATATAATATATATATATATATATATATATATATGATATGTATAATAACCCCCCCTTTCCTTTGTCTGCACCTCGTGGCAATACCTATTCAGACCAGGTAGAAGCGGCTTTGAACGGCCGTATCAAAATCCCGGGCTCGCTCGGGACAATGAGCGAAAACTACGTCCGTAATAATGATAATTTTGCGCTGCTCGAATCGGAACCATTTCTGCTAACAATATCTGTTAACAATTTCCAGCTAACAATTTGTTACACATTTTTACCTAGCCATTTCTGCTAACAATTTCCTCATAACAATTTCTGCTAACAATTTCCACCTGACAAATTCTACTTACAATTTCTGTTAACACCTCCCACCCAACAATTTCTGTTAACAATGTCCACCTAAAAATTTCTACTAACAGTTTCCACCTAATAATTTATGTTAACAGTTTCCACCTAACAACATCTGTTGACATTTTCCACCTAACAATTTCTAATGATAATTTCCAATAACAATTTCTGCTGACAATTTCCACCTAACAATCTGCTGACAATTTCCACCTAATAATTTCTGCTAACAATTTCTTCCTAACAATTTCTACAAACAATTTCCACCTAACAATTTCTGTTAACAATTTCTGTTAACATTTTCTAATAACAAATTCTGCTTACAATATCTACCTAACAATATCTGTTAACACTTTCCACCTAACAATTTCTGTTAACAATTTTTACTAACAGTTTTCAACTTATAATTTCTGTTAACAATTTCTACTAACAGTTTCCCCTAATAATTTATGTTAACAAGTTCCACTTAACAATTTCTGCTCAC
>NC_061087.1:22109857-22119857 GCF_015104395.2 Macrobrachium nipponense | reverse complement strand
TGTTTGAGAGAGGTTCTGCTTCCAAGATATTATTATTATTATTATTATTATTATTATTATTATTATTATTATTATTATTATTATTATTTTATTTTATTATTTATTATTATTATTATTATTATCTATCACGGATTTTGAATGACGCCTTCCTCCAAAGGGTCTGTGTACAGACTTCCAATGTAGGTCACTCCAATCGGACGGAAATGATGCAATGCACTGTTCAGACAAGGGAAAGTCCGAACTCTCTGAAGGAATGAGGGAGGGAGGGCGGGCGGCATCAGTTTCGGATAAGCCCTATCGCGTCAAAACCCGTCCCTACTTCAGTCTATTTCCCGTGTGAGATAACACTAAGGGACTCCTGTTTTTTTTTTTTTTTTTTTTTTTTTTTTTTTTTTTTTTTTTTGGTCATGCTGTCTTTGAAGCAGACGAAGGCCCACAGAGTGGTTGAAGATTTTCTTTTATTTAGTGAGTCTTGAGGTCAACCTAATTCCTTCTTGATGATACAAAGAGAAAAAAAATCAAATGTTTCTTCGTTCTTATGTTCCAATAGGCTTTATGTTCAGTCTGATTTTTACTTGTTTGTTTATTTATTTTGAATGCAAATTTGGGACGGTAATTGCGTTACCTTTCGTCTTGGTTAGGTGGATGAATCCACTGGTCCATGGCAGGCCTCTAATACCTTCTTAGGCATTATGTTCAGCCTATTTTTTTTTAATTTATTTGTTTATTTAGTATTTATCTGTTTTTTTTCAAATGCAGTACGTATTGGGACGGAAATTGCATTACCGTTCCGTCTTGGTTGGGTGGTTGAATCCACTGGTCTATTGGGCAGGGGCCTTATTTATTACTTTTTTTGAGGCTTAAAAAGTTTCGGTCATATCCTATTTATTTGGTTTATTATCCCTTTTATTTATTTATTAAATTTATTATTTATTTGTTTATTTATCCCATTTATTTATTTATTAATTATATTAAATGTAGAATTCATTGGAACGGCAATTCCATTACCTATCGTCTTGGTTGGTTGGTTGGTTGGTTGGTTCCACAGGTCCATGGCAGGCCTTTAATACCTTCTTGGGCGTTATGTTTAGTCTGCTTGTTATTATATATTATTGTGATTTAATTTATATTATTAAATGTAGAATTCATTGGGACGGCAATTCAATTCTATCATCTTTTGGTGTGGTTGGTGATAGTTCCAAAGTTCCATGGCAGGCCTTTTAATACCTTCTTGGGCGTTATGTTCAGTCTGCTTTTTACTTATATATTTATTTGTTTATTTATATTAAATGTAGAATTCATTGGGACGGCAATTCTATCATCTTTTGTTGTGGTTGGTTGATTAGTTCCACAGGTCCATGGCAGGCTTTTTAAAACCATCTACAACACCTACCACACTTCCTAATTGCTAGGAACCTTAAAAGAAAACCAGCCAATAAATCAACCATTGATCTTATCTTGACCAGGCCTGTTGAAGGCAAAATAAAGAAGGGAAATGAAAAAAACCTGGAAATAATTTTCCATTTTATTTTGTTTCGGTTTTTACTTTTGTTTATTTGGACAATAAAAAGGGACAATGGAAGATAGAGCTATTTATGTTGCTCTGTAAGCCACAATAAGCAGTGTCTTCGTAAATTTCATCTCCGTTTAAGAAAAACAATTGTATAATTGGCATGGAATCAAAGAAAACGTAAGTTGTTGCTCTATAACCATTGTTATTTTTTTTCTGTTGACAAAACTGAATTGTGTCTACGCCAGAATGCTGATTGATTGATAGAATCTCTTTACTGTACACCTGAGACCACAACACCCGCGGTAATAGATGCCGGAAATAAAATTTAGGTAAAAAAATAATTTCCACCAGAAAATCTGGCTAAACTGGTTTGTCAGTCAGTAATGTTCTAAAAGTAAGAAATTTTTTTAATCTTGTCTTCATGAAGAGGGAAAGAAGGGTAAGAGATAGAAAAGGTTTCTGTATAATTAGAAATTCTCCAGAATGCAAGTATAGCTATGAGTTACCCATCTGCAAAAAAAAAAAAAAAAAAAAAAAAAAAAAAAAGTTTTACACCTTTTCATTTTAAGATATATATATATATATATTATATATATATATATATATATATATATATATATAGATATATATGTGTGTGTGTGTGTGTGTGTGTGTGTATGTGTCTGTGTGTGTGCACTCCCACAAACACACACAAATAAAAAGTTAGGCAGAAAAGTAGCATAGCAACTAATTCTCGAAAACCATAAAATAACACCAACTGCTACATGATTTGAAACAGCTGCATATCTATATATATATATATATATATATATATATATATATATATATATATAGATATGCAGCTGTTTCAAATCATGTAGCAGTTGTGTTTATTTTATGGTTTTCGAGAATTTGTTGCTATGCTACTTTTCTGCTAACTTTTTAATTTTTTAGAGAGAGAGAGAGAGAGAGAGAGAGAGAGAGAGAGAGAGAGAGAGAGAGTTGTTACAAGAGGAAAATATTAATTACAGTAGCAGACTAGTGAATTCATTAGGCTTCTTGATAAACAACGAAAACATCTCTAGCAGTAGATCTGCAGTAAATTAAAGAATACACTGATGCCAGGTTGAGTAGCCATAAACCAATCATTCATTTGAGGGATATATTTCGCAAAGAAGCCCTTTCTTCATTCTGGTAATGGCTTATGATCTGACGGGATGTTTTAATCATATGGCTAACGGTGAGCGGTTCTCCCCTTCCTCCACTGACACACAAATTATTTTTTTTCTCTCTACTTCTCATTTAAATCCCGTTTGATCGATTAACCGGTATCGGAGACGCTCTTAGGTTATGTACCTGGTCTCAGTCCCCAGAATATACCGATGTTACTTGTATTATTATTATTATTATTATTATTATTATTATTATTATTATTATTATTATTATTATTATTATTATTATTATTCAGAAGATTGAACCTGGATATCAGTCCTCAAAACATAGTGATGTTGCTTGTATTATTATTATTATTATTATTATTATTATTATTATTATTATTATTATTATTATTATTATTATTATTCAGAAGATTGAACCTGGATTTCAGTCCCCAGAATATAGTGATGTTGCTTGTATTATTATTATTATTATTATTATTATTATTATTATTATTATTATTATTATTATTATTATTATTATTATTATTCAGAAGATTGAACCTGGATATCAGTCCTCAGAACATAGCGATGTTGCTTGTATTATTATTATTATTATTATTATTATTATTATTATTATTATTATTATTATTATTATTATTTTTCAGAAGATGGAACCTATTCATAAGGAACAAGCCCACCAAAGGGGCCACTGACTTGAAATTCAAACTTTCAAAGAATACGGTGTTCATTAAGAAGTAAGAGGAGGTGAAGGGAAATACGGAAAGAAGAGATCCCACTTACTAATAAATAAAAAAATTTTGTATTTGTTGCAGTTGTTGTTTTATATATTACGAATAGTTGTATTTGCTAGTTTACGAAGTCTATTCCTGCCTGAGTTATATTGCTACGAAATGATCTAGAACAGTTTGTTATGGATGCGTAAAAATGATTACGCACGTTATACGCTGCGTTGCGAAGTGACTGAATGACCGCATTGCTTATTTATATAATTGCGAAAATTTATCTTTACAGTATTAGGCGACTTTCTCGCGCTGTTTGCCAGTCGTCGAAGAATTGAGCAAAAAGTCGCAAAATATGCGAGTGTAACAGTCGTTTTTTTTTTTAATTAGTTTTTTTCCCTTCAAATCCAGGCATAATAACCTACCTCCAGAACACATCAGATCATTTTGAAATGTTGGTGGCAAAAGGAGAAATTTCAGCGCATAATAAACTTTCAATGTTTTTATTCCTTACCAAATCCCTGAGTGGACACTCAAATCTAATGCGTAAACTGTTAATAAGATGTAAATAATTTAGTCTTGAGATAAAACTACGATGGATATAATCAGCTGGATGGAATTTGAATCGGTTTATTATGCGTCCATCTCTCTCTCTCTCTCTCTCTCTCTCTCTCTCTCTCTCTCTCTCCCTCTCTCTCTCTCTCTCTGAGCAGACTTAAATATTATCTCTTGTAAACGTTGTCGTGAACTTTCATTTGTTTAGCTTTAAGAAGTCGATTCATTTGTTTATCTTTAAGAAGTCGATTATTTGAACCGAAGAACTGCGTGACATGAAACTTTCATTAGTTTGGTTATTTATTAAAAATTAAGTACTAAATTTCTCGAGGCGTCATCTTTACCACTGGGCGCGTTCACATTGACAGTCAGTCTGCGTCTGAGCAGCTAGACAGGTCACAATTGAACACGCCCAGCAGACATCAGTCTCTCTCCCCCTCCTCGGTCCTCTCCCTCCCCCACCCTCCCCCCCTCCTGCCAGTTCATTCACGGTCAAAGATCACTTGAGGTAAAAGTGACCTCTTAATTATAAGTACCTGGCATTATGGCTCTTATGAATATTAAAAATGAATTGGTTGCCAGGACGAATAAATGGAGGTTGGGGTAGGGTTGAGTTTTGTTTAGTGGCGTGGTTGCTTTTAGATGTGGTCCTATATGGTAATATGGTGGGAAGTTTGTTTTCCGTTTTGAGAGAGAGAGAGAGAGAGTTTTTAAAGAAGGTTTTACGCAGGTGTTGTGTTAGTTCAAGTTCTTATACATAGAAATTTTTATGTGATTATTATAATTTTACTGTAAAGAGAACGAACCTCTTTCCTCTTATAATTTTACTATAAAGAGAACCAACTTCTTTCCTCTTATTATATTTTTACTATTAAGAGAACCAATCTCTTTCCTCTTATACTTTTACTATAAAGAGAACCAACCTCTTTCCTCTTATTATACTTTTACTATAAGGAGAACCAATTTCGTTCCTCTCTCCATCATTTCTTTATCACAAAAGACAAACACAACGCAATTAAACGGAAAGAAATAAATGAAAGAGACACCGATTGAATGCAAGGAAAGTACTCTCACAGTTACAGTGATCGACGCTCATTCGAAAACGTTTCGAAAAAAACAAACAAACAAACGTAGACGAAACTAGGGAACGTAGAACTGTAGAGAGAGAGAGAGAGAGAGAGAGAGAGAGAGAGAGTCCTCTTTAGCATCCATATTATTGATTACAGCAAATTAAAACTTTTGAACTAAGCTTCAAGTTCCTCCTACTTATGTAAACTTTGGAGAGGACTTGGAACTATTTTTTTTGTTTTCTAATTTTTCTTTCTTGACGATTGCTATCGAAAGCATCTGGGGGCTATCCAAAAGTAGCGGTAATCACTTTGGAATTCTGTAATGGGTAAAAAAACGTTATATATATATATATATATATATATATATATATATATATATATATATATATATATATATTTATATATATATATTGTATAACTGAATCACGAAAGTTTGGAACGTGATAAATCAAAAATAAAGGTATAAGCACGAATGTCTGCTAAGTAAAGGACGTTGAACGTCGAAAGATCTTGCGAAAACTCCGTTGTTTATTTTTCCTTCTTGGCTTATACCTTTATGTATATGCGTATGTATGTATGACGTGCATCTCCTGTGACTTTGTAGCATGTTTGTAAGCACATATTTATGTATGTACGTATATATGTCTAATGCATGTGGACATACATGCATGCGCACTTACATCTTTATGTATGTGTATGCATATATGCACTCTATATGTTTATATATATATATATTAATATATATATATATATGTATATATATATATATATATATATAAAGTAATTTATAATTTGTATCGTTCGTGGTCTGTGAACACCTTTATGTAACAAAATATGGATTGTACATCATATCAATATAATAAGTCAAATTACTCTCGTTATGGTAAAATATATCTTAAATAATAGGCGAATGATTTTGAGTAATTGGCTGGAAATAAACTATTCCGATTGGTGGGGCAATAAAAAAAATCGTTGAGGAATAAAAGTCTGACCTTTGTCTATGTTCTTGAAATAAAATTGTTTTGACTTGCGTTGATCGGGTTGAAAGTTGGGCAAACATTTTAATCCTAAACTAAATCATATCTCTTATTTCACTCATTTTAATTTTTTGTCATTTGGAAACGAATTTTGTTGATACCCATTCAACATTGAATTACAGTTGAAAATTTGACAAAAAATTTAATCTTAAAGTGAACAATTTCTTTTGTTTTTATAATTTTAGTATTTTGCCCTTTTAGAAACGGAATTTTTTTCATGCCCATGTAACACTGAATTTGCATTTTGTGACTTGATCATCTGACACTCAAGGAAATACTCTAGGATTATGATATTTAAATTATCATCAGATTTTCATATTTTGCCCGCCTGAATTTTTGCTCGTTCCTTGTCATATTCATAATCTTCATTAAGACAATGCATATTCCTGTACTATGTAGAAATCAGATATTTCCATCATTTGCTAAGTGTCTGTGCTTGATAGTTTGCCATTTATAAGGAAATCGGTCAAAATCTCTCATGTTCAATAGACAAAATACCATTCAAGACATTATTTATTAGGAAATCTGTCTAATTCGATCATTTTCATTATACAGGATACCATTGAAGCCATCATTCATAAGGAAATCTGGCAAAATGAGTAATTTATTTAGACATATTACCATTGAAGCCATTATTTATGAGAGACTCGGTCAAAATGGGTCATTAATCTTAGACATAATACCATTGAAGCCATTATTTATGAGGAAATCGGTCAAAATGGGTAATTTTCATTAGACAAAATACCATTAAAACGATTATTCACAACATGCCTGTCAAAATCGGCCTTTTTCTTAATACAGAATACCATTAAAGCCATTATTTATGCGAAAATCAGTCAACATCGTTATTTTTCATTAAATATGATACTATTAAAGCCATTATTTATACGAAAATCGGTCTTAATCGGTCATTTTCATTGGGCAGAATACCGTTAAAGCCATTATTTATACGATAATCGATCTAAATCTGGCACTTTCGTGAGATATAATACCATTAAAGCCATTATTTATACGAAAATCGGTCTAAATCGGTCACTTTCATGAGATATAATACCACCAAAGCCGTTATTTATACGAAAATCGGCCAGTTTCATGAGGCAGAATACCATTAAAGCCGTTATTTATACGAAAATCGGTCTGAATCGGTCATTTTTCACAAAGCATCCACCATTCTCTTTCCTTTCCGGTATATGTGATACATCAGTAATGCCCCTCACAGCAGATGCGAAGCTGATGATTAAAGAAATAAAAAAAAAAACAACTCTCCCCTACCATCAAAAGCACTGAATGAAAACGTTAAAAAAAATAACTAGATAAAAAAAAGGGAAAACGTAAAAGAAAAATGAGATAAAGA
Organism: Macrobrachium nipponense; assembly: GCF_015104395.2. Taxonomy (NCBI): domain Eukaryota; kingdom Metazoa; phylum Arthropoda; class Malacostraca; order Decapoda; family Palaemonidae; genus Macrobrachium; species Macrobrachium nipponense. The sequence continues at coordinate 22,112,452 of NC_061087.1, read as the reverse complement.
TGAGTCTTCACACGAAAACGGAAAATGACATTTTTTTTTTTTTTTTTTTAGGATAACGTGAAAACAACGACTGCCAGCAAACATCCCAGCTAGCGCTGCAGCCAGACACAAGGGGGGCTGGGGTGGGGGGTTGGGGGTCGGGTGTTTGGATATGTAGGGAAGGACACCCCCTCCCCCTTCCCCGCCCCATCCCTGGGTGCAAGGGGAGGAGGGGGTGGTTTCGGGTCTCTTCGTTGGGTACTTCCCCTTTAAATGTGACGTCGTTCTCACACTCTCCTCTCCCCACCTTTCATTAGTGTGAGATAATTATGCCCTCACACCTATATTACTCCTCATGTATGTATTCTTTTACTCTCTCTCTCTCTCTCTCTCTCTCACCGAAAAAACCTGCATTCTTTTTTTCCCCTCTTCAGACCTCTTTTTGATTCTCTAAGATTCTTTTTGATGTCTACCCCCCTCCCCCCGCATATGTGTGTGTGTGTGTGTGTGTGTAGTGTGTATGCGTGTATATGTGCGTGCATTTCGAAATGGTCCTTTCTAACGTCAAGGTCTCTTCTGTGTTATTGGATGCAAATAATGGCGTTTCACTGAGGGAGTTTAGGCTTCCGCTTTGCTCTGCTCGATGGCCGTTCGGTTTTGCATTTGTGTCTGTTGCCTGAGTCTGTTGTCTTCAGTCTTAGCATAAGTCTGTTGTCTTCAGGTTTTAAATACTGTTTGTTTACGGCTTTGTTGAAAGCTTTCTTGCTGCCCGGATACTTCCGTATTCCATCCTATTTTGCAGTTTGATTTCAAACTGCTTTGTTGGTTTGAGTTGGCGAAGGATACGCAATGTACAGTGTGATTGCCAGTAATTGATATATGTACATATATGAGTATGTATTTCTGTGCAATGCTTGCTCATGTGTTCAGTAGTTCCAATATCGTTTAAATAAGGAAATTTGCAATTCTGTGAATAGCCTAATAATGTATACATATATACAGACATATATACATGTAGACGCTACTATTTCGCTAGCCACTGCTTTGATAAAGTTAGCATTTATATACATGTATATATATATATATATATATATATATATATATATATACATATATATATATATGTATTACTAGGTATTCCATATTATTGTGGAATTTCCTTCCATATAGATGAGTACGACACACACACACGCACACACACACACACACACACACACATATATATATATATATATATATATATATATATATATATATATATATATATATATATATATATATATATATAATAGCTTCCCTTAGGATCATTTACCATCACGGTAAGATGGAAGAAAATATAGGAAAATAAATGATTTACCTGATCCTTCATTGGTGCAACGCCTTTAATATAAAATAATTATTTTTGATCTCTTAGAATCTACATAATTGATTTAATTATTTTTTGATGCCTTAGAATCTATATCATTGATTTCGCTGTATGGATTCTACGCCGGTGACATTCACCGTTCCTCCTTCCGCCATTTTATTTTCGGCAAATGAAGCCGACATTGCGTAATGCAATTTTCCATGTTGTGATGAGTTCTTGTGAACTCATCACAAAGGCCTCGTTATGTTTTTTGTTACCTGCATTCATGTATTCATCATTTCCATAGATAATCTGACAGTACTTTGTTACCAAAACGTGACTTTCAAAAATCAAGGTGATTAAAGAATATTTTAGTTGATGGTTTTATTTTTTTTTTCCTGGTGGGGCGGGGCGGTGGGGGGTGGGGAGGTGGTTAGGGGATGGGCCCAGGATTGCTATTTTTATCCATAGATTATTATTAATGATGAAATTGCCTTGACAACTGGAAATCTGCCAAAGGTACTACAATTTAAATTAAAAAAATAACAAAAGCCAGCAATTTTGCGGTTTTTGCTAGAGAGCAGCGCCAAAAAACGTCATTAATTTTATGAGGGGGAGGGTGTTTGAGTTTGTTGGGGGTGGGGGGGGGGGAGAGGGTTAAAAGAAAAAAAAAAACCTGCATTGACATAGCTGATATCTGATGCTTTAGAACTTGCCTTCCCCATCATGGTCCCATTGTGTTGTCCATTTCGCAGCTTTGTCTTTGAGAGACACGAGTTTTGGTTCAAGGTCAAAGACTGGAGAAGAATGGGAATTAGAATAAAATGGACAATAACACCAATTCCATACTGAGCGTGGGATTATGACTATTTTGTCGGACGTTATTGTTGGCCGAGTTTACCTGACTGTTTTCATTGTCTCCTCTTGACGGTTACGTAGTGATGTGGGAGTCATTGTCTCTCTTGCAAGACAGAAATATAGCCAGTTGGATATGAGATGAATACGGATGTACATACTGAAAAGAAGAAGAAGAAGAAGAAGAAGAAGAAGAAACACAGAAATATAGCCAGGTGGATAGGAGAGTTATATGGATATATTATAGAGTAAATGCATAGACGTACATACTGAAAAGAAGAAGAAGAAGAAGAAGAAGAAGAAAAAGAAGAAAAAGAAGAAGTAAAAGAAGAAGGAAGAAATATAGCCAGGTAGATGTGAGAGTGATACAGATATATTACAAATTAAATGCATAGACGTACGTACTGAAAAGAAGA
>NC_061087.1:22089857-22099857 GCF_015104395.2 Macrobrachium nipponense | reverse complement strand
GAATTTTTTGAAACCTTTATGTATAAATTAACATTAAACTCTCCTGCGTCAATTTGCCTTTGCAGTCCATCGCCTATTTTGAAACCCGATCCCATTTTCAACCCTACTTTTTTTTTTTTCATTTGGGAGCCATGAGTCTGAGGCAGTCAAATTCCTACAACGATTTTTCTCTCTCCGTCGACTCTTTGCTGTTTTTTTTTCTTAGACGAAAAAAAGATGGCGTGAAAAAAATCATCTCCGGAGGAGTCTCACTTTTTCTTTACATTTTAACATTTTTCGTTTTTTTTTCTTTAGTCTTTTTATTTTCATTATTATAAAGTATTCGCCGACTTGGCTTCTCGCTGTGACGTGTCAGCATTTTTCTTTACATTTTTACGTTATCTTCTTTCTCATGTTTCAGGGTTTGTAATCATTGTGTAAATTATAAAGCCTTCACTGTATCGGTCTCTTCTTGTAATGCGTTCCATTTTCTTCATAAATGTATGTATTTTTATATCGATATTTCAGGTTTTGTAATTACTGTGTAACTTGTAAAGCCTTCTCTGTATCGGTTTCTTCTTGTAATGCATTCAGATTTATTCATTAATTTTTGTATTTTTATTACTGATAACTAAGACAAGTTGAGTCATGTGTACACAGTATACAGGACTGCGTCTATGATTTTACAATTATTAACTTATTTTTCAGAGACCAAATCCCGTTCTGTTTTGGAAATATATATTAAAAACGTTAAAATTTACCACAGTTTTTATTACATACTTCCAAAACGATTTTAATATTATTTCCAGAACACGACGGCATTTTGATTTATTCCTACAGCACGACACGTGCGAGTATTATTATATTTATTATTGGTTGGATATTGTGTTTCCTCGTAATATATTCTTTACTTATACAATTAAATCTTTCCAGTTTTAAAGGCACGATCTCTCCACTGTTGCATATTACAACAACGATAGACATAAATTTTTTTTAGTCGATGTATATAGATCACAAGTCAGTCATTTTCCATATTTTCAAGAATCTCTCTCTCTCTCTCTCTCTCTCTCTCTCTCTCTCTCTCTCTCTCTCTCTGTCTGCATCTTATGTTACTTGCAATCCATTTATTTTGAACTTTCTTCCAGTCTCCTCAGTTTTATCATAATCTCTCTCTCTCTCTCTCTCTCTCTCTCTCTCTCTCTCTCTCTCTCTCTGTGTTGTGTGTGTGTGTCTGTCTATGCATATCTCTGGTTTGCACTGTTCCCCTTTATGTCTTGCAGCATCTCGCTCTGCACCTCCTCTCTCTCTCTCTCTCTCTCTCTCTCTCTCTCTCTCTCTCCCCCTCGGCTCCTTCCCTTTGCCTCGGGGATAAACACACTCAAGTAAAGGGGAACTTGAGGCGCGGTGTCTCATTAAATTCTACTTCTTCCCCTCTCGTGAGTCCTTCTTTTCCCCTCATACGTAATTTTTTTTTTTTTTTATTCTTGCCCCTTATACGACTACGCTGTTTTCTCCCGTTTATAACTCACCATTTTACAGCTCTTTTTTCCCCCTCTTTTTCTCTTTTTTTTTATATTTCGCTTTTTTGTATATTATATATCGGCCAAGGAGTTTTCTTATTCGGTGTCAGTTTCCCCCCTTCTCTCTCTCTCTCTCTCTCTCTCTCTCTCTCTCTCTCTCTCTCTCTCTTTCTTCTCCTCTTTCTTACGCCATGTTGCTTCGATCTTTCCCTATTTCTGGCAGTCTCTCGCTCCTCTCTCTTCTCTCTTACGCCATGTTGCTTCGATCTCTCTCTCTCTCTCTCTCTCTCTCTCTCTCTCTCTCTCTCTCTCCACACGTATTCATATGCTCAATGATGTATATTATATATACGCGCACCTGCACACGTGTATATATATGTATATAAATGTATATACATGCACACTTCTATACAAAAGAATTTATTTTTTTGTGATTGATGGCTTACCATTTCCTGTATTTTTTCCCCCTGTTTGTGTGTGTGTTTATAATATATATATATAATATATATATATATATATATATATATATATTATATAGAAGAGGAGAGAGAGAGAGAGAGAGAGAGAGAGAGAGAGAGAGAGTTTGTTTCGTTTTTCCTCCTTTGATTTAAATTCATCTCTTTGGCCTGTCATGTAATATCTGCCTTGACTTGATTCTTAGCGTCTGAAATTATTCGGTCTTACTATCGCTCCGTCATTCTTCCAAGTTCGCCTTACCACCTAATCACTTGCGTGTCTTTCTGTCTGTCTGTCCGTATATATGTTATGTATTTCCGCTTTTACTTTTCTTCGTTATTCCTTTTCCATCGCGTTTTTTTTATCTTTCCCACTTCCCCCTCTCGCAGAAAATATACAAGAAGCTTCCTTCTTTTATTTCTTTAATGTTTTACTCTCTTTCTTTTATCCCATCTCCTCCTCTTTTTCAGTATTTCAGCCCCTTCTTTCTTCTTTATCTTCTCGTTCGTCTAGAGGAAATACGCAAGAATATGTATTTTTTTTACCTGCTATTATCTATTTTCCTTCCTCCCCTCCTTTTCTTGCTCTTTCATATTTCTTTTTCCCTTCTCCTCTATGTCAACGTTCGCATCATTATTTTTTTTTATGCCATTTATTTATTTTGTCTCCTTCGTTTTCTTCTTCCCTCTGATCATTCCCCTTCATTCCTTCTCTTCTGTGTCAACACTCGCGTTGTTAATTTTTTCCTTCTCACTTATTCTGCTCCTATTCTCCTTTCTCGTCTTCTCCCTGATTATTATTCGTCTTTACTCTCTCTTCTCTCTCCTCCTCCTCCTTCAGTATAATTTTACCCCTTTTACTTATTCTCTTTCCTATTCTCCTCTCTCGTCCTCTCTCTGATTATTCGTATTTATTCTCCTCATCATTTACCATTCTCCGTTGTCTCTCCTTTTTCTTCAGATTCTTTTACCCCTTTCTCCTTCTTCTCTTCTTCATAATTTCTCTTTCACCTTCTTTCCTCTTTCTCCTCTCCCTCTTTCTCCTCGCATTCTCTCTGATTATTCGTCTTTATTGTTTTCATCATTTACCATTCCCTACATTTATTCCTCATTGTCTCTCCTCTTTCTTCAGCTTCTCTTACCCCTTTCTTCTTCACTTCTTCCTCCTTCTCTTTCACCTTCTTTCCTCTTTCTCCTCTCCCTCTTTCTCCTCGCATTTTCTCTGATTATTCGTCTTTATTGTCTTCATCATTTACCACTCCCTCCATTTATTCCTCATTGTCTCTCCTCTTTCTTCAGCTTCTCTTACCCCTTTCTTCTTCTTCTTCTTCTTCTCTTCTTCCTCCTTTCCTTTCTCCTCTTCCTCTTTCTCCTCCTTCTCCTCCTCTTCCTCCTCGCCTAAAGAGGAACTGCGAGAGTGTATGTGTCCGTCTCATTAAATTCACTTGCCATGTTATTGTGTAGAATATAGTCGGAGGGCTCTGCTTAATTGGACCTGGGTGTTGTCGGAGGGGGGAGGTGGGGGAGGTGACACGGGGGGGAAAGGGGGGGGGGGAGTAGGTGAGTGGGATTGCCTGCTTTGAGGAGGGATTAGGGATTTCTCCTCGGGATTTAGCCCGGGATTTGTCTCATTAACGATGATCTTCCGTAAGGTTTAACGAAGTGAATTACGGCCTTGGGTGTTAATGCTTTCCTCCTCCGCCTCCGCCTCCGCCTCTCTCTCTCTCTCTCTCTCTCTCTCTCTCTCTCTCTCTCTCTCTCTCTCTCTCTTTGGCGTTCGAAGGCTGCTTGTAGCTGCTCTTAGCTTTAATGGGTCTACGAGCAAAGGACCTACGAGGATGAGTGGATGGAAGAAGAAGAAGAAGAAAAAGAAGAATAAGATAATAAGGAGAAGAATAAGAATAACAACAAAAACAACAATAACAATAATACATATAAAATGCTCTCGATGGCAGAAGAAGAAGAAATAGGCATCGACGACGATGAAGAAGAAGAGCAACAACAGCAACAACAACAAAAACAACAACAACAACAACACCAATAACAAATAGCAATTTATTCGAAAATACAGCTGCTTCGAAATTCCTATCTATTTGACGGTTGCAATTCGAGTTTTGTTTTTTCGTCGGAGGTTTCGAAAGAGAAAATTTTACAAATTCATCTTGAGACCTCAGAATTTTGTTGTTTTCTTGTTTCTTAGGCAGTAGTTTAATTTGAGGTTCATGGTTTGTCTATTTTAGAGTAAGTTTCGATTGTGGTTTTTGTTTATGATACATATATGCACGCGCACGCGTATATGGTCATATATATACATATGTATTTATGCACCTTTTAGTACCTTTAAACATGTCAATGATTATGTCTCCCTATTCCTGTTATGGAGTAAAAAAAAATACAAGCAAATACGTACGTATGATTACAATGCACACAGCGTACCGCGAAACATACGTACAATATAATTGCAGTGCTTACGGTGTAATGTGTAACATACGTTCAGTACATGTGATTACAGTGATTACGGTGTACTGTGTAACACGTACAATACATATAATTGCAGTGATTACAATGTACTGTGTAACATACTTACGGTACAAATGATTATATTGCTTACAGTGTACTGTAACGTACTTACACTGCATATGATTATATTGCTTATAGTGTACTGTAACATACGTACAGTACATATGACGCGTAATTACGGTGTAAGTGGCATCACCGTGGGTACTCACCGGAAATAGTCCTCCCTGCAGTAGAGGTGTCCGTGTTTGGCGAAGCACTTCTCCTCCAAGGGCTGGTGGCACTCCCAGCAGCGGAGGCAGTCGGAGTGCCACACGCCCTCCTGCGTCTTCGAGAACCACCTCTCGGTGATCCTGCCGCCGCAGCCCACGCAGATCACCTCCTCCTGCACGACGCTGTCCTCCTGACGATCCAGCATCTTCGGGTTGTCGGTGTTCTTATTCCCCTTCTTCCTGGGCGCTGCCGCCCCCCACCCGCCTCCTCCGCCGGTGGCGTCGTTCCCTTCTTCTTTTTCTCCTTCTTCTCCTTGGCCCTTCGCCGCCGCCGCCGCTGCCGAAGCTTCAATGAAGGACCAGCCTTCTTCTTCTTCGCGTCCTCCGGCCTTGAGGTCCTGCCCCTGGTCCTGCAACCTGCAGGGGGAGAAGAAGGCACAGGTCGTTTTATAAAAATCTCTCTCTCTCTCTCTTTATATATATATATATATATATATATATATATATAATAATATATATATATATTAATATATATAATATATATATATATATATATATATATATATATATATATATATATATATATGCAATACAAAAACACCGTATCGTGCTTCTAAGAAATCAATAGAAGGATCCTCAGTAATATCCTTGTTTATCCGGATAAATATATTGCCATAAACATATTTTTATCTGGATAAACAAGGATATTACTGTGGATCCTTTTATTGATATATATATATATTTATATATATATATATATATATATATTTATTATATAATTCGATAAGCACTTACATTAATGCCTACATGCATACGTAGTTGCCTTATGTTAGATACGTGGTATTTATTTAAATGGGTAAAAATGATTATTGATTATTCCAATGATTTACAATTTACAATACAATGGTTCTACTTGGGGGTAAACGTTCTTTATTTTTAAGGAATCGCCAAGAACTTAGATTCTACAGAAATAGCTTTCGCTGTATAAAGTTTATCACAACGAGTATGATATATTTAGAAAAATAAATAAAGAAATAAAAAGCTTAATTTATTGGTAACCTTTCTGAATGGCAGAGTACTTTGCATATTTAATTCCATATGATTTTCATCACATTTCGTCATCTCTGATTACGAACAGGGTATCAGTTATTACCTTCTTTTTGTATTTATTAATGATTTTGATGATTGGTATTGTAAGGTTAAAGTATACTGTATTTTTTTGTGCTTTTATTAATTAATTTTGCTTTTTTTCCCTCTGGCAGAATAATGTGTTTCTCTGAATTCGGCAACTACGTACAGCAGCCACTAAAGACAGAGAAAAGATCCAAGATGCTTGCAGGCGTAGGTGGAAAGTACAATGTAAGTATATAAACCAGAATTTTAAGTTTGATATTCCCTTTTTTTTGGTGGGGGGGGGGGGGGGGGGGTTGATTCTACTTTTACTTCATACTAGACTAAAGCAACGTAGATCAGGAAGGTGGGTTTCATGTATTTGTTTGTTTGTTTGTTTAGTTATTTATTTTTCATACCAGGAAGAAGATTTCTAAACGCAAATGTTATTAATTGTGAGATTAAACAATGCGGCGCAGTGGGTATTTTTCAACTTATTTGTATTTAGCTCTTAATTAATTAATTAGTTTATCAATTGATTGACTGATTGATTTATGCATTTATTAATACCAGGATGTGGCTTTCGAAACGCTACAGTTATTTTATGGTGAAATTACTCTGTATGAAATGCTGCGCCGTGCGTATTTTTCCATACGCATCTTAGGTCAAATTGGCATACGCAGATACATACGAGAAGCTGTTATAATATACTGCTGTTATGTTCTTCCCTTGGGATGCTGGGTTCTCGGGGTACCTATTATCGGTGAGTGTTAATAACCACCTATATTGTGAATTAAGTGGCGCGCTGTGGATGTTAATAAAAGTTCTTTGCGCTGGTCTTCCGGGCCTCAGCTGCATTACTTTTTTTTTTTATTTTTTTTTTTTTTTTTATTCGCTTCGTTCTTTCTGTGTTTTTCCTTATAAGCTGTCCGTCTTCTTTAACTTTACCTTCTTCCAATGTTGTTTTTTTTATTTTACGAAGAAATCGTTCTTACGCTTCTAATGTACTACGTCCTGTTAACCTCCCCCCCCCCCCTCCCCCAAAGGACGCCATTACACCACTCGCACCTAAGGAAAGCGTCGATGACCTTTGCCTCTGCGACGCCAGTGTGTGGTCCATAAATCACTCGCACCTGAGAAATATGCATAGAGTACGAGGTACTAAACAGTACATTAGCTTCTGAGCTACGGCCGCGGTCAGGCGAATGGATTTTGAAATATATAGGATATTAAATGTTAATTGGGCGCGATGTACGGTCCTACAGGAACTACAAGGAGAGGAGGGATGTGGTAGTTATGTTAATGCGTTTTGATAGAGGGGAATAATTACTATATAAAATTTACAAGGCAAAGTAGGGAGAGCATTTGTTCTTAGGCAGTCAGATTGTCGTTTGTATTTTTCGCGGAGATTCAGACTGGTATATCCTTAGAAAGAACTTAATGATCATTTTAGACTGTAATTTCTTTTCAAAGACTATAATTCAAGTCTGTGCATCTAGAAAAAAAAGTGACAATCGTACTGTTATGTACTTTTATATACTGTAATTCAAATCTGTGTGCCTGTAGAAAAAACGTAATGATACTCGAACAATTATTTATTTCTAGTAACTGTAATTCAAACTTGCGTATCTGTAGATAAAAAAAAAACGTAATGATAAATCGTGCTTTTTGGGACTGTAATTCAAATCTGTATATCTATAGAAAAAAATATTGATAATCGAACAATTATTTATTTTGAGTAACTAATGCAATCATGCGTAATAATAATCGAACACTTATTCATTCTAGTAATTATAATTCAGCCCTGCTTATCTGTAGACAAAAAAAAAAAAAAAAAAAAAAAAAAAAAAAACTAACTGATAACCTAACAGCCATTTTATTTTTAGGTGGAACTGTAATTCAAACGTGGTTGTCTGTGGATAAAAAAAAAACTTAATGATAACCGAATTATAATTTATTTTTGGTGACTATAATTCAAGTCTATAAAAGAAAAAAGCTTAATAGTAATCCAACTTTTATTCATTTTTAAGCGACTGTAATTCAAACCTATGTACCTATAATATATATATATATATATACAGATATATATATATATATATATATTTATGTATATATATATATATATATATACATATATATATATATATATATATATATATATATATAATATATATATATATATATATATATATTCTATATATATTATATATATATATATATCTAATAATATGTAGTATTATATATATATATACGAGCTACAATGTCCTTTAATAACTAATTCTCTCTACCCCGGAATTAATATATTTTCATATATGCTTAACCGAAGGTGGGGTAGGTAAAAGCTTCCACTGACGTCCTGAATTTGAATGGCTTCTTAGGTTCGCGCCTGGGACCAGGCAAATCTATTATCGTGTAAAAAATTCAAAAATTCCCCTTCGGTTAAGCATATATGAAAATATATTAATTCCGAGTAGAGCGAATTAGATAGTAAAGGACATTGTAGCTCGATGTATAATATATATATATATATATATATATATATATATATATATATATATATATATATGTGTGTGTGTGTGTGTGTGTGTGTGTGTGTGTGTATACACACATTATATATATATATATATATATATATATATATATATATATATAATATATATATATATATATATAATCGAACTGTCATTCACTTCTAGTGTCTGTAATTCAGAATTGTGTATCTGAAGAGTAGGAAACCGTAACGATAGATGCACTTAACAAAAAAAACAAAAAAATTAAAAACAAGCGCTTCCATATAAGTAACGCGAGACCACAAGATTTTTCTCGTTACAAGCTAAATGCAGATTCGACCGAGAGGAGAGAGTCACTATGCAAATATACTTTTTTTTTTTTTTTTTTTTTTTTTTTTTTGAGGGGGGGGGTTTTTTTCCGATGTTTTTTACGACGCCCCTCCAACTCGAGAATCCGCCATAAATTTTATTTTATTTGTTTATACTTATGCGCTGTTGAAGAGATAAGCTATCTACGGCTCCGTTGTGGCTACGGGATTATTTACTGCTTATTCTTAATTAAATGTGTAATTGAAACCTCCCCCCCATTTAGATGTGCGCAGTTGATAAGAGGGGTGAAATTGGGTGGGTGCGAATTTTTCGGCCGTTTCTTCTCGGTTGCTTTATATGGTAAAAAAAAAAAAGGTTTTTTTCCGATTCTTTATCGTCATTACAGATCAAGACACAGATATTGATTTATTATTATTATTATTATTCAGTAGATGAAACCTATTCTTAAGGACCGAGCCATCAGTGGCCACTGACTTGAAATTCAAGATTCCAAAGAATATGGTGTTCATTAGGAAGAAGGAAGAGGAAGTAAAGACAAAGATAGAAAGAAAAAACGTCGCTTATTAAAAAAGAAAAAATAAATTAATGAAAAGGTAAATAGAAAAAATGTATTAAAATGCAAGAAGAATAGTACGAAGTTTATTGGTGGTGAGAAGAGACTAGATATGTCTACCCTTTTAAAAAATGTTTTATTTTCAGTAGGCACAAAGTCCTCATAGCGAGAAGATTGCTTCAGTAATAAGATGCAAATGATGATGAATGAAGGCTATTAATGCTCAGCAGAGATTGGCTGTGTCTGCACCTTTAATGATTTATCTTAAGTAGGCACAAAGTCATTTTGATAAGATTACTTTAGTATTTAGATGCAGATGGATAATTTGCCATCAATACATTAACTCTCTCCAGAACTACGTATAAAATCCTGCTGGCATCTGCGAATTCTAAAACTTGTGGAATTCCAGAGACTGTTGAATTGCATGACGTCGTTTTGTATTCTCAAATATTCTGTATTCCAGAATGTTTCTGCTTCTCAGATGTAGAAGTTCCAAAAGATATTTTCTATTTATTGTTCCGGTAATTCCAGAATGTTGGTCGAACTAGTCAGATGTTTTTATGACCGATTCCTATGTCTGAATGAGCAAATATTTATTAGCATTTAGGCAGAATACATTTAAGCAAAATTATGGATCTCCTTCATTGGTTTTTATTTTTTATTTCTTTGACCTCTTGAAGCATTTCCAGTTGCTGTGGCCTCTGGAATTTCTTGAATCTGAGAAGCGTCCTGGAAATGTGACTTCATTCAGGTATCAAAATTCCTCAAGAAATCAACTGTGTCAAACATAATACACATTTCATTGGGTATGAAG
>NC_061087.1:22074857-22084857 GCF_015104395.2 Macrobrachium nipponense | reverse complement strand
TTGTTCTCGTCCACACAATTCCGAGCGAGTGCTCTCTCTCTCTCTCTCTCTCTCTCTCTCTCTCTCTCTCTCTCTCTCTCTCTGGCCTTATAAGACCATAGAGCCCCCATTAGGTAGTTAAACACCCATGTCTCGGGCTTGTATGCTCGTCGGCGGACAATAACAATTCTAGGGTGGAGGAGAGGCAGGCCGCCAACAATGGCTGCCTGTAGGTAGGCGCCTGGTTACCAGGAAGTAGGTATGGCGTCGGCTACCCTTAGGTAGGTGCCTGACTACCCTTAGGTAGGTGCCTGACTACCAGGAGGTAGTTATGGCGTCGGCTACCCTTAGGTAGGCGCCTGGCTACCAGGAGGTAGGGATGGCGTCGACCACCGATAGGTAGACGCCCGGGTACAGGAAGTAGGCATGGCGTCGGCTACCCTTAGGTAGGCGCCTGGGTACCAGGAGGTAGGCATGGCGTCGGCTACCCTTAGGTAGGCGCCTGGCTACCAGGAGGTAGGCATGGCGTCGGCTACCCTAATAGGTAGGCGCCTGGCTACCAGGAGGTAGGCATGGCGTCGGCTACCCTAATAGGTAGGCGCCTGGCTACCAGGAGGTAGGCATGGCGTCGGCTACCCTAATAGGTAGGCGCCTGGCTACCAGGAGGTAGGCATGGCGTCGGCTACCCTTAGGTAGGCGCCTGGCTACCAGGAGGTAGGTATGGCATTCTCGTTTACTTTTGACGAGTTTTTCGTTTATTTATCGCTATATATATCTGGTTTTCCTTCTGTTCACGATTATTCACTAATGCGCGCGAACTGAAATAAGAGAACAAAGCAAAAAAATAAGGAAATAAACAAAATTAACAAAATAAAAGTAAAAAAAAAAAAAATTATGAAATAACAGAAGAAAATGTAAGGACAAAACTGAACGGATGAGAGTATCAAAACTGACATAAAATAAATAAATCAGCTATTAATATGTGATAACGAAACATATAAGAAAGTATGCATCGCGTATATAAATTTGATCTAAAACGCCCAATTAACGTCAAGTTTATATATATGGCTGTCAAACAGAGGAAGATGATCAGTTCGAGAATTTGCTCTCTCGCTGCCGATACTCGTTGGTCTTTAACATCCTGAAGTTAAACAGAGCGCGGAATTCATCAAATTTGCGATCGGGGTCATTTTATGTCCGTGTTTGTAGTCTGTGCGAGCCGCGGACGCAGTATGCTGTTCTTCTCATGCATTGGTGTTGTTTCAACTTTGGTGTTTTGTGTGTGTGTGTGTGTGTGCTTGTGCGTGTATGTGTGTGTGTTTGTTTTTCTGTCTCCGTTTATATATATATATATATATATAATATATATATATATGCATAGTTATATTATATACATACATATACATATGTATAGATATATATTCATATATTATGTAATATCTTTTATATGTATACACATATTTAAAGTATGATTTAGAGACACGTTACTATGTGTTCTTAACATATTTTCCTTTCACCTCGTTCACGTCCGAATGAAGGAGAGAGAGAGGAGAGAGAATGAGAGAGAAGGAGAGAATGAGAGAAGAGGGAGAGAGAGAGAGAGAGAGAGAGAAACACTAATTGGTAGCATCCTCTCTATAAAGGTGGAGCGAGAATGAAAGTTTTATGAATCACAGCTTGCAAAACCTCGATAACATCTTTTCTGAAAAAGAAATGGCGGCACAGAGAGAGAGAGAGAGAGAGAGAGAGAGAGAGAGAGAGAGAGAGAGAGAGAGAATGTATCATAAATTCCAGCATGTAATACGAGAATGATCCTTTTAAGAGAGAAGAGCGAGAGTGAGAGAGAGAGAGAGAGAGTATATATAAGACTTTGATACAATCCTTTCAAAAAAGTAGGGCGTGAGAGAGAGAGAAAAGTGGGAAAAAATTCCAGGAATCCTGGAAAAATCGAGTCCAGATTGAAGAGCGTGAGACGCTTTTGAAGGCTGGAAGACCTCCTCCTCCTCTCTCGCTCACTTTGACCCCACAAGCGAGACCTTTTCACAGCAGGGACTGAGAATTGTTGACTCTGGTGGAATACGCCCTTGTCGTATTCCAAAATCATTACTCTATAGCTGCTGTTACACTTACCGTGGTCCTGAGTTCCCATTGCGAAGCCTTTGTCGCTCGTACGAAACTCCTAAAGACTGTTGCAAGCTGCGCTTTCTCTCCTACGATGAAATAAGCTTTTGCCATTTAATTGTAGACACCCGTCCAAGCGCTGACCAGACCCATTGTTCTTTAATTTGGCTCGTGAGGTAAACAACAATGTAACACTGGTAGTCAGTCATCTAAGTATTGAGCGATAACGCTAATCTCACTGTTTTGATATGTGAAGGTGCGTCCACATTATAGTCAAATAATTTCTGAACATGTTCGCAACTTGTGGCATACATTTCACAAACATGTTGCCAAACATGTTGCCAAGCAATTCAGTGTCAGCAAGTGGAGAACGAATCTTCAGCAAATATTGGATAATCGTATAGAGAGCTGGTTAAAGCTACTGGAAGTCGGTGACTTATATTGAACTCGTTTGTGATTTGTTTGCTGTAAATTTCCGTCATGTTTTTATGACATATTTCAGTTCCTCGTTGGAAGAGTCTGTTACGTGCTCGACTACCGATCTTAGGGCCCGGGTTCGATTCTCCGCTCTCCCAACAAGGAATCAAATGAATTTATTTCTGGTGATAGAAATTCATTTCTCGATGTGGTTCGGATCCCACAATAAGCTGTAGGTGCCGTTGCTAGGTAAACCAATTGGTTCCTAGCCACGTAAAAATATCTAATCGTTCGGGCCAGCCCTAGGAGAGCTATTAATCAGCTCAGCGGTCTGGTAAAACTAAGATATGATGTGTTTCATTGCATTACTCTTTGGAGCAAGAGCCCGTGTTGTGGCGTAAGAGTAACTTAATCCATCGGCAACAAAAGCAACACAAATCTGCATTAAGATGAAAGTGGAGCGCGATTTGCTCAGTGATCTTTGTTCGTTCAAGAGCAGCATCAGACGCGCATGAAACTGTTTTCATTAACCTCAGTCAGCTCGGAAAGCTGAATGAATCTTTTCCGTTCATTTTTCTGAGATTTCGGAAAACCTACGAAAGCAACTCGCTTGTTTTGATGTGTTCTCAGGCCTTCCGAAGGCGGAGACGGCTGACGCAAAACAAGTTAGAAACGCCAAGCAACTGTGATTCGAAGAAACACGAGCCGGGCCGATAACTTAAATGCCAAACGGTTTTGTTTGGCAAAGATCGTGGCATCTGTCAGAATCTGTCAGACGGAAGACAAGTCCAGGTTCGTGTTATCAGAAAGGTCACTCTGATTTGGGTCAACATCTCTGACAAATGCCACATATCAAATTTTTTTGTTCTGATTTCTCTGATAATATAATGTAGCTGAATCTGCCATTATACACTGGAGTATTTTGATAAAAACTGATTAAGTCTTCCTGCAGTAGTTTGAATATGCCATAATCTGTTGAAGCTTTTGGTTTTCTTGGAGATAAAATGTTAAAAGTGAATAAAGCTAGTGAAGATAGGAAGCTTTTGCGGACTGATTTTCTCAAAGGAGGTTGTTTCTCTATCTTTATTTTCTGGTAGGGAATATATATATATGTGTATAGTATGTATGTATTTTTGTATGTATATAATTACATTATCCACACCAGAAGTACTTATTGTAGTAACAGTGACAGCGAATTGGGAGTTAACAAAAGTTGTGAACTGATATTCCCGTACGATAAGAAAACATTAGGCGAGATATATAATATATATATATATATATATTATATATATATATATATATATTGTGTGTGTGTGTGTGTGTATGTAGGTGTATGCATGTATGTATGTATGTATGTATGTATACAACTTTCTTGAACACGTAACTAAGAAAGATGAATGAGTAAACGACTGCATAAAAAAGTATATGAATAAATGAATATTTTCTATAGGATCCATAGTGATAGTCTTCATTATAAAGACAAATGTATTTGTAAAAATATTTACAGAGCTTGAAGCTTTTGTAGATCCTTCTGAGGACTTGATGGACGAAAGCTACAAGCTCTCTATATATTTTAACAAATACATTTCGTCTTCATAATCAAAATTATTATTCTGGATCCTACTGTAGAAGACTAAGAAGCACGATAATGTGTTTTTATGGTTCATAAATGAGTATTTTATACCTACGAATAAACAAACAATGTTCAAAGATTAATTATTAGATAAATTATCCTCTCCCCCTCAAAAAAAAGAACACAGATACAAAAAATAAATAACTAGAATTTCGGCTGTTGACGCCACCCACTTGACCTAGATATTGGATGTAAAATCGTGTGGTTCACGGCCTGATGTTCTCGAAAGGAAAATATAAGTCTTATTATATGTAAGGGACGTCACACCTTGATGTGTCTTAAGCAATGCTTCGACGACCTTCCTTGGCAATTAACTTGATTTAGAAGATCAAGAGTTTTTTTTTTTTTTTTTTTTTTTTTAGTTACAAGGGTATGTGTTTTTTTTTTTAGTTACAAGGATGTTTATATACACACACACAAACGCAGACACGTGACCCTTTTCGCCCACTGAACATGCATACACATTTTATGTGTATACATATGCAGACATACATATACATTTTATATATTTATTGCATACATAGTAGCCTATATGTGTATATATTTATGTATGTATATATATAGTATTTGTTTATAATGTAATATATATGCATATATATATATTTTTATATATATATATATGTAAACATTATTTATTACATGCATATGGATTTGTGATGTATGTTATATTAATAGATAACTGTGATTATATATATATATATTATATATATATATATATATATTATTATATATATATATATATATATAGATTAGGAATCCCGTTATCCAGCCCCGGGTTAGCCTCTCTCATCTATGACCCACATATATGAGTACGCAGAATGAAGGTGCCTTGTTCCCAGCTTCGTGACGGTACTTAACGTCCTAATGGATCGGAGTCCCTAACCCTTTCTTATAGGACGGGCTTGTCTGTGAGGAACGCGAGAAAAAGGAAGAAGAGGACCTAAAGAGAACCGAATAAATAGAAGAAGAAGGAGAAGATGAAGAAGGAGAAAAGGAGGAGGGAGGGACAAGAAGGATACTTCATGTTCAGAATGAGAGAGAGAAGAAAAGAAGAAGAAGAAGAAGGAGGAGGAGGAGGGGAGGAGGAGGAGGAGGAGGAGGAGGAGAGGGTTATAAGAAGGATACTTTCTGCTCAGAATGAGAGAGAGAGAGAGAGAGAGAGAGAGAGAGAGAGAGAGAGAGAGGTCTTTCGAAGGGGGTGTTACGGCGCACTTAAACTTATAAGTGATCTACTTACAACCCTTCTTCAGTCTAAGGTTCGTCTAAACACTTGTTTTGCGCACGAACGCCTGAATATAAGTAAAGGAACGGCGCTTGGAAAATCAGAAAAAAAAAGAATTTTTATGGAAAAGATTTGGGTATTTGGGAAGCAATAAATAAGATAGTATAAGAAATAGGTAAGATAGTATTGGAAATAGGTAGGATGGTTTAAGAAATAGGTAGAATGGTTTAAGAAATAGGTAGGATGGTATAAGAAATAGGTAAGATCGTATTGGAAATAGATGAGATAGTATAAGAAATAGGTAGGATGGTATAAGAAATAGGCAAGATTGTATTGGAAATAGCTAAGATAGTATAAGAAGCAGGGTAAGATAATATAAGAAATAGGTAAGATAATATAAGGAAGAGGTAAAATAGTATAGGAAATAGGAAAGATAGTATTGAAAATAGATAAGATATAAGAAATAGGTATGATATTATTGGGAATAGGTAAGATAATATAAGTTAATAGTAAGGATAGTATGAGAACCAGGTAAGATAGTATTGGAAATAGGTAGGGTAATATTGCAAGTAGGTAAAATCGTATAAGAAATGGGAAAGATAGTATTGAAAATAGGTAAAATATAAGAAATAGGCAAAATAGAAGATAGCATAAGAAATAGGTAAGATAGTATTGGGAATAGGTAAGACAGTATGAGAAGTAGGTAAGACAGTATTGGAAATAGGTAGGATAATATTGAAAGTAGGTAAAATGGTATAAGAAATGGGAAAGATAGTGTTGAAAAATAGGTAAAATAGAAAATAGCATAAGAAATAGGTAAGATAGTATTGGAAATAGGTAAGTAATAATATATATATATATATATATATATATATATATATATATATATATATATATATATATATAGTGTATGCGTCTGTTTGCAGTTTGTAATCGTACTCTACTTTATTCTTCATTTTCGTTGTTGCTGGCAGCTGTCTCGAATAAAAGGCCGCCCAAACAACCACCAAGAATGCAGTAAAATACAGAGTAACAGGTATGTCGAATGTAGGAAGGGACTCGTATTAAGGCGAGTCATCTGAGTTAAACATCTTAGTTACGCATTGTTGGTTTTGTTTGGTTTTCGTGTCTACAAAGCTTTAATTATTATTGTTATTTGTTATCATTCTATTCGTGATATGTATTTAATATATTATTTTGTTATATATTCGTGATATGTAAAATTTATTTTGAATTATTATTATTATTATTATTACTATTATTGTTATTATCATCATTATTCGTGATATGTAATATTTATTATTATTATTATTATTCGTAATATGTAATATTTATTTTGAATTATTATTATTATTATCATTATTATTGTTATTGTTACTATTATTATTGTTATTATCACAATTATTCGTGATATGTAATATTCATTATTATTGTTATTATTCGATTATTCGTAATATTATATATTTATTTTGAATTATTATTATTAATTATTATTGTTATTATTATCATTAGTCGTGATATGTCATATTTATTTTTATCATTATTCGTAATATGTAATATGTATTTTGAATTATTTTTTTATTATTGTTATTAATAATATTATTATTGTTGTTGTTATTATCATTATTCGTGATATAATATTTATTTATTTTTTTATTTATTTATTTATTTATTTTTTGCTCTATCACAGTCCTCCAATTCGACTGGATGTTATTTATAGTGTGGGGTTCCGGGTTGCATCCTGCCTCCTTAGGAGTCCATCAATTTCTTACTATGTGCGCCGTTTCTAGGATCACACTCTTCTGCATGAGTCCTGGAGCTACCTCAGCCTCTAGTTTTTCCAGATTCCTTTTCAGGGATCTTGGGATCGTGCCAAGTGTTCTTATGATTATGGGTATTATATATGGGAGAGATGTTATTTCCATCTAATTAATTATTATTATTATTATTATTATTTATTATTATTAATTATTATTATTATTATTATTATTGATGATATATAATATTTATTTTTATAAGGAGTGTATAAATGGATTCCCTAAGTTAAAAAAATATCAAATGTTTCAGAGAGAGAGAGAGAGAGAGAGAGAGAGAGAGAGAGAGAGAGAATGGCATCTTTATAGGTGAAAAAAGAATTAGAACTCGATTCTACTTCAGAGATGGAAAATGGAAAGGCTTAACTTTCAAGCGGGTCTTGAAAGTTGTAACCCCCTTCTCTCTCTCTCTCTCTCTCTCTCTCTCTCTCGTTTCTTTTTCTTCATTGCTTCCCTTAGCCATCTAACTGGCCTAACGAATAAAAACCAGAAAAATAGTTTTATAATGATAATTACGTTTGGCTCTCTCTCTCTTCTCTCTCTCTCTCTCTCTCTCTCTCTCTCTCTTTTCGTTCCTCCTTCATATATCACTATAACCTTTCTCGACCGTTCTAACAGGCCTATCGAATGAAAAACGAAAATTAAAAAGAAAATGTATCTGAAATGGTAACATTGTTTTCCTCCAAATCCTCCGCATTTTCACATTTTTAAAAAATCGTCATTAATGGTATTGACGAAATGCAGCTTAATTCTTTGCCTGTATTTGCAACATCCTCGGTATCTTGTATCGCCTTATATTTACATCGGAGGCCTTGGGATGTAGTATATACATTGCATTAACGGAAGAAAGGTATTTTGAATATTAGAGAGAAAGACTTGTCAGGTCAAACAGTGTTGTTTATCGAGTGGAAACCCAGCTATTATGCATTTCCGGCCAGGGTATTTACTCCCGGTTGTTTTAATTGCTCTCTCCTCACATAACAAGGCATTTTAGACAACGATATACACTAACGGGGTAAAATCACGGATGCTGATGATCGCTAGCCGTAGAGAGAGAGAGAGAGAGAGAGAGAAGAGAGAGAGAGAGAGAGAGAGGTAACAAATAAACAAAAGGAGCTTTAACCATTTCGAAAATAAACAAATAGTCCAAACACGAGGAGACGATGAACGAAAATCGGTACGAAACGTCGTCATTACTGAGGATAATTAAAAGATACGAACAAACACGCTGAATAAAACGAGCGAGCGAGCCGCTGCAAATTGGTATCGGAGGAAATAAAATGGAAAGTTATAACAATGAGAGGTAGTAGTCATTATCATCATCATCATCTTTTTCACCCCCTCACCCTTCTTCCTTTCTTCCCCTTCCCCTTCCTTCCCCTCTCCCCGTTTTTAACGAGAGAGAGAGAGAGAGACAGAGAGAGAGAGAGAGAGAGAGAGAGAGACTTTTAATAACGAGAGGTTGTAGTCATCCTCATCATGGTCATCATCATCTTTTCTCACCCCCTCACTTTCTTCTTCCTTCCCCTTCCCCTTCCCCTTCCTTCCCCTCTCCCCGTTTTTAACGAGAGAGAGAGAGAGAGAGAGAGAGAGAGAGAGAGAGAGAGAGAGAGAGAGAGTCTTATAACAAAGAGAGGTTTTAACCATCATCATCATCATCTCATCATCATCATCTTTTCTCACCCCCTCACCCTTCTTCCTTTCTTCCCCTTCCCCTTCCCCTCTCCCTCCCCCTTTTTTTTAATGAGAGAGAAAGAAAAAAAAGTCTTATAACCACGAGAGGTTGTAGTCATCATCATCTTTTCTCACCCCTAACCCTTCTTCATTTCTTCTCCTTCCCCTCCCTCTTTCCCTATTCCTTCCCGTCTCCCCCCGCCCCCCTTTTAACGAGAGCAATCTGTTTATGACATAACGAAGGCTGAAACGGACCAAAGACTTCCTTCTCTCGGTCTGATGCGACTAAAGAAACTTTATGTCCCACCGAGATGTCATGAGGACTTCATAAATTATAGTGCGAGACTTTCGTGGCTGCAGGAAGAAGAAGGAAGAGAAGGAGGAGAAAGAAAGAGAAAGAAGAAAAGAGGAGGGAGGAGGGGGAGGGAGAGGTGGGGTAGGAGTAGTCAGAGAAGTAGGAGGAGGAGGAGAAGTATAGGAGAGGAGAAGAGTAGGAGGAGTGAGAGAAGAAGAAGAGGAGGAGGAGGAAGAAGAAGAAGAGGAGGATGAGGAGGAAGAGGAAAAAGAAGAAGAAGAAGAAGAAGAGGAGGAGAAGAAGTAGGAGGAAGAGGAAGAGGAGTAGGAGGAGTGAGAGAAGGAGGAGGAGAAGGAGAAGTAGGAGGAAGAGGAAGAGGAGTAGGAGGAGGCAGAGAAGGAGGAGGAGGAGAAGAAGTAGGAGGAAGAGGAAGAGGGGTAGGAGGAGTCAGAGAAGGAGGAGAAGGAGAAGTAGGAAGAAGAGGAAGAGGAGTAGGAGGAGTGAGAGAAGAAGAAGAGGAGGAGGAGGAGAGAAGAAGAGGAGGATGAGGAGGAATAGAAGAATAAGAAGAGAAGAAGAAGAGAGAGGAGGAGGAGGAGGAGGAGGAGTAGTGATAGGAGGAGGAGGAGGAGGAAGAGGAGTAGGAGGAGTGAGAGAAGGAGGAGGAGGAAGAGGAAGAAGAAGAGGAGGAGGAGGAGTAGTGATAGGAGGAGGAGGAAGAGGAAGAGGAGTAGGAGGAGTGAGAGGAGAAGAAGAGGAGGAGGAGGAGGAGGAGGAGGAGGAGGAGGAGGAGGAGGAGGAGGAGGGAGGTAGGAGGAGTGAGAGAAGGAGGAGGAGGAAGAGGA
>NC_061087.1:22054426-22061926 GCF_015104395.2 Macrobrachium nipponense | reverse complement strand
ATATATATATATATGGTATATATATATATATATATATATATATATATATATATATATATATGTGTGTGTGTGACCCCAACCTGGTTGCGTGGGTCTCTTAAGTTACTGTGGGTCATGCAGAAATCAAACGCTCAGTGATTAATTTAACACCGGTCTTATATTCTAATGAATTTACACAAGGGCCCGAGTGAAAACTGAACTTAATATCTACAGTACCAGCGGATTGAGACGAGCGAGGAAACCGTCAGAGGGCAACGAGGGGGAACTGCATGCCCACCCCATTGCTTGACCGATGCTTGACTACCTCCCTCAAGGGGAAACCTTGGCTTCCTCTCGTACCCCACAAACCCCCCGATATTTTCCCTCCAGGATGTGATTGGCTCTGGCACCTCTCCTTAGGTCTATGGACCAATGGGTGCCAATACTATAGGTGACGCTAAAAACCAATGAACTTTTTGGGGGATGCTCGGGGGAGGAGACGCTCTCAACTGACCTGAGAGAAACTGACCGTTGACATGCCCAGGAGTCCTGTGGCATTCAGGGATCATTTGGGAGCTCCTTATAAGCCCTCTACAGTGGTATATATATATATATATATATATATATATATATATATATATATATATATATATATATATCTATATATATATATATATATGAATGACGAACAAGGAAAGATAAGCTATTCAGCAAAGTTAAGTAGGTATATCTGCTTTATGTACATTCGAAGCTATTAGAACTTTCGCCAAATTAACGAGGCTAGAGAGAGAGAGAGAGAGAGAGAGAAGAGAGAGAGAGAGAATCCAGTCCAGCCCAACTTTGACAGGGCAGTTCTTGAGGAAACATGGAACAATGGCAATATATTTAATGGAACTGCTGATCAGATGGTTTCGTGGATCGAAGGAAAGGCAGCAGAAGTTGTATATCTGCTTGTGGATGAGAAAAACGACTGAGGCAGTCGCTTTCTTGGTGAGAGAAAGCCTGAGGAAGACATTAAGCAATCTGAGGTTCTGAATAATCCTCTTGGGACTTCTTGAGAGAGGCAGGATGAAGGTGTTTGTTGTGCTCTTATCAGTGAATCTCTCGCTCTCTCTCTCTCCTCTCTCTCTCTCTCTCTCTCTCTCTCTCTCTCTCTCTCTCTCTCTTATTTGGAATGGGAATTATCTTCTGAATATAATAATAATAATAATAATAATAATAATAATAATAATAATAATAATAATAATAATAATAATAATAATAATAATAATAGTAATAATGAGGAGGGGGAGGAGGCAGGATACACCACAGGGAATTATCTTCTGAATATAATAATAATAATAATAATAATAATAATAATAATAATAATAATAATAATAATAATAATGAGGAGGGGGAGGGGGGAGGGGAGGGGTGAGGGGGAGGGGGGTGAGATATAATAAGAGTACAGGGAACGGTAACGAAAGAATTGCATACAGTGCACGGAGAGATAGAGAGAGAGAGAGAGAGAGAGAGAGACGAGAGAGAGAGAGAGAGAGAGAGAGAGAGAGAGAAACTGTTATTCCTGTTTAGTTATTAATCTGATGGATATATTTGATTCCATCTGCTTTAATGAATATGTTTAGTATGTATTTTGGAAAATAATTAAGAAATCTTATCACATGGTATTGTTTTCAATCGTTATCATATTTTCTATATAAAAAGCCTTAAATATTGTTGGAACTGACTATTCATATTGCTATTATTCAGACGGTATTATCCTCCATTTCATTATCCTATAAGGGGCTGTATTCTCATTCTCTCTCTCTCTCTTCTCTCTCTCTAATCTTCTCTGCATTCGTCCATCTATCTCTCTCAATCTCTCTCTCTCTCTCTATCGTCCTTCTGCCATTCGTCCATCTTATATCACCTGGATCCACTATTTGAATTATGGTTAACGTTTGATATGTTATTTGGATATGACCCAAGGATCACAAAAACCATAAATGGCTACTTTACCAACTTGGCTTGGCTGCCATCTGGTTTTTCGCCCTATAATTACCTGTAATACAATATATACGAATCTGTCACACATGTTACCACACCAGGTTTTTGCTACCGTGGGTTGTATGATTCATCAAAGCATCAATTTTACGAGAATAATATTTTATTATTCTAATCTAGGAGCACCTTACTGGGTATACTAATCTAGTACAGGATTTGGATGCAATTATATTGCATGAAAAAATGATTAAATAACATGGGTAACGGGTAACAATTAAATTTAATTCTTTACATGAATATTTTATTGCATGTAAAAATAAAAATAAATTATGCTTAATGTGCAACTTCATACACCTTACGAGTATGAATACATATATCTACATAACAAATTAATGACCTCGTTAATAGCGGGTCCAACCACCGCGGGCGTCTATTACCTCGTTCAGGCGGGTTGGCATGGAGACTAAGAGGCGTTCGCAAACGTTTGGTCTGCGTCGCACGGATTCTCATACCTCTCTCACTGATCGGTCAATAGCATCGCATGTCCGTTCTGGTCCCATTTTTATTTCTTGTTTCATTATCCCCCATAGATTTTCTATGGGATTGATATCACAGCCTTTTGCAGGCCAGTCCATTACCTGAATTTCAGGGTGCCTCCTGCACCATTCGGTCACAATGTGGGCGGTATGTATGGGGCTATTGTCCTGGACAAAGATGATGGGTTCGTTGTCAGGGATTGCCATGGCTCTTACTGTTGGCAGCATCACATCTTGTAGAAGTAATACATATTCCCCGGCATTAAACTTGCCGTTCACCCTTACTTGTTCCTCTGGGCCGCGACTCGACATCCAGCCCCAGTAATTAACTCCGACCCTGCTGCTCCTGGTTCTCTCTTGAATGTTGCTAGCATCATATCTTGTGCCGATGCGTCCCCAAACACGCCTTGCTGTGGCCTCCACCAACGTATAATTTCGTCACTAAAGACGACATTTTTTCCAATAATCGGAATCGTCAACGATGATTGCAGAGCAAAGCCCAGACGAGCGTCACGGTGCCATTCCTTTAGCTCTCCTTTGACCGCCAGAACATGACAACCGATCCCGTGCTCCCTCAGGCGACGTCTGGTTGTCTGTGGAGTGCACGGGAGATGCAATTCTTGCGTGATGGTTACCACTGCTTTCTTGGAGTTTGATCTGGATGCTGCAACGATTTGTTCGTCGTGTTGTCACATGTGGTCGTCCTCTCCTTGGTCTATTTGCCAATGTCCCCGTCTTCCTGCCATCTTAATATCCACCTTTGGGCTGTGCGTGTTGACACTCCAATGCTGACGGGCAGTATCTCGTGTCGGAACACCACACTGCCACTCAGCCAATAATCCGCCATCTTCGAGTTATATGCTCAACAGAGTTGTCTTTGTTTGCCGCCGCCATCCTGCAAACATTGCCATAGTAAATATATAATATAGTATATAATATATAGTATATAATATATACAATATATAGATTATAGTGCAACAACATTAGATGTTATAACAGTTATTCCCAACCATATAGATAAACATACCGACTGGGACTAACACTTACCTAAGGTGTAGATAATTGTAATTACTGAATAAACCTTCCACAATGGCTGCAAACACACAACTGTGAAGACCACGGGCGTTATACGATCGTGTATGGCTGTGTGTGGCTCGTTACCTCTATAAAAACAAGGATTCTTAACGCCAAACGATAGTAATGGTCATTAAACCAGTATACGAAGACGACTTTTGCTCAGTTCAACACCAAATTTCTCTCATACTTTTTCTTTTTCTTATCATTACTTCAACCTCCTTAAAATTTTACCACACCCTCTCCACCATGCTATCCCAACCTCTTATTCTCCTTTCACTGTCATGATTTCTGGAAGGAATACCATTGCTGGGATTGGAACTATTTTCGAAACAATTGTGGGAGCTATGGTTGTCTAACCAAATACCCGAGTGTTTGGACCATAAGAATGTCAGTATCTTTTTATTGGCATGCTGAACTATCTCAGTACCAAAATTGTCCCTCGCATGATTAAAGTGGGAACGATGTGTTCCTGAAATGCTCTCAGTCCTATCAAGCAGGTTTGACTTACACTTGAGCCACTCTAATCATGGTGGTACTACTATTACTTCGGGGTAGGGTATGGAGTGGACATTCGGGAGTCAGCTCTCACTGGTGTCATTGGTAGTGAATTAATTTCTTGGAAGGCTAATGAAGTTTCTTTTAAGGTGACAGCCAGTCTGAAAATTTCTTCCTCTAAAATATTCCTCCCCCCACCACCCTTGCCCGCCCCCCCCCCCGCCCCCCATTGATGATGTTTCCTCTACCCCTTGATCCTATGGCGAACCCCAGATACTGTTGACGACCTCTGCCAACATGAGTAAGGAAAACCCTGTTGACGACCTCTGCCCACATGAGTAAGGAAAACCCTGTTGACGACCTCTGCCAACATGAGTAAGGGAAACCCTGTTGACGACCTCTGCCAACATGAGTAAGGGAAACCCTGTTGACGACCTCTGCCAACATGAGTAAGGGAAACCCTGTTGACGAAACCCTTGCCAACCAATGAGGGAAACCCTATGCCCCAACATGAGTAAGGGAAACCCTGTTGACGACCTCTGCCAACATGAGTAAGGGAAACCCTGTTGACGACCTCTGCCAACATGAGTAAGGAAAACCCTGTTGACGACCTAGGCAAACAGGATCACTCCACCTAGAAACAAAAAATTGATACCAACCCACAAGGATATTTAAAACGCTATTGCGATAATATACTAATAAAAGCTAGCAATGAGACTCAAGCAGTTATTAAATAATTTTACATCCTCTTCTTCGGATAATATTCTGAGTGTCTTTCCCCACCACACCCTCAAACATGCAAAGGGAATGATTTATTGTGGTGATCTCTGTGAGTTTTCAGAAGAGGCCCATACTGAAGAGGTTCCCTCCTACTGTTAAAAAACTAAAAGGAAATAGCAATGCCATCTCATTGGTGTTTTCCACACCATATCTCCCTGACTATATTAAAATTAGACACTTAAACATCCAGGTCAAAAACTTTCACCCAAGGCCCTTGCAGTGTTATAGGTGCTATGATTTTGGCCATGTCAGTGTCAGATGCACCAACGAGAAAAGATGTTTGAACTGCTCAGTTCCATGATCTCTCTTCTGAATGCATAAGAGAAATTTTATTTCCATTGTAAGGGAGTTCATTCTCCGAACTCTAGACAATGTCACCGATATAAAGTGAAACAGGCTCTAGTTGAAATAGCTAATAATGAGCATATTACGTTTGAAGCCGCCAGGAAAAAACTCTTGGGAAATAATAATACCAGAGAAACAACGTATTCAAGTATTGTATCCAGTCCTCGTGATTCGACTGATGGTTCAAAAACGGTGCTTTCTTCCACAAGACCTAATTTGCAGCATAGCCTCTCCAACTCTTCTTCATCGAGTCACCCTGGACCATATTATTCTTGTACTAATACAGCTACGCCTCATTATTCATTTAAGCATAAGTATACCAATAGAATAAATGAAAATGCAAAAAGCAATGACACTCAAAACGCTAAAAATAAACAAGAAACTCTACGTCAATACAAACGGATTTGGGGATACTCACCACTAAGGAAACTACCAAAGATATAGAAGATCTCTCCGAAGTGGATATGGTTGATCTTGAACCCCCAAAATCTAACCCTGAGAGAATAAAAACGGGTCTTTGAAAATGCAACCCTTCCGAAATAAAATTTTAAAATCTAATAAAGAAGGATGTTTGGGTGAACCTGAAGAGGTTTCCTCTAATGTTATTATAATAATAATAATAATAATAATAATATGCTTTATTTCGGCTCGGGGCCATATACATTGAATATACAAAATACAGACAGTAGCATACACAATCTAGATACATGTGACATGATAAAATAGAAAAAGAAAATGAATAATCGGCACTTATCCACAAGGTAGCTGAGGTAGCATAAAAGCTAGTAATCATCATACTGGTAATAACAGTAATAATATTGGTGAGAAAAAAAAAATGCATTGAGAGTAATAACAGATGGTGCATATATTATATAACTCAAATTTCAACTAGAGACCTTAGGTGGTTACAGTAGTTCAGGTCCAGAGGGCTTAATACATAAATTAAAATGTAAATAAAACTTTACTTTAAATTGATAGTAAACACAGTTAATAATGAAAAATTAAAATATCAGCAATAAATGTAATAATGACAAAAACTGCAGATGACATCTTGCCAATACAGAGAATTAAGTCCTTTAGGGGACAAGGGCCTCATTTTCCCATCTTTCCCACAATTTTGATTTTCTTCTTGCTTCACTCCTTAGGATGCTTTGTATGAGCGAGTTGCTGCTGTTTCTCACTCGGGTTACCAGACTGGACATTGTTCGCCTAACAATGATTTTTTTAAATTGTCCGAGGTGGTTTTCTATGAACATCTGTGTGGCGGAGTGGTAGCGTGGAGTGTTTTGTGAGGCGTCTCAGAATGTCATTGTGCACAACAGTGATGCGTCGCATGGTCTCTCGGGTATAGTTTCGTCCAGAGGGAACACCCATAGATACTGTAGCAGTACGAGCGGAAGAGCAGCAGTTTTCACGTCTCGGTGACAGAAGGCAAACCTCCTTGCAATCATGTTGCCCGCTGCACATAGTTTACGACGCCTCTGTTCAATGTCTACCGTATCTTTTAGGTCGTCGGTGATAATGTGACCCAAGTACGGAAATTCGTGCACAAATTCCAGCCGATGGCTTCCGAGGAAAATTTGAGGTTCTGCAATATGCTTAAGCGATCTCGGGAGCAGCGACATGCACTGGTCTTGGTTTCGTTGTAGATTATATCAAATTCCTCTGCATATTGGCGGCAAGTGTCGATGAGTCGTTGGAGACCTTGCACTGATGGGAAATCAGAACCATATCGTCGGCGTAACAGAGGTTGTTTATAGTTGTTTTCATTGACGAGGCATCCGATTGGGAGCGAGTTCAGTTTGACGTTCAAGGCATCTGTGTACGTATTAAACAGGTATGGAGAGAGAATGCCCCCCTTGCCGAAGCCCGTTTAGGGAGCCGAAGGTGTAAGATAATACGTTTCCCCATTTGACACAGAATTGCTGTGTGGAGAACCAGCAATGTAAAATGCCAATTAGATATAGGGGTGTGCCCCTTTTATGCAGCTTCAGGAAGAGCTTCAGGTAGTTTACTCTGTCAAATGCTTTTCTCACATCTACAAAACAAAGGAAAACAGGAGAGGCTGAATGATAGGTAGTAGTTCAGCAATTCTTTCAGTATGTAGATGCAGGTGTCGGTTTAGTGGTTTGCTTTAAACCCGAACTGGTTGTCAGTGGTGTGAGAAAGGGGAGAAGTCTCACTAGAAGAACAGACTCAAGTATCTTCGATGCGATCGTTGTGATTGCAATCGGCCGGTAGTTGCCAGGTCAGCTGCATCCTTTAGCTTGTTTTCGATTAATGGTATCAAGTGAACTAAGAGTAG
>NC_061087.1:22014426-22049426 GCF_015104395.2 Macrobrachium nipponense | reverse complement strand
ATACGACTAGAATTTGAGAAATATCTAGAAGTGTTCGTGAACTATCGGTGATAAGATTAGTGTGAAAATAGTAGGATAAAGCGTCTTCTAAGTTAGTATATCAAGTGTAATACTATAAATCAGAACAAGATGGCAGTAGTTCCAACTGCGGGAAGAGGGTGGCGTAATTTGGCGTGTTTAGCAGATCGCAATACGATGAGGTACGAGGAAGGAACTGGCATTTCTCATCTATGAAATCAGCAACAGTCCTAACCAAAAAGATACAAAAGCATTCATAGATATATTAGAAGGATATAATCCTTCAAACTGGAACAAATCTAATGAAAACATCTTGAAAATAATTGAAGAAGTTCCAAATAAAATCCAAGTGGTCAAGAGACTCATAGAAAAATATACATAACCAACATATTCCGACAAAGAAAATGAATAAGGTGAATCTTGTGAATATCCTAATTGATGCATGCAGGAGGAAAAACGAATGCCAAAAGCATGCAAACTGTGTAAGGTTTGGTATAGCATAGTCAATCCACAAAACCAAATAATCAGAAAATGTGCTGCATGCAACATTCCCGACCCATCCACAGTGTGCTGAGGTAATACAAGATTTGAGAAAAGATACAAGAATTTTTTGTTCAACATGTCTATCATGGATAGACATGTTATTAAATCAAAGATTGAATGTACAAATAGTTGAGGATGAAGAAGAGGAAGAGGAAGAAGAAGAAGAAAAAGAAGAAGAGGAAAACGGAAGAGAAGTAAACAAAAATGAAATGACAGAAAAAAATAAGGAAAAAACAAAGAACAAGATAAAAGTATGGATGCAGAGATACTCATTGATACTTACATATGAGGCAATAAAGCAGCATACCTACGAAGAAATAAATTACGATATGACAACAGAAAAGCAAATCCCGAAGAGGCTCTACCCAGATCTATACAAAGACGGGAAAGAGGAAAAAATAGACAAGAAAGACAAAATCTGCAACCTTTTGAAAAGAGGGAATTGCAGATTTGGAGAAAGATGTTACTACAAACATCCTAAGATAGTCAAAACTATGAAATATATGGTAAATGTGCATACTTAGATGGATATGGGGATGATTGCAGAGATCTGCATCCAAAAATATGTAAAAACCTAAAAGAAGGAAAGGATGTTAAGTTCGACAAAAAATGTAAATATGCACCCTGTAGCCATGAATCATAATCAAATAAATAACCAACCAAGTAATAAAATCCAAAATAAGAAAGAAACAAATAAAGAGAGAAATCAAGAATATCAGGTAAAAGAGAAAAGCCAAACCACCAATGAGATATGCAGAGGTGTCAGCAAAAAATTTTAAAGCATCAGCTCCGAAATTCTACTCAAGAGATAATAACTGTATTTATTATGCAAGAGGATATTGCAGAAAACGGAGAAAATTGCAGATTCAGACACAAAATGAATAATTATGATGAAGGAAGATCAAATATTATGGAAAAGTTGGATTTTTTAATGTCCAGAATTTCTGGAAATGAAAAAAAGAACAACATACCAGAACAGGAAAGAGACATGGAAAATCCTTATTACTACCAGTATTAAATGAAGGAGAAAACACGCAAACCATCATAGTGATGAATGCGCAGGGTTTAGTACGAAGTAAACTCAAAAAGAAAAATAGAGTACTTAGAAGAACTAACCCAAAATGAAAAGAAAATAGATATAATGAATATAAGTGAAACCTGGTATTCCAGAGATGGGGAATGATGATCAAATAAAAGGGTTCCAAACTTATAGATCAGATAGAAAAAATAGGAATCAAGGGGGAACCGCAATATATGGGAAAGACAAAAAACAAGGAAAAAATATATGAGAAATATAGTAACTCCAGAATGTGAACTAATAGCGGTAGAATTGAATCTGAAAAAATTGATGACATAGTAATATATAGACCTCCTAATACTAAAGAGTTTGACTTAATAATTGAAAAATTGGATGATATATGTAGAAATCACAAGGACTGGACTATTCTCCTATCTGGTGACTTCAACTTTCCTTTCGTAGAATGGAAAAGAACGAATAGGAGATTGTGGTTGTACTTATACATATAAAAAAGAGAGTAATAGTAGTGCAGAAGATAAGAGGCAATTTGGGGAAAAGCTATTAGATATGCTACTAGAATACAACATTCAACAAATAAATCACCTGCCAACAAGAAAGGAAAATACTTTAGACCTAGTATTTGTGAACGAGATGAATTATGTTACGAAATAATAGTTTATAATGCGAGTATTTTCAGACCATAATGTCATAGAATTAACAGTTCATTCCAAAGCAAGTGAAAAAAATAGAGATAAGCAAGAAATGAAAAAGTGGGAAGGATATGGAAAATACAACTTCTACAGTAAAAATATAAAATGGTCAGAAATTAATGAAGAATTAAACAAAGATTGGGATAACATTTTCGTAAGTGATGACATAAGGGTAAATACGGAGATATTATATAAAAATATTGGAGAAAATAGTGGAAAAATATATACGAAGAAGAAAAAGTAAAACATCATTCATGCATACCAAGAGACAGAAGGATCTTGTTCCAGAAAATCAGAAAGTGGAAAAAAGGTCTTGCAAAAGAAAAAAATGCATGGAAAGTTATAGACTAAAAAGTAAGATAGAAAATGCAGAACAAAGATTATACAATCAAAAGAAAAATGAAAAACTGGACTTGGAAGAAAACCCTATTAAATATCAGCAAAAACCCCAAACTATTATACTCATATGCGAAGAAGATGAATAAAAGAAGAAAATAGAAATAGGCCCTCTGAGAATTGAAGGGAGATTAACGAATGAAAAAAAAGGAAATTTGCACATACTGGCAGAACGATATAGAAGAGAATTCACCCCTAGAATAGATAATGAAGATAATGATAGAAGAGTAAGGGATGAAAATAGTGAATATTTAGGCTGACATAGATATTAATGAAGCTGATATTGTGCAGGCTATTAAGAAATTAAAATGGACTGCTGCAGGGCCTGATGGAATTCCTGCTATTTTGTTAAAGAAAGTAGTTCATTCTATCGCAAAGGCCCACTTGCAATATTAATTAATGGAACAAAGTGTAGATACAGGCAAGATTTATGATGAGCACAAATTAGCATATATACCCCTTTACTGCCCCTACTTTCAAAAGTGGATCAAGACTAAGAGGCAAGTAGTTATAGGCCTGTGAGTCTAACATCACATATTATGAAAGGTATGAAAGGGTTAATGAAGAAAAATATTATGAAACATTTAATAAAAAATAATTTGTTTAATAAAGGACAACATGGTTTCGTACCCGGAAAAAAGTACACAAACCCAACTGTTAGTCCACCGTGAGAACATATTCAAAAATATGAAAAGCGGAAATGAAACAGATGTGGTTTATTTAGACTTTGCAAAAGCTTTTGATAAAGTAGACCATAATATATTAGCGAAGAAAATTAGAAAACACAATATCGTGGATAAAGTAGGAAGATGGTTAAAAGAATTTTTACACAACAGAAAACAGATAGTTATTGCAAACGACGAGAAAATCGGATGAAGCCAAGGTAATATCCGGTGTGCCGCAAGGTACGGTGTTAGCTGCAATACTGTTTGTTATTATGATTGAAGACATAGACAATAATGTGAAGGATTCGGTAGTGAGTAGTTTCGCAGATGACACAAGAATAAGTAGAGAAATTACTTGTGATGAAGATAGGAACGCTCTACAAAGAGACCTTAACAAAGTATATGATTGGGCAGAGGTAAATAGGATGGTATTTAACTCTGATAAATTTGAATCAATAAATTATGGAGACAGAGAAAGAAAGCTATATGCATATAAGGGACCTAATAATAGACCATCACAAATAAGGAAGCAGTTAAAGACCTTGGTGTGATGATGAATAGGAAAACATGTTATGCCATGATCAAATAGCAACTCTGTTGGCAAAATGTAAGCAAAAATGGGAATGTTGTTACGGCACTTCAAAACAAGAAAGCTGAACAACATGATTATGCTTTATAAAACATATGTTCGTAGTCCACTTGAATATTGCAATATGATATGGTACCCACACTATCAAAAAGGATATTGCACCAAATAGAGAGTGTACAAAGGTCTTTACCAGCTAGAATAGAAGAAGTTAAGGACCTAGACTACTGGGAAAGACTACAATTCTTAAAATTATATAGTCTAGAAAGGAGAAGAGAACGCTACATGATAATTCAGGCATGGAAACAGATAGAAGGAATAGCAAGAAAAAAAATATCATGGAACTAAAAATATCAGAAAGAGCAAGCAGAGGTAGATTAATAGTGCCCAAAACACTATACCAGGAAAAAAATAATGGAAAGCAACACAGGACATTAATCCACTACGCACCAGCATCGATAATGCAGCGTCTATTCAATGCGTTGCCAGCTCATCTGAGGAATATATCAGGAGTGAGCGTAGATGTGTTTAAGAATAAGCTCGACAAATATCTAAACTGCATCCCAGACCATCCAAGATTGGAAGATGCAAAATATACCGGAAGATGTACTAGCAACTCTCTGGTAGACATTAGAGGTGCCTCACACTGAGGGACCTGGGGCAACCCGAACAAAAGATGTAAGGTCTGTAAGGGAAGTCTCTCTCTCTCTCTCTCTTTGTCCATATATATTCCATTCATTAATGGATTCCTTTGGCTGATTACCGTAATTTCGCTCCTCCTCCCATTCAAACTACTGTAACTATGCATCGGTTGTTTGAACGTGGGCCACTTTCAGGGCAAGAAGGGCATGATCTCTCCGAGCCAGGCCTGGCCGGGCGAGATCGCTTTTGTAACTGGCTGTACGTATAGGTCTAAACATTCTCCTGATATCGAAGGCAAAGTTTGAGACTTAAACCATTTCGAAAGTTTCGTATCTTGCCACAGTTGTTAATATCACAGCCGCACCTGTTGGGAAAGAATGGGTGAAAACTAATTTAAAATACTAAAAAAATCACGACTATGGCTCCAAATCCGGAAGAATGTTAAAATATCTTCTAATAGGTCTAAATATTCTGCTGATATGAGCACAGTTTAAGACTAATACCATTACATCTCACTATAGTACTTGTTCATGTTACAGCCACGTCTGATGGGAAAGGATGAACGTGAATTAATTTGAAATACTAAAAGATTCACGAAGATAGTTTCAAAGCTGGAAGAACACTACTGGAACCTTGTTGAAGATCAACAAGTCTGACACTGAGTCTCTTAAGTCCACCGACGCCATGATCGCCATGTCCCAGAGCAGGTAAAGGAGGGATCTTTTTCCGTTTGACATTGTCTTTTATTTTAAGGAAAAAATACATCCCTGCGTGTTCTGATAGTCTGAAGTTCAGTTGTAATGTGGAATGTGGGTATAATTCTTCGAAGGTCTTTGTATAAGTGTTTATAAGCCTAGCAGAGACCAAGTTAAGTTACCAAAGGGGTCGAATAGGCACAACAGCAGTTTCCTTGATATATATAAAGGGAGGGGGTTGTTAACTGGAAGTCAAAATGGCATCTAAGGAAAAACTGAAACCAAATCAAGGTAAAACAATTTATGCTTATGATGTCTGCTGGGTTGTAAACATAGCCTTCAAAAAAGCTTAGCCTAAATCCAGTTGTAGCAGACAAGAAGTTACCACAGGAACCAAATATGTTCACAGTTTCTATATATATGTACAGGTTTGGTGGGGAATGATAATTGGATATCAAAAAAACATTGACCTAAAAACAAAGGTAAACTCATGCACATTGGTAGGTTATGTTTAGAAGGCAACTTGCAAAAAAACTTCAAAGCACTGTAGTTGTGTGTTTAGGCCTATGACTCTTTTGAATCATTGTATTTTCCCGCTGTTCATCTTTTGAACGATTTTTACTCTTAACTGTAGTGCAAACCGCACTTCTTTTTTCCTATCCCTAGCCTGTAGGTGAGGTTAGTTTCATAGAAATTTAACCTCACGTAAAAGAGAATGCTGTAACTAATGAGTTGCGTCTAACAGTGAATCATTGTGTAACATTTTGAGTATGTATAAGAAAGCATTAACATTTTTGGTGTTGCTTTGCATCTGTTGACGTGGTATTGTGTCCAAAATCCCGGAGACTGTGTATTCAAGTAAGAATGCTGTATTTGAAGGTAAGCGGGTTTTAAAAACTACGATCTTAGGTTATTTTGAATTAGCTTTGTGTTAAGGATTTTTTTTTATCGAATGTGGTATTCCCTTTGAAAATACTTGTTAAACTCGCTACACCTTTGCATGTCTAGCAGCAATGGGGGACCACAGTTGGAAAGCAAACTACCAAAGTCCTATAGGCTTTAATTTCAGGATAGTTAGTCGAGAGGTGTTAAGGCAGGAGCAGTGGCCAGTCAAGTAGTACTAGGTCAAGTTAGGTTATTGAAAAGTTTGGTCAAAATACACCCTTTTATTTTACTCATTTATTCTCCCATAGACCAGGGTAGCTTTTTTCTACTTACGACTTTCAAGGTGTAGTGAGATATTTCCAGAAATAGATCAAATTTGCAAGTTCTTTGCAGCATTGCAGTTAACTGATAATACTGCTTTAAGAATGGTTAACCAGAATGTAGAACAAACACTAAATGAAGTAGGCCTACTTAATAATATAGGCCTCTTCTATGGTGTCATTTGTCTCATTTTAAAAGACTGTACTAATTATATTTGTCAGCAACCTTGCTCTCTTGTGCATAGTTCCTTGCCAGGCATAGGGATGCTTTCTTCACCATCGTTAGAGTTAACAGAATCATTTTAGCTTAATTCTGCAAACATTTCAAGTTGTGTTCAATGCATGGAATTATTAGTTTGAGTGATCTTGTTGTAACTATCAACATTATTTCATATTTTGTGTGACAGAGCAGACATAAACACATATGCAGATGTCGCATAAGCATGCCAAAGTACATAGACTTCATCTTTTATGAGCCACCTCTTATAAAATTTGTATTTCACTCCAGGGATGTTAAGAAGATTCTGGGTGATCTTGATAGCTAGGGTGAAGACCCTGATAGCTTCTTCTCTGTTTAAAAAAAAAAAAAAGATTCTAGCGTGTTGTCTCCCAAGAGTGTCATGTCATCTAACAGCAATAACTACATGTCAATCTCTATTCACCCTGTGCTCTCCAAAGTTGCTGAAAAACTTTGTTGAGCCACTATGTAAATGTGTTGAATCTATAGGATTGTTAGCTGATAGTCAATATGCATATAGGACGCAGCTAGGTACCTGCAATGTACTTTTAGACTTGACATGACATTTGCAAGGGAACCTTGAAAAGCGTTTTGAGTGTAGAGTAATTCAGATAGATTTTAGTGCTGCTTTTGATTTAGTATATCACAAGGCCCTTATTTATAAACTTCAGAATCTTGGAGAGGGTGGATATGTTTTAGGATTTTTCAAAGATTTCCTTACAGGTAGGCAGCAGCGAGTTGCTGTGGACTGGATCTTTAGTGAACCAAAACCTATTATGTATGGAGTTCTACAGGGCAGTGTTTTTGGTCCACTGTTATTTTTAGTGTATAGAAGTGATATGGTTGTTGGGATGGAAAACAATATTGTTCAGTATTCCGATGATGCAACACTTCTGGATGTAGTAAAGTCTCCACTTTTGGGAAATGAAGCTGCCCTCAGCCTCAATCAGGACATGGACTGGATCGTGGAATGGTGTAGTCGCTGGGTATGAGGCTGAACTCCAGTACTAAAAGGAAAACACTATTGATTAGTAGATCTTGTACAGATTTCCCACCCCATCCTATCCATCAGGTGAAAGGAACTTTGCTGAACGAGTCTGATGCTTTACCTATTCTAGGTATAATCTTTGACACATCCAACTTTGAGAACCATCTAATGAAAGTTTCAATGAATGCCGCACGAAAGTTAGATATTATTTTAGGTAATTTGTACTTCTTTTACTAGAATACTTTTCTCGGATGTGGATGTCTGCTTCTGCCAGAAATTTATCGCTTTTAGATAGAGTGGTTCATGGAGGGTAGGTTTCTGTATCCTAGTAGAAGTAGTTATGACTTGGACCATCGATGGATGGCCTCTTGTTTATCACGTTTTCATAAGTTGTATTTCAGCAGAGAAGATTCACATTCCCATAATTGATCCCTGAACACTTTATCTGCTGAGAGTAACCAATATGCAGTATGTGCCTTGCTGTCGAACTTGTCAGTCCCAGAGTTCCTTTATTCTTCACACCGTTGGACAGTGGAATGGCCTCGCAGGGGAGTCGTGCAATTGCAACTGAAGTTCAAGCGAGGCTGTAATACATTGCTGCCCTGTATTTTGATACATTTTTGTCTTATTTGATAATTCATAAATTTTTGTTATTTTTGATAAGTGCATGTTATAGACTTTTGGATTTAAAATGGTCTAACCTTTTCTAACTTTCAGATGTGTATTACTGGCAGCGCTTACAAATCCTGTGGCCAAAGATGTCATCAGTAAAGCTTTCAAGTGGAAACCCCCTGAATCTGAAGTGGAAACCCTAATTTGTATTTAGCAAACTCTCAGGTGGAAACCCCAATTTGTATTTGACTGACTCTTACTTGGAAACCCCAGTTTGTATTTGACTGACACTCAAGTGAAAACCCCAATTTGTATTTGACTGATGGGAAGAAATGGAAAATGCGAAAACCTAGATGACTGGAGGATGAAACTGAAGCAAACTTAAACCACCAAACACTACTATTAGGATGAAGACTGTTTGATCAATCAATCATCGTTTATAAGTTCATATTTTCACTTTGAAATATTCTTTAGCAATGTCAACAATACCAGTTAGGGTGCTAAGAAGATAAATTCTTATTCAAAGGTGACTTGTTTCAACTTACTATGGAATGCACACTTAATATTGAATATAACCTATCAGACTTTCTATAAATTCTTAACTGCAATTAATATGTTAAAGTAACTCGCTTAAGGAGGTCAGTCATGTTTTGCAGTATCACGTTTGCAGATATAAAGATGTCCTCCATAAATTCTAAAATTTTTAATAAACCATCTGATAGTTAAACAATATTGCTTAAAAGTCAGTTCAATATTTTCCTCACACGATTCCCATTTGGATAATTAAGGTCGGTATTTCAATTAACTTAGCTGTAATCTTTTTCCGATGGACTAAAATTAATGTGTTTATTATAACTTAATTAAACTTCCACACGTAACAAAGTAAAATGCAGCAGTCAGTTCATCAATTTAGTCTTTAGTATGTTTCTGAGATAATTTTATTTTTTTGCCTAATTCTAGATGCTTGCTCGTGTTACAGAAACCTTTTAGTTTTGACATAGGACAGGGTCTTGAAGGCAGAAAGTTATTTAACCTGACTGTGAAAATTAAACTTCACTTGAAAATGAAAGAGTGGGAGTAAGAAAGACCCTTCAACCTAAAACCTATGTAGTGCTTTAACTGCTCCAGGTTTGGCCTTTCATCTAGTGTAAAAACCCTCGAGTTTGCATTAACTACTCTGCTCACTTTGCTGTCGGCTTTTCTCTTTTGCTGTTTTCTTCTAGTTATTTAGTATTCTCCTTTTACCACATAAAACCAAAGGTCACTTAGAGTCATAACTAGTTGAAGCAATGTTTGAAACAGAGGAGTATCCTAACAGAAATAACGGAAGTTAACCTTAAAATTGAAAATGGACTAGAGCTGTTGAATTTTCTCATGGCAGGAGTTCAGAAGATAGCATTGCATAAGGTTGGTCTGCATAGATTAAACGGATGGAAGTTGGTTTAAGTGGAATTCAACCAAAGGGTTGTGGTATTCAGGTTGGAGGATAATACTGTAAGTAACTAAACATTATGCGATACTGCACAGGTAAGTATTTAAAAGAACATTATTGTTCAGATAGTCATTAACAAAGTTTGTGATAGAAGAAAGTTATGGTATTGAATTATCGTGGATTTCTAATTGTCAGGAACTGTCATAGCTTATTGTGATTGTAGAAGCGTAGCTGTTTGTCTACGTGATAGGAACTTACTTGGCGAGTAAATCATAAACGTATTTAGCGAAATTTATTAGACCTTAAATGCCCCCAAATGATTCAATCTACATGACTTAATTGATACTTTGAAATTGTCCTTAATTGTAACTAAGTTTCATTTCGTTTCTCAAAATATAGACTATACAAGTTGGCGTTATGTGTTTTATCATTCTAAAATGTAAACTAATTCAGTTAGGCTTAAAATTAGTTTTCCATTTGTCAGACCAGAATTTTTACTTTTAAAATTATCCGATGTTTCCTGGAATCAGTTTCTTTAACAGTGACTGAAATTTTGCCTAATGTATAAGTAAGAAAGCATCCTTTTTGAAATTATGAAACTTGAACTCTTTGTTTTTTCTTTTTACTAACGAAACTGAAATCATTAAGCCATATGATAAAACTGGCGGAATTTGGAACATTAACACACAACATTCTCTACCTAGAAGAACTGACAGTTAATTCTAAGGATCTGTGTGAATTTTGCGGTTTGAAAGTAATTACTACTAACTCTGTTACCACATTTCGTTTATCAGTTTCGTTTTTTGACCTTGACAATACTTAGACCTTTACAATGGCACTTAGGTGAGAGATTACATGCACTAGATTTTGCCAGAGATTTTCCAAAAAGATCAGAATAAAAAAAATTAAGTTTTTAAATATCTAAAACAAATATCTACAATTTGCCCTGAGGTATATGCTAGGCGCCTCTGAAATTTGAAAGATTTCAAAAATAGGGATGGTGCGCCTCAGTGGCTTGTTCTCGGGCATTCCATTGAGGTGTGAGAGATGTGTATTTCTGGTGATGAAAGTTAACTCTCGACGTGGTTCGGAAGTCACGTAAAGCCGTTGGTCCCGTTGCTGAATAACCACTGGTTCCATGCAACGTAAAAACACCATACAAACAAATAGGGATGTTATTCGAACCAGTTCATTTGTCTTATCTGTAACCGAGGGCACAAAAACCAACTCTATTTACACCAAAGGACACTTTTGAAAACATTTATTTCTATTCTTGAGAGGCTTTAAAATCATAATTTTCAACAGGAGATGAATTGCATTTTGAAGTGTTTTCAGTTTTCAGTAAGTTAAATTTTTAAAAAATGCATTGCTGGGCAAATGAAGCATATATCCCCTGGAACTAATATTAAGTGGAGTTTTTTTGTGTGTGACATTATTGTAACAAACAAATTTTTAGCTACTGAAATTCAAATATTATTGTTTTAAAACTGAAATTTCGATAGGTGATGATTTTAGTCATATATATATATATATATCTTATATATATATCTATATATATATATATATCTATATCTATATCTATATCTATATCTATATCTATATCGGAAAGTGCTTCTCTCGTCTCAAGTATTGAGAGTAATTCTTGCATTCCTCTTTCAGAATAGGGTTGGTCGCTTTCTTGAAAACATACTATGCATCACAGAAGTAAAACAAGGGCTTCATTAACTTCAAGAAAATCCCTTATTCTGTGTTGCAAGGCGTATATGGAATCTGTGACGTCATGGACTTGAATCCGAGAGTGTCAGGATTCCGAACGTTGTGGTTGTTCCTAATGTTAAGGTTCCCTTGTAGAAGTGTTTACAGTGAGGCTCTAACTACCTTAATATTGAGCAATTAATCAGTCGAAGCTAGTTCATTTAGAAGGACACTATAGAAACTTTTTTTTCACATTATTAATTTTGCTTCAATTCATAAAATATTGAGTGATTTGACAGTTGATTTTTTTTCAGATCAAGTAACTATTGCGTCATTCTGTCCAAGGAAAAAATGCAGTCTTTTATTTTAAGTCTGAATTTAATAGATCTCTGTAATTCACAACTTGATATGAGTTTTTAATCATCACTTTTAGTCACTTTGGTCCCCATCTTCTCAAGTCTTTTGGAATTTTAGGTTTTGCTATGTAATGCAATATGTATTTAGAGCCTCAATAAATCTCGCTCTCATTAGTGTGTTAGTATATGTGGAGACAAGTTTGCAATGGACTTAGGTTACTGTGAATATAAAAAAAAAACTTACATTATATTCAGTTACAACCTGATTAGCTTTAATTATCTGTTAATTATCTTTTTGAATGTATTGTTTGGATTTAATTGGTTTGCATTTTCACGAAATTCAAGGCTTAAACTGTTATGAATTTGCTGAATTCTGAAGTGACTAGAGCACATTTTGATTACAATATAACTGCAAATCTGGAAAAAAAGTTAAGAGTTTTGGATGTAAGGATTAGGACGACGACCTGTCATATCATTTGATTCTAATTTTGCATTTTGCATCTCATGACAAGAAAATGTTGAGGCTCAGTGTCACAGTTGTATTAGTCTGCGCATCAGATTGGTACTCAATTCTTTTTCATGGGTTCAGTACCAAACAGTACTCTTAAAGTTTGGAAGTTTAGATTTAGCTGTCATCAAAATTTTGGTATGTTCTTCCAGATCATACGTTTTTATTCCAGTTCAGATTGAGTACGAATGCTTCTTAGTTGGGCAGCACTCACATTTGTTTTACTCTACAGTTTGGTTGTTTTGTCTTATTTTTCTTTGTTGTTTGTCATATTATGATTTATTCTTTGCTTCTGTCATTATGTTTTTGTGCTGGCCTGACTATCCTGCTAGGACCCTTGGACTTTGAGCACTGTGATTTTCCAAATAGGGATATATCTTGCCTTGCAATAATAATAATAATAACAATAACAATAATAATAATAATAATAATAATAATAATAATAATAATAATAATAATAATAATAATAATAATAATAATAATAATAATAATAATAATAATAATAATAATAATAATAATAATAATAATAATAGTTTCCCAGTAATAGTATATTTTCTTCCTTGTCATTCTGCGAAAGTGTCTCCCTGGTACCACTCGGGAATACCACCCCAAGGCTGACAGGCTGTAGAGTTGCTTTTTTGTTGCTAGGTTCTTTGGTCAGAATTTTAGCTTGTTAATCTGATATTGTGATACGAGTACTGTGCTTTTAACAGTTTCCCTTAAAAGCTTCGTATTTCATGGGTACTTTTGGTCCATAGCCTTTTCCTTCTGTTAGAATAAATGCATATGGTGGACCTTATACTTTA
Source organism: Macrobrachium nipponense (assembly GCF_015104395.2). Taxonomy (NCBI): domain Eukaryota; kingdom Metazoa; phylum Arthropoda; class Malacostraca; order Decapoda; family Palaemonidae; genus Macrobrachium; species Macrobrachium nipponense. The sequence goes on along the minus strand of NC_061087.1, from coordinate 22,036,313 downwards.
GACGAATACCATGCTTTGTCGTGAGTTTCTTGCGTAGAATTGTGACTTTCTAAATTACAGAGTTTTAGTAGCAGCACCGATAACCAAGTTCCACTTTTGCTAGGTTTCTTGTCCAGTCAGCTGATGATGTTTGATAAACTGGATGCTTGCTTAGGATTTCTATTGGAAGGTTTGGACCTTGATTTTTGGATTTTAAGGTGGCCCGAGGTGCTTCATAATGTGTAGGGGGTTACTCTGCCTAGTTTGTGTAGAAGAAAGATCTTGCACTAGCTTTGGTCATTTTTTTTATTTTGCATTAATCTGAATTTTGAATACCTGGTTTAATCAAGACGTTTCTGTCTACAAACTTCTCTTCTAGAGAAAGAACTTTCAGTTTATAAACTTCCGAACACTCCTAGATTTGCAGAAATTATAAGGGGCTCCTTGTTTCTCAGACTTTGTCAGAGCACTCTTTGATTTTCAGTGTTTTCCAGGATACCTCTTGGGTTACAGAGTTTTCTGGACACTCCTTTGTTTATGAAGTTTATAGTGTTTTCCTTGGTTTATGGAGTTTTCCAAAGCACTTGTTTGTTACTTTGTTTCGCTAATAACTGATCACCTCTTTGTGTATTGCCCATTACCTTTTCTCACCTCTTCCGAATGAACACTATTCTTTGGAAGCTTGAGTTGCAAGTCAATGGCCCCTGTGGGGTTATTCCATAATATTATTCATTTTCTGAATAATAATAATAATAATAATAATAATAATAATAATAATAATAATAATAATAATAATAATAATAATAATAAAAGGAATCTAGAAAAACTAGAGGCTGAAGTAGCTCCAGGACTCATGCAGAAGAGTGTGATCCTAGAAACGGCACACATAGTAAGAATAGTGATGGACTCCTAAGGAGGCAGGATGCAACCCGGAACCCCACACCATAAATACCACCCAGTCGAATTGGAGGACTGTGATAGAGCAAAAAAAAAAAAAAAAATAATAATAATAATAATTGTACCCATAATCATAGGAACACTAGGCACGACTCCAAGATCCCTGGAAAGGAATCTGGAAAAACTAGAGACTGAAGTAGCTCCAGGACTAATGCAAAAGCGTGTGCTCCTGGAAACAGCGCACATAGTAAGAAATGTGATGGACTCCTAAGGAGACAGGATGCAACCCGGAACCCCACACTGTAAATACCACCCAGTCGAATTACAGGACTGTGATAGAGCAAAAAAAGAAAGCAAAACAACAACAACAACAGAGTGGGTTAGGCTGTCAATTGACTGGTTAAGCAACATTGGGGCTGGTCAGTCGTTGGATAGGTGACCGCTCTACTCGGCGTTGATTCCTTGGGAAAGGATCTTTACCTTAATTTCCTCAGTCTACTCAGCTGTAAATGAGTACCTATTCCTGATGGGGTAGGGTCCAGCTATGGGTTAAATAGCAAAACTCAGCAATGATGGAAAGAAATGAAGGATTAAACGACAACGACGTAAATGGAACCTCTGGCAACAGAGGAGCTTCGTCCGGCAGCCAGGTATTCAGCCCAATTGAAGGGGAAGACGGTCAGGTACTTGGAGGTCGTCATTCAGCAACTGACCACCACAACGACAGTAACCAACAACCAGAGACTGGAGCTACAGAAGCAAACCAGAGGAAGAAATGGACAAGAGAAGAAAATAAGGAAATATGGAGATGCTACGTCAGAAGCAACCCGACGGAGAGAGGATATAGAAGAAGGTTGGTCAACATCTGGAATGAGAGGAGTAACATCCCCCAAACAGAGCAGAGGCTGGCAGACCAAGTAAGGAACATAAAGAAAAAGAACTGGCTCTCCCCAACAGAAAGGGTGGAATTGGAAAGGGAAATGACACACAGCAACGAATTACAAGAAGACGAACTGAGAGACGATACCACAGAAGTCGACAGGGATGATGAGGTATCAAACAACGACATACGAAGAAACACCGACGAAGTAACAGACAGGACGGAATGGGTAGAAAAGATAATAATAATAATAATAATAATAATAATAATAATAATAATAATAATAATCTTGGTTTTCCAATCTTTAATATATTTCAAAGATTTTTGCTTCTACAAGTAAATAAACTTTCAAATTGTCACTTTTGCTTGGACAGCTGTGCGGTCTCCATTTATGAATCTTTGGGAACAACTAGCATGCTCTTTAAATCAATAACTTGAGGCTGTCCGTGTTTCTATCATTTACCAAAAGTATTTTGATTTTGAGGATCCAAAATACAGCTATGAATATAGATCAAAGGTACTGATATGTGGATCAAACATTCATTGCCATGAACTTTGTATTGTATCTTATGAGAGTGAGATTTATATTAGTCTAAGTATCTTTATGGTTAGGTTTTTGTGGTCTTCAAAAGGGAAGTTCTGTAATTAAGGAATTCAAGGTATGTGATGCTCATGTAGCCCCTCTGGTTGTTATTTCTGGCTTCCGACATGCTGTTTTGATTTTTTAAAGGATAATACCATCTATGAACCAACTGAGTGCTTACAATCCTTCAGAAATAATAGCATAATATTTCCACTTTTGTATTTCCAAAAGTTAGGTACAATCCCCCGTTGTATTAATGTTTCAAGGGCTAATTTAAGGATAAAATCATGGTAGATGTTCACTTGTATTCTGAAATTTATGAAGAATAGTAACGTAATATAATCCTCCTTTGAATTTTGAATTCTCTAAAGGATCATCACATATTGTACTTTTAAATTAGAATCACTTTTCGATATTAGTCGAATTTCTACCCAATTCCAATTCTGTTAAGATTTTTAATTATTTTTTAAAAACGCTTTTAATTCTCTCTCTCTCTCTCTCTCTCTCTCTCTCTCTCTCTCTCTCTCTCTCTCTCTCTCCGATTTTTCTTCCAATCTTCATGTTACTTTATTAAGTTTCTGTTGAGAAATCTCTCTCTCTCTCTCTCTCTCTCTCTCTCTCTCTCTCTCTCTCTCTCTCTCTCTGTACGATTTTCTGTTACACCACCATTTCTTCTTTCAACCTCCATGTTAGTTTGTTAGTTTCTATTGATAACTCTCTCTCTCTCTCTCTCTCTCTCTCTCTCTCTCTCTCTCTCTCTCTCTCTCTCTCTCTACGGTAAATAAGTTTTTGAAAGCAAAGGTTATGAAGAGGATAGGTTATGGACCAAAGGTTGGATGAAAGTGAAACGAAAATGAAGTTTGGGCCAATAAAAATACAGGATATCAAAGCTGGTGAACACAGGGTGAGATTTCTCCATCTAGTGGAGTTCAAACGTAGGATCTGGAGCAGGCGCATAGGTGAGTGACACTCTCCGTACTGGGATAGTGACGTAAGCTGCAACACCCTTTCATTCCTTTTACTGTACCTCCATTCATATTCTCTTTCTTCCAGCTTACTTTCCAGCCTCTCCTAACAATTGATTTTACACCTTTCAACACTTCTCTACTGTCAATTTTCCTTTCAGCGCTAAATAACCTTATAGATCCCAGATCTTGGTCCTTGGCCTAAATTCTATAGTATTCTATTCCATTCTATAGAGTAAAGGCGTGTACTGTATCGGTTTTAGAAATGGAAAAAGACAGGAATGTTGGAATGAGGATGTGAAAGCTATTTATGGTATAACGGGTTAATGTGAAAAGTTTCAAGTTAACGTTTTGTAACTATGTGAAATTATACGAAAATTTCCTTTGCATTTAAAGCATTTTCAATTCCTTCAACTCTCTCTCTCTCTCTCTCTCTCTCTCTCTCTCTCTCTCTCTCATAGGGCATGAGCAAACCCCCACCCCCTTTTACCCACAAAAGGAAAAAAAAATAAAAAAAAAAGAAAATGCAGTTTATTAGAATTTAATGTAATGAAGGATTTTTCGTAAATTCACATTTAGACTGAATTCTACAGAACTTCTCTTTTCCCCTTATCAAGCTTTCCTCCAATTCCAGATCTCCCATTCCTCTACCTTGATCCTACCCTCTCCCAAACTGGAAATGTTAAAAAAAAAAAAATAGCTTAACAGCTCAGTCAACGTTCATATGACTGACGAGTCTCCTGAGGCCCCCCTCCCCCTTCCCCACCCCCTTCCCCACCCCCCTTCCCACCCCCTTCCTTCTTGCTAGCATCAGCATTTGCCATTTTATTCCTCGCCACAAAACAGCCATTGAGTCCACGAAAAAGATCTTGCTTTTAACTAGAAGAATCACTTGTTCATTTAGGCTGTTCATGAATTTCTCACGTACAGAGCTAGTTAATTCTTACTCTTGATGTAACGAGAGCGATGTAGCCCAGTGTGTGATCTTGGATATATTGCATTTGTCAAATGTTAATATGGTTACCTGGTAAACAATCTGGATTGCAGTACACTTACTCTTTCAGCTGTCCTGTCAGAGAGGCTTTTTTGCCTTGCCAGCCGAAGTCATGAACAGTAATTGTCTTGTTATGCCTTGTTTAAGTTTATCAAATACTCTTGTTTTAAAGTTTTTTTCTGGGTTACGAGAAGTTTTTAGAAATTAGCTTGGAAGATTAAACTTTGTTAAAATGCATTTCAACGTCTTGAATTGTAGGAGTTTGTAATGTCAAATGCGCACAGGTTTTGGTTTGACAAGTTTGTCATAAGTAAATAACTTTGCGCTACAGTTTTCAATGACAACAAATTGCTATTAAATATGTCATGAACAGTGTAGTGTAAGTAGTGAACATTTTATTTAATGTACAAAGATTGTGGTTTAAAATACATCGAGATAATGTATGAATTTTTTTGAAGTTGGTGCGAAATCTATCATTAAAGTTAGCGAACATTTACAGTTTAAAATTATTATTATTATTATTATTATTATATTATTTATTATTATTATTATTATTATTATTATTATTATTATTATTATTCTTATTATTATTATTTATTATTATTATTTATTATTATTATAAAGGATTAGTTTATCCAGACCTAAAAGGTTAAAGTTAAATGAATATAAAATGTTAAATGGCTATGAAAATTGTTATGTAACGTAACTATATTAACGAATTTAATGAGGGGGGCCATCATGCTGAGGTCCTGCATTTTGGGCGCTTTCCGTTACGCTGAGATACCTGGGCTCCGTGAAAAGGGGTCCAGCTGGAGTCGTAAATGGCCAATTCGTCTCTCTCAGATTTCTACCATTTGTGTCCTTGACATAAAGGAGGAATAAAGAACTGCAATTGTCATCTTCAGACGAACTGTGTTATAAGTTTTCGAATATCTCGTTGATATGAAAGTCGTGTCCTGAGGTGTCTGTGTCGTGTGTCTTGTGTGTGTGAATGTGTCGTGTGTGCATAAGTATCTGTCTGTGTCATGTGTGTCGTATCTGGAAGGTGAAGCTGTACTGGTTTCGCTTCTTGTCGTTGAATAGGACCTTGAAGTAGCCTTGATTTGGTTTGCTGTTCTTTACTGACTTTTTGGGAGATGTGATAGTCTTTGGTAAATATGTTTTGGTGTACTTAGCTAAATCAAATGTATAGTATGAAATACTGACGTGCAGGAATATACCAGCTTTCAATTTTGATAGCTCCGTTCTCTGATGAAAAAAATCGCCTATATTGTAAGACTAAATTATTGGGTTTTTCACGTCCGGTAATATTGTAAAGCTATCACTGAATGGAGGATCGCCATTTAGGAATTAATTGATACTCAGTAGGAATAAATCATAATTCCCACTGCTCTTTCCTTCATAGATCAATCGGGAATAGGATGACAGATGTGGACGGTGGCAATAATTTTACTGGGACGACTAAACAATATTACATACGTATCAGTTCCTTACATAATTTAGTACATTCATTTGCATTTTTTATAGTTAATGTATGGCGAGATTCATAAAAAAAATTCACATTAACACTCCTTCCGAGCAAATTATGTAAGTAATTGGTATTAGTTATATTAATTTTTATAAATAAGTTTGCCTGGACGTTATAACTTGATCTATAATGAGAATCAGAAATAACCCATAGTAATAGTGGTATATAAACATAATAAAAGTTAATGACAGACATCACGGATTACTTTGAAGAATATAGCCATAAAAATAAGGGAAATCTATATAGCTGACTCAAATGCAACCAATTAAATACAGCAGGCATGTGAACCAAAAACGTCACCCTGAGGAACACCTGAAATTATATTACTAAAGCTTCAACACTGGCCATCAACACAAACCCTTCAGGTTCTACCTATTAAAAATTCATTTAAAGTATTTCTAAAAGATCCACAATTCCTAAGAATTCTAGCTTATACATACTTTTTTCCACAATTCCTAATACTTTTAGGTTGTAGATATTTTTTCCACAATTCCTAATCATTTTAGCTTATAGATAAATTTTTCCACAATTCCTAAGAATTTTAGGTTATAAATAATTTTTTCCACAATTCCTAATGATTTTAGTTAAAATATAATTTTTTCCACAATTTCTAATAAGTAATTTTAGCTTATAGATAATTTTCCCACAAGGAGACTGTTGGTCTGGTCATCTGATTTTTTAGTTATTTGAATGTTAAGTTAAATTCGCGAAGGAACTGTAAAATATAAACTGTAAAAGATAAGAAACTTGGTAAAAATAAGGAATTGTGAGATAACTTCCGTAGTCGCATAAGAATTAAGTCATGAAACTTGAGTAATATCATTTTTTTTTTTTTTACTAGACTCAAAAAAGTTTTTTTTTTTTTTTTTTTTTTTTTTTTAAGTTAGTGAACCAGGGTGAACTCCCCATGAACAAGACTCTCTCTCTCTCTCTCTCTCTCTCTCTCTCTCTCTCTCTCTCTCTCTCTCTCTCTTTAATAAACTTGTCAGTGCTTGGACTTGCCTTCCTAGTTACTGGTTTCCTAAGATAGTGATATTTGATGTATTTATTTTCAAATGTCTATTCCTTGCATATCAGTAGTATATTGAAAGCCAGGTACACAAAGGGATGTGATATGTTTGCTGATTAATTATGTGGAGTGTTATTGTCTGATAGTTTGTCGATTCCTTCAGGAGTTGATAAATTCTGTCTAATGCTTAATTTAAAGTTGGTCTGTGGCTTCATAATATAATGTTCTTATTACTCCATTTTCAGTTGTCCAAGATAAACATAATTAAATCGTGATATTTATCTCATCGAAATTAGTGGAATTTACGGGTATTTTTTTCGCGTGTTTTCAAATATTTAAATCATAATGTTTATCGCATCAGAATTAGTGGAATTTAAGGGTGTTATTTTTCTCGTGTTTTCAAAATGAGTAAATCATAATGTTTATCTTAACAGAAATAGTGGAATTTAGGGAATTATTTTTCTCGTGTGAGTAGATACGAATGAGGAAGGTAAGCAAACTGCAAAATTCTGAAAGGAATTTTATTTCAAGAATATGGAAACTGGAAGATGGAAAATTTCCTTGTGGTGGTTATTTTTCACGAGTATAAAATATTTAGCGTATTTTGTATTCCTTTTAAAAATTTCCCACTTGTCTACATGTTTAACCCTGTTCAGAGCTTGAAAGCTTTAAATGGATGATAATGTAATGATTTTTAAATTCAAAAAGTAAATGTCTTTAATCCAGCGTTATAATAACTCCGATGAATTAAATTTTTTTCCCAGGAGCATCTACACTTCAAGGGTTTCAATTCTGAAAATATTATTAAAAATTCTTAATAAGGCTTCAGTTCTGAAAAGGTAATTTAGGCATTTCTTAAGGGCTTCGATTCTGAAAATGTAATTTAGACATTTCTTAAGGGTTTCAGTTCCGAAAATGTAATTAACGCATTTCTTAAGGGGTTTCGGTTCTGAAAATGTAATTAAAAATTTTTGATAAGGGTTTCAGTTCTGAAAATGTAATTTAGGCATTTCTTGCTGTTTTCAATTCTGAAAATGTAATTCATAAATTTCTTAAGGGTTTTAATTCTGAAAATGTAATTTAGAAATTTCGTAAAGGATTCGATTCAGAAAATGTAATTTAAACATTTCTTAAGGGTTTCAACTCTGAAAATGTGATTTAGACATTTCTAAAGGATTTCAATTCTGAAAATGTAATTTAAACATTTCTTGCCATTAAATATCAAAGTCTTCAATTCTTCCGTTTAAAAAGTCGAAGTTTAGTCTATTTTGCTGAAATGCTAATGAGAAACGGTCACTATTTCAGTATAACTTAGAAAATGACAAAGGGTTTGAATTAGTCTTTACATCCATAGAATTATCTTCCCTTTACAAAGTCGAGAAAGACGGAAGAAATATAGAATTTAGACCAAGGGTTAAGTGCTGAGACCTATGAGGTCATTCAGCACTGAAAAGGAAATTTACAGTAAGGTTTGAAAGGTGTAACAAGAGGAAAACTTCAAAGCAGTTGCACTATGAATAAATTGTTAGGAAAGGCTGGAAAGGGAAATGGAAGAAAGAGAATATGAACGGAGGCACAGTAAAAGGAATGAAAGAGGTTACAGCTAGGGGCCGAAGGGACGTTGCTAAGAACCTAAAGTGTGTCTTGTAGATGCCGTTTTTATTTTCATTTTTTAACCAAATTTCTGATTACCTTTTAATCGTTCCTTAAGACGAAAACCATGAAATAGTTGGATTACTATTTGTCCAAGATAATTCTGAGTGTAATGTTTAATTTTCGGGCTTTTAAAGTAGTTACGTAAAAGCTACATGTTACTTTCCGCCCCAATCCTATTAAATGATTTATAGTAGAGATGCGAGGTACTCCTCCTGTTACGCCTTTCAAATCTTTTTCCTCTCAATTTCCGTTTCAGCGCCAATGACCTCATATAGGTGTCAGCCTTTGTCCTAAATGATTTATTCTGTTCTATTCTACAACTGAGTATCTCGGCAGGTGATTGACAGATGATATACAGTAGTTTAGTATTATCGAGGTCTCTGGTTTAGTTGGAGGTTTTTGGTTATTTCGGGGTCGGTGGTTTAGTTCGGGGTCAGTGGTTTAGTTGGAGGTTTTTGGTTTAGTTCGGGGTCAGTGGTTTAGTTGGAGGTTTTTGGTTTAGTTCGGGGTCAGTGGTTTAGTTGGAGGTTTTTGGTTTAGTTCGGGGTCAGTGGTTTAGTTGGAGGTTTTTGGTTTAGTTCGGGGTCAGTGGTTTAGTTGGATTTTTGGTTTTTGGTTTAGTTCGGGGTCAGTGGTTTAGTTGGAGGTTTTTGGTTTAGTTCGGGGTCAGTGGTTTAGTTGGAGGTTTTTGGTTTAGTTCGGGGTCAGTGGTTTATTTGTTGGAGGTTTTTGGTTTAGTTCGGGGTCAGTGGTTTAGTTGGAGGTTTTTGGTTTAGTTCGAAGTCTTTGGTTAAATTCGAGGTCTTTGGTTGAGGGAGGAGGAGGAGGTAGGAGGAGGAGGAGGAGAGAGGAGGAGGAGGAGGAGGAGGAGGATTTACCAGTAACTGCTTATTTTCAATAAACAAGATATTTATTCTTAGATAGATAAGCGTTAGTTAAGGAGCGAGGTCTTTCGTTTATTTCAAGGTCTTTGGTTTAGTTCGAGGTCTTCTGTTCAATTCAAGGTCTTTGGTTTAGTTCAAGGTCTTTGGTTTAATCCGAGGTCTTTGGTTCCAGTTCGAGGTCTTTGGTTTATTTCAAGGTCTTTGGTTTAGTTCGAGGTCTTTTGTTCAATTCAAGGTCTTTGGTTTAGTTCAAGTTCTTTGGTTTAGTCCGAGGTCTTTGGTTCCAGTTCGAGGTCTATGGTTTATTTCAAGGTCTTTGGTTCAGTCCGAGGTCTTCAGGTCTCTGGTTCAGTTCGAGGCCTTTGGTTCAGCTCAAGGTCTTTGGTTCCAGTTTGAAGTCTTTGGTTTATTTCAAGGTCTTTGGTTTATTTCAAGGATTTTGGTTTAGTTCGAGGTCTCTGGTCCAGTTGGAGGTCTTTGATCCTGTTGGAGGTCTTTGGTTTAGTTTAAGGTCTTTGATCCTGTTGGAGGTCTTTGGTTTAGTTCAAGGTCTTTGGTTCAGTCCGAGGTCCTTGGTTTCGTTTGAGGTCATTGGTTTAGTTCAAGAGGTCTTTGGTTTAGTTCAAGAGGTCATTGGTTTAGTTCTCCTCTCACGTTGCCTTCCCAGGGGGAGGTCCTTATTCGAGAGCTGATTGCACAGACGAAACTGAAGTGACCTGGTGGTCCACGCGTAAGGCGAATGCGTCACCATGACCGATCTGGCTACCTTGCTGGGGGAAGAGGCACCGGGGTAGTCGGGGCAGTAGTCTTGCGAGTCTCTTCTCCTTTACCCGACTCAAGTACACGAAATGGGACGAAGTCGAGAGAGAGAGAGAGAGAGAGAGGGAGAGAGGAGAGACAGAGAGACGAGAGAGAGAGAGAGAGAGAGAGAGAGGCATCTTGGTCAGTTGCGGGTCTTGTCTGCTTTTGACAGCGCTTCAGGTGTCATTGAGTAACGGCTTGTGCTGATAATGCTCATGGGGGGCTTTTGATGGTGATGGCCTTCCAAACCCCCACCCCACAAAAAAAAACTTTTACACTTTTACAGTTAACTGTTTTCCAAATCGTAAAATGAATACTTCCCTCCCCCACCTTAATGATTAACTCCTTTTATTAGTCTTGCTGTATTATTCATTATTAAATGTACATATTTGATGACTAGGGTTATTTCATTACAATAATTTCAGTAATAACAGTATACAATAATATTAAAAATAAAATTCACTAATGCTAATAAGATTAAGTGATGTAGCATCAGACTTAAAAAAAAAACTTCAGTACTGTTCTTGCTGTCATTTAATTCACAATTGCTGGAATAATTTCTAATATGTAAAATTTTAAATAAAATGGTTAAAAAAAAAAGAAAAATAAAGAAGGACGAGGGGGCATAGTAACTGTGCCTAAATAGAAGAATATTTTCAAAATTGCGTCGAGTCTTCTGTTACTAGGTGGGACTGGGGAGGGCCTTGGTGGGCTTTCCTTTTTCCTTCTTCATTTATTTTTTAATATTTTATGGAAAAACTACTTACTCACACAATCATAACGTATGTGGCCTCAAATTCTGGATTTCAAATAAGTAGGAAAACATAGAAACCGGAGTTTGTCTCTTCCGCGATCCGTTCGCTCACTGGTGGGTCAAAAATCTCGTTTTCTATGCCTTTCCCTTATTTTTCAGAAAATTGGGTTTTTGTGAATTTGATATCAATTTATTGTCATTGACTACTGCTGCGTCTTCATATTTTAATTGTATAAATAACATATTTGATGGTACTGAAACCTGTCTCGTGTATTGGCATACAATCTATTAAGTCTCTCGCATAAATTTTCTTTGTTTTTCTAAAGCCAGATTTTGTTGGTCGAAAATTCTAAGCATCTGTTTAATACTAGTATCCTTAGTATAGTCTCTCTCTGATAGATCTGAATTCCTAAGTACTGTGTACGTAAAGCTCAGGCTTAAATGTTGAATATAAATACTTTTCAGTGTGTTGGGCTTTTGAGTGAGTAGGATGAAACGATCAAGGCAATTACTGACACGGCTTAAGCTGTAAAAAAAAAAAAAAAAAAAAAAATGGAAAAGACAACTGGACTTGAGGAGTGGACAGGGTGAACCAAAATGAATTACCGGGTTACCATAGAAGTATTTGTCTGTACTTTATTGTATTCATAAAACACACCCTGTGGTACTACTGCTCTCATTCCCTCGAGGATTAAGAGAACGAGCTCTGTATGTGGAAAATGGAGAACAGTTGAAAAGGACTTGTGGCTAGTTAAAAGCGATACTTCGTGAGCTCTTCGAATGTTTTGTGGAGAGGATAAAAGGCTAATTTGCTAGGTGGGGGTAGGTGGAGGGGGGGGGGGTCTTTTGGGAGAACAATCGGTGGTATGAAAGTTTTGCTTTTCCTTTTTTTAAATTTTTTTATCTTGTTCAAAAATTGTATATACCCAAGAGTTTTATGGAAATAAAAGTTTATGAATTTTTTGCATTTTATTTCGTATCTGCATAATTTTTACATATTTTACAAGAATGTCAGTACATATTGACCTCTTGAAATAATTCAATATTCATATTGGAACCACTTATATCTACTTGATAGACGTTCACTACTAGTGACATATTGCCCAAAGAAAAATCTACAGTGATATGCTGATAAAACACCAACTGAATCGTAATGATTATGAAATAACCACAAAATCGAGCAGCAGATTATATAGCCATATGCAGTTTCAAGAAAATCACATCTCTTACGACAGGGAAAACGAGACGTGATGTCTAGAAACTGCATGTGAAATATACTCTCGAATATGTGGTTTTTCATATCTGAAGAGCTACACTCACCCATTTCACATTATATTTAGCACTTTACTCCTCTCTTTTTCGGTCAAGGGAAAAAATTAGAGAAAGCTATAAAGAAAGCCCAGAACCTTTCAATGTCTTGCTTTCTGCAAGCACTTACTAATTACTAATCTCTTTAATGGTCTTAGTATGGAGATCTCTTAAAAATAGTAAATAGCAAGTGCTAGCAGAAAGCAAGATACACTGAAGAATACCTGAAGTAACTGTCTCATTTCCATGACAATTTCACACCACTTTTATTCAGCAATTTCTATTACATGAATGGTTCTCATACAAGAAAGCAATAAATTATTTTAATACTAAACAAGTAACTCAATCAGCTTCTAAATGTAGAATTAGGGTGTCATTTACAAAAAGACCTTCTTAAGGAACTAGAAACCACATTAAAATATTCTACCCTATTTGTGCTACCTTTGTAAGAGTAAATGGCCTTCAATTCTTAGCAAATGAAAAATTTAAAAGTTAAATTTTAAATCGGTTCAAGGCTCTGGAGATGAGACTTCAGTGTACATCAAGTAAACTAACACAGTAAATTCAGTCAGTCATTTTCCATCATCTTCATCTTCAATAAACATCCTAATACTATGCAATTGTGAACAGAAGTTAATAAAAGATAGTGAACAATTAAACTGTGGCTGGTAAAACGACTGACTGGAACATCATAAAATGTAAAACAATTCGGGCGAATTATGTATAAGTGGCAAGGTTTTATTATTTTCTTTTATCATACTGAAGCACTAAATAGACATTTCATAAATGCTCAAAGAATTTAATCTCATTGCGTACGGAGGAAAGATTGCATCGCAATGTTTAACAGTCCATCTTTTGAGATGAATTCAGTGCTTGCCATATACAAAGACTAAGTATTTTAAAATCTATGAACTATCTTTTAATGAACTACTGTAGGATGAGAATGGTCATAATAATTTTGGAAGTTGGTAATATTCCTAAAATGGAAAACAAATAATTCCTCAAAATTATATCAAGTATTGACAGTTCTAAGTGAATTACTGCTTACTCGGGGGGTAAGCCTACAAACTACTTTGTTGGGGGGTAGGAAAAGTCTATGAAAAAGCCTAATTAGGTATGGAAAAAGTGTTTCGTATTGAGTTAAACATACCGGAATTTTAGTTCATGATATTTATGTTTTAATTATTAGAATGAAAATGTAAAAAAATAAATAATGTGCATGCTAAACGGTACAGAAAGATTATTTCCAATAAAATAATAAAATAGTGTATTTTAACTTTCGTTGGTGAAACAACACTATTTGAACATAGATTTTACCGTTTCAATTTACGTTAAAAGTTAGGAGTATAATGTTTAAAACTAATGCATGAGGGGAAAATCTTGCACACGTCCCGAGTAAGCTGGAGGTAGGATCACGCCTAAAGTACTGACAATACTCATGAGTGAATCATGTTCTGGTAAGGTCTAATGCTGTAATAAATTGGCAGGTATTTAGTGCTTCATTTGGTGTTCTGTATAATCAACAGTACAATTCAAAATCTAAAATTTTTCCAAAGTGAATTATTAAGTATATAGTAGATATACGACAGATCTTCAATATGACCTCATCAGGAGCTCTTCGTGACATTCATATCTTCACGTCGAGTCGAGACGACTACAAAGTATCTTCTTTGCTGATATGACCCTGTAAAAAAATAAAGTAATTAACTTGACAGTCATGCTATAAACTCATTTTACATTTTACCAAGAACTGTTATACCTGTGCTAATTTAAAGTTTTCTTTCTATTGTAAATTATAGAGAAATTAAGATGCAGCTTACATGACTTGATTTGGTGCAAATAAATTATATACTAGACATTTTTATGATATTTTGGAAGGAATTACCACTGACATTATTCGAAGAACATCCTTTAACTAATAAAACAGTCCAATAAAAAATAATGTGTATGTTAAACAGTACAGAAAAATGATTTCGAATAAAAGATAGTGTAGTTATTTTAATTTTCGTTGGTGAAACAAAAATCTATTTGACAGATTTTAGCATGTTTAAATTTATTTGGTGTACTGAATTTAGGCTGTTTCTGTTCAATTATTTTGTTTCCACTGATAACTAAGAATATATGAACGTGATTAATTTGTGTCCTTATTTGATCCTTGTTGTTAGTATGAGTATAAAGTAATACTAATTATGAGTCTCAGTTACGAAGACCACTTCACGTTAAGTTAGGAATATAATGTTTACAACTTTAGGAATATAATGTTTACAACTTATGTCTGAGGGAAAATCCTGCACACGTCTCGAGTAAGTTGAAGTTCGGATCACGCCTTGTTTGAATTAGTGTCGATCATCATCACCGACAAATCTTTTAAACCTCTGAATCCACAAAATGTGTCCAAAGAAGAAAAACCGAAACAATGCAATGGGAGGCTTCTGCCATTATCGTTCATCGGTAATTATCAGTAATCTCATAATCACTTATTATAACATCTCTACTTATCTTCATTCAACTATTCAAAGGACATTTGTGTGTCTACTGTACTGCACTACTGCTGCTTACTCTGCTAAAGGAACTACTCCCCACACAAACAATTAGATAAAAGTCAGAATTACACACTTCACAAATATTTACAAAATATGTTTGGAAGTTATGAGCAATCGTCAATAAAGCTTAGGGTGAATAAGTGCGTCCCGATGAAAATTATGTCTGACTAACAAAAGGGGCGAAACTTTATATACAAATGAATTTGAACTTAAGCAAAGTAAGATGGAGAAGGCCTTTATGTTTACAGTCCAAAATTAGATTTTTTATAGTACATCAAGCTGGTTACATCAAAGCACAAAATGGGGCAAAACTCGAAAACAATGAAACCAGTGTTTGACATATTATCAAATGTGTTTTAAAAAAATCTCCACGAAGTTTTGATTCCTTACAAATAGTTTTACAACAGATATTGGAAATTTAACGTAATATCACTCGAACGTTGACTTTTGTTGACCCGGAGATATGTCTTTAAATTAAAACCAAAATAAAATAAATATCGAACCCTTCGAGAAGCAGACACATAAGGTTTTAAGAGACGAGAATGAAATCCGGCAGCATCTAGGTGCAAATCCCTTGTTAGTGGGTAGGGAGGGAGGGGGAAGGGACTAGGGATTTGGCCTGAAGGACTCATGGTCGTGTCAAAGGATCCCTTGCCAGACAGGATGTCGTAGGATGGGAAAGTCCTGGGCACCACAGGATGTAACTGCAAGAAAATAATAATACTAATAATAAAGTGTTTGATTCCTAAGGAGGCAGGATGCAACCCGGAACCTTACACTATAAATACCACCCAGTCGAATTGGAGGTCTGATACAAAAAAAAATAATAAAATCAAATCAAATAAAAATAAATAAAAATGAAAAAATACAGTAGTATAATAACAATAACAATAACAATAACAATAACAATAACAAAAAAAAATAACAACAATAACAATAACAATAACACAATAACAATAATTTAATAACAATAATAATAATAAATAATAATAATAATAATAATAACTAATAATAATAATAATAATAATTAATAATATAATAAAATCAATAATTAATAATAATAAATAATAAAGTTAATAATTAATTAATTAATTAATTATAATTATAAATTATAAGAATATAATTATAATTATAATTATAATATAATTATAATTATAATTATAATTTATAATAAATCATAATAAATAATAATAATAAGAATAATAATAATAATAATAATATAATAAAAGCTTACTATACAATAAAATGTCTCTTTCATCATGGTCGTCAAAGGCAAAACTTATAAAAATACTACAATGATCATATAACTGAATATGGGAATATTCCCAGGAAGGCTCCCACCAATATTTTGAAAAATAACTTCCAAGTTTGCCGAATACAATGACTATTACATTTATGATTTCATGTATAATCTATCTTTAAATCCCAGGAGATTTATATACTCTTTCCACAACTGATAAATTCTGAATCTCTGACTACATGCCTTCTCATAATCAAAATTTCCCATAGACTCTACACGAGGCATGTTACTCTTTTCTTGGGAACCACATTCGGGTAGTACGGAGACGGGGATTCGTCGTGGTGGTGGTGGTGGTGGTGGTGGTGGTGGTGGGGGTAGGGGTAGGGGTGGGGTAGGGGTAGGGGTAGGGGTAGGGGTAGGGGTAGGGGTAGGGGTATGGGGTGGGGGTGGGATGGAGGGTGGCGGGGGACAACACCAACAATCCCCCCAACCCCGGCCCAGCCAGGTCAGGTTAGGTTAGGTTAGGTTAGGAAGGTAAGATCTGGTTAGGTCAGGGCATGGCATTCTAGGTTAAGATGAGGACCTCTCACGCCTACCCGTGTCACCCTACTCTGCATCTGCGCCCCACATTCTATTAAAAGTAATTTTACAAATCAGTTTACAAACTAAAACCCAACCCTTTTATTTATAATTCACTTCATTTTTTTGTTGCTTAAATTATGACCAGTAAATTGAAATGCAAAAATTTAAGGATACTTGCACCATGTTTAAATTATGACCGGTAAACTGAAATGCAAGCCACTACTGCATTTGATTTAAGCATTTCATAATACTCTTTAAATGCAAAAAATTCAGACACACGAAACCTGCAATACAGTATTGTACGTGTTGCAGCATACACCATTTGATTCACAAATTTCACTTTTTAACAGCCCTAACCTTGCATCCCATCAGTATAGTGCCCAGGTCAAATTTCAGTGTTCACATGCGGGTCAAACTACTCCACCTACATAGAATCAACTGTTCTCAATGAAAAAATATCTAGGAAATCAGGTACTAGTTTTTGCTGTGACTTATTAAAACTTGCAAGCAACAGGAGACCATAGAACCATTCCATTACCTCTCATAAACCAGATTTCCACTATCTATTACATAAACCCAAGCCTTAAATTTCATCACTGGCGCAATCTGTCCAAGACTTTGATCTTATGACAATTATAAAAATAGCTATGTTAGCCTCACCTATAAATTTCGCGTAAAATTGATATCGCACCAACACCCCGACCCTAACAATTGAATTGCTAAAATAAAGTACATAAAGATTAGGAACCTTACCTTAAAGGGGTCTAGGATCGAGTTCAGCAGCTGCTTCGCCCCCCGTAACCCCCCTTTAGAAAGGTAATCTTAGAAGTATAACATATAGGTTATGATACTAACCTAACCTAGCCTAACCTAGTAGAATGTGTTACCTGACCGGGGGTTGACCCTGCCTTAAAGGAAGTAGGATTCAGCGTTGTAATAGCAGTAGTAATAGGTGGATCTTGGCTATGTACAGGCTCCATCATCGGTTTATTTATCGCTTTATTTCAACTTGTATTTCGTGTTTCAAATGTCATAAATATGAGGAAATAACACAATAACATGGCAAAACCTTCCCTAAAGTGTTTTACCCCACCCATAACCCGCTTTCCCATCGGCCCCCCTTACGAACATTGTTTGAGGCATAATTCTCTCAAGTGTTTTACCACACCCAAAACCCCGCATTCCCATCGGTCACCCTTACCATAGCATAGAGTTCAAATGCAAATTACAGGTTAATTACAGCCGGCTGAATAAATATTACTTTAAATTCTTGTTCAGGAGGTAAAATTCTACAGAAAAACGTCAACTGCCACAGTCTAGTTCGCCGCGGTATACGGGCTTAGATATACCAAAATCAAATATAACCCAATAACTCATTCCTCAATCTCACCCAAGTATTTTTGAAGTTCATGGGTACAACTGATAACAGTTGATAGTCGTCCTCTGCAGTACAATCATTACTCACCTCCATTAGCTAAATATGAATACCTGGCTTCACCAATAATTAATATGATTACCTGGCTTCACTAATTAAGTTATCAACTGTTTTCACAAATCAAGCTAATCATTCAGTAGTCAAATTACTAATGATATTAATGCCCATTGAATTTTTGGGAATCCTTATGCCGTAAAGCCACGCCCACATCAATATTTTTTTCTCATTATTTTTGCATAAATTCTACCTTTATTTCTGTGCCTTCAATCTTTGTTGCCAGTGAACTTAACTAAATCAGTCTACTCTGATCACTTAATACTAACAATCATAATAAATAAAACAGTTCCCATGAAATAGCATCCATTAATTTTCTGTCAACTTGACACCAGAAAGTTGTATTTTTCCAATAATAATAATATTAGTAACAATAATAATAATACAGGCAGTCCCCGCGTTATGACGGGTGTTCCGTTCCTACGCAACGACATAAGCCGGAAAACAGTGTAACCAAACACATCGAAAATCTTAACTTTTAATTCTTTGAAGGTCTTGAAAACGACGTGACCTGCATTTTGATTAAGCTTTTCACAAAAAATATAGCTATTTTTTTTACAGTTCCGTCATTTAGAAGTTGAGTCTTCTGTCGGACTGGTGGCGTAAAACCGGAACATGTGCTGTACCCTGGGAAATAGTTTATGATGAATATATTTGAAGAGCACTGTAACCTCGGAACGGCATAAGCTGTGTCCGACGTAACCCGGGGACTGCTCGTATTAATAATGAAGAAAAATGACAACTTGGAATGGCAATTTGTTCTTGCATTACAGAGGACGGGCCAAAGCTGTCAGATTAAGGGTGAAAATGTTTTATTCTTATAACCTCAGGACCAAAATTTGAGTGAGGCAAAGATACAGTTCAAGACCTAACAGCAAATTCAAAGGTCACCGAATGTTACACCTAGCGATGACCAAAAAATTGTTTCTGCAATATTCTGCAGTTCGATCATAGGCCTTTAGCAATTCAAAACCTGCTCTCTTAAAGGTCACTACTAACGTAAATCACTCTTGTGGGTAACTGGACTCTCTGATTGATACACTATGTATAACAGAGTCAAGAAACTATGTAATACTAAAATTAAGTCATTTAACTTGGCCTACCATAATCGACCTGAGCACCAGATTCTCATAAAATTCACTAATGGCATTTCTAAGTAACAACTCAGCACGAACTTCAAGGAATGGTCCGACGAGTACGATAGCCACTAAGAACTGGCGGCGGGAGGTCAAATGTATTTTGCTGGTTTACTACTAGCCACTGTGGGGGTTAATTACAGTCAACCGACAAAAAATCTGTAAATTCTTCATAAGCAACCAAAATACTAGAGAAAAAGTAAATTTCCAAGGAAATACCCGACGCGTAGCAATTACTTGAGATCTGCCCCAATAATGAACCAAGATTTGTCATTTAACTTAACCTGCCGTTGTTGACCCGAGCCATGAAAGCCATTAATGAACCAAAATTAGCCATTTAACTTATCCTACCATAGTTGACCGAGTACCAAATTCTCATGAACACCACTAAACTAAAAATAAGTAATTTAACTTAGCCTACCATAGTCGACCATAGCACCAAATTCTTACGAAAGCCACTAGCCTAACGAACATCAAGTCAACACTCACTGGTTCGTAAAAGGGGTCCTTCTTTCTGATAAAAATAAATTCTCATTGAGATTTATGCTCTAAAGTTTTGAATTTGTCATTCCATACTCCTGGAAGAAAATACGTATCACGTTCATGACGACACACGACACAAGACCAAATAAAAAGAATGTTCTTTCACTTTTTTCGGTCGTTTGAGAGTCCTTGGAAGATGAAAACGCCCTCTATCTGACCCGTTTTCTTCTATGCTAAATGCAAATGTTTAATGGGTAACACTAAGATTAGAAAGCACAAAGCAGAGGACAGGAGAGAGAGAGAGGAGAGAGAGACGAGCAGACGAGAGAGAGAGAGAGAGAGAGAGAGAGAGAGAGAGAGATGGGTTTATTTTGGCAACGCTTTACCCGAAGTCTCAGCAGAGAATCAAGTCACTCTAATACTATAGAAGAGATATAAATACAATTACATACATACATACATACAACATACATACATACATACATACATACATATATACGTATATATATATATATATATATATATATATATATATAATATATATATATTAAGATTCCCTAGGAAATGGGAAATTTACCATCCAAATTACATATATATATCGCACAAGCTTTAGAGTATACGACAGTACCTTAATATTTGCATGATATCTACTATACTATCAAAGAACCTTACAACCAAAAAAATTCGCAAAATCCTGAAGAATGATTATTCTGCTTCGAGGAATAATTAGTGTGTTATGAAACTGGCGAGTCTTTTTTTATGACTTAAGAGTATAATTACAATTCCTGGAGAGGTAAATATAGACTGGCTGACCAATTCATTAAAATGTATCTATTTCCAGATTTACAGAGAAATGTAGGACAACAGTCACTTGCGATACACTACAATAAAATTAAAATGAGATGCGATGCAATGTAGACTCATAGAGCATTCGATCCTAAGGATGCTGATTGGCTGATACTTATAGCGTATGAGAGAGAGAGAGAGAGAGAGAGAGAGAGAGAGAGAGAGAGAGAGAGAGAGAGAGAGTTGGTTGTGAAACACAATCAGCCGTGTTTGTAATAGTTGCCTTACTCGGATATGGCTATTCATTTATAGGTGATTGATATCAATGAAGATATGTAGTTTCATTTATAGGTGATTGATATCAATGAAGATATGTAGTTTCATTTATAGGTGATTGATATCAATGAAGATATGTAGTTTCATTGATAGGTGATTGATATCAATGAAAGGCATGTATTTATTTTTTCAGGTGGAAATTTGATATTCCATAAAGGGTGATTGATACCATGAAGATATGTAGTTTGGTTTCATTGATATGTAATTGATATCAATGACGACATCCTGTATTTCATTGGTTTATAGGTGATTGATACCAATGAAGATATGTAGTTTCATTGATAGGTAATTGATATCAATGAAGATATGTAGTTTCATTTATAGGTGATTGATACCAATGAAAGATATGTTTCGTTTATTTGATAGGTAATGAGATCAATGGAAGATATGGTAGTCATTTATAGTTGAATTGAATATCCAAGAAGATATGTAGTTTTATTCATTAAGGTGAATTGACATTTATAGGTGATTGATACCAATGAAGATATATAGTTTCATTTATAGGTAATTAATACCAATGAAGATATGTAGTTTCATCTATAGGTAATTGATACCAATGAAGATATGTAGTTTCATTTATAGGTGATTGATATCAATGAAGATATGTAGTCATTTATAAGGTGAATTGATATTTCATGAGATATTGTTTCGTTTTATTTATAGGTGATTGATATCAATGAAGATATGTAGTTTCATTTATAGGTGATTGATACCAATGAAGATATGTAGTTTCATTTATAGGGTGATTTAATACCAATGGAAGATTTATGGTAGTTTTCCATTTTATAGTTTATTAATAACCAATGAAGATATGGAGTCATGATAGGGATTACTACCCATGAAGATATGTAGTTACTTTTATTTCTTTGCAATGAATTAAGTTCTAGAAAGATTATTTGCTACCAAAGTCACTGGAATTTTTATCGGTGAATCTTTTATTTTAGTTGCATACTATTCTGACGAATCAAAAACATGTTATATATGATATCATTTACAAATTATAATTATGAATGTGTATGTATATACATAAATTATAATTATAATCTATACATGA
>NC_061087.1:21999426-22004426 GCF_015104395.2 Macrobrachium nipponense | reverse complement strand
TGAGGCGGCATTTGTATTCAGCGACCAGGCGACACTGACGTAATAATTATTATCATTAGGAGGGTGACACACAGTCTTACCTCAGGAAGGAATGGACGGAGAGAGAGAGAGAGAGAGAGAGAGAGAGAGAGAGAGAGGAGGAGGGGAGGAGGATTAGAGGGAGAGAGAGTGGAAGGAGGGAGGGAGGGAGGAGGAGGGGAGGAGGAGGAGGAGAGAGAAGAGAGAGAAGGAGGGCGAGATGAGGAGGAGAAGGAAGGAGGACGGGACGAGGGAGGAGAGAGAGAGGAGAGAGGAGAGGGAGACGAGAGAGAGAGAGAGAGAGGGAAGATGAATATGATAACTTCTAGAATGAGAATGGAGATGAGCAAGATGTCTAAATAGAAACAAAACTTCACAAGAAAGAAATAAAAGAAAATGAAAGGAAATATTCTAGAAATCATGATAGAGAGAGAGAGAGAGAGAGAGAGAGAGAGAGAGAGAGAGAGAGAGAGAGAAAGTTATTCAAGGAAGAAGTTTAAAGGAGTCGGGGGTGTTGGTTAGTTAAGACTAAATTGATATGGACCTCTGGTCTCAGGTTAACCAACAGAGAGGAAGATATGATACCTTTAGAGGTAAATTATAATGATTTGCATATTTATTCTGAGGTAAATTTGACTGATTTGTATGTTTATATTGAGGTAATTTATACTGACTTTCATGTGTATTTTGAGGTAAATTTGCATATTTATTTTGAACTAAATTTGACTGATTTGCATGTTTTTGTTTAGTACATTATACTGATTTGCATGTCTTTTTAAAGTAAATTATACTGACTTGCATGTTTATTCTGAGGTAAATTATACTGACTTGCATGTTTATTTTGAGGTAAATTATATTGACTTGCATGTTTATTTTGAGGTAAATTATACTGATTTTCATAATTTTTTGATGTAATTTATACTGACTTGCATGTTCATTGTGAGGTAATTTATGCTGATTTGCATGTTTATTTTGAGATAAATTACATTGATTTGCATATTTTTTAGGTGAATTATACTGACTTGCATGTTCATCGTGAGGTAAATTTTACTTATTTGCATGTTTATTTCGAGGTAAATTATACTGATTTGCAGGTTTATTTTGAGGTAAATTATACTAATTTGCATGTTTATTTTGAGGTAATTTATACAGATTTGCATGTTCATTGTGAGGTAAATTTTACTTATTTGCATGTTTATTTTGAGGTAGATTATACTGGCTGGTCGGTAAGGTATCGTCTTGGAGTGGAAGTTATCGAAGGAATGATGGGTTACAATGAGGCCTAAAAAGCGGACAGAGGGAGATTAATGAATAGACGATAGATGGTGAGTGAGTGACTATAGTGGTCTACAGATGTTGTGAGTTGAGTGATTTTGTGATGAAAAGACTACTGAGTATAGTGGCTATGGTGACTCAATACCAGATATTGAATATAGTGTCTAATGATTATGAATATGTTGATGGTATAACAACGAAGTCTTATTTAATTAAACAAACTGGCTGAAGAATATGAATATATTATGACAAAAATTTGAGTCGATCAGTTGTTTATGTCAGATATATATATATATATATATATATATATATATATATAATATATATATATATATATACATACATACACACACACACACACACACACACACACACACATATATATATATATATATATATATATATATATATATATATATATATATATCAACTAGTTATGTCATAGATGTCATACACTTACCTAAACCTTAAAAATCTAATTTTGAACCAAATTGGTTGAGCATTAAAAAATAAATATTTTCAACCTACCATTGATATCATATGAAACAAGAACAATAGATTACAAAGTCACCCTTATTATAACTGACTACATTTGATACCCGTAGCCATGAATTTATTATAAATAAATAAATATCGATAAAATTATTTAAAGTTTGACCAAACAATTTTAACCTGTATACGATTGTGAGGTATGATTAAAATAAAATAAAACCTGAGATACTCTTTTAAAGCAATGAGAGTTTTGAGAAATATGCTTATTATTATTATTATTATTATTATTATTATTATTATTATTATTATTATTATTATTATTATTAATATTATTATCATCATCATCCATACATCATCATCAATCTATCATCATCATCATCACATAATCATCATCATCATCATCATTATTATTATTATTATTATTATTATTATTATTTAGAATTTGAAAATTATTAAAATGTTCAACTGAACGTCTTTTTATCACAAATGGTTCGTGTGATTCAGGTTGAGGAGTGAAGTATGGAAGTGTATTATACACACGCACGCATGCATATACATACATACATACATAAATTTATGTACATATATTTATAATGCTATATATACATACATATGTATAAATACACATATATACATATATTTGTATGTATGTATGTATACATACGCACACATGCATACATAGATCAGCGGGCACGCATCATTGACCGCTTCATCGAAGGTTCTATTTTTGTCGGCCTTTTGATCTTAACCCGGAAGTTGCTGATGGATAGAGAAACAAAATTTATGCGGTATTTTAAGTTCGCCTCTGTTCAATGGACGCGAAAAATAATTGCTATTGAAAGTCCGAGGGACTGGTTCGGGAAACAATGAGAGGCTTTTCCCCTTTCCCTTTTTATAAATGAAAGAAATCATTGATCTACATTTTATTAAGGAAATATTTCTCAAAGGGACGCTCCCGACAGGAAGGGAGTATGTTAATGTATAGGGCATGTATGCATACATACATGCAGACATACAGATATAATATATATTAATAAATATATAAATAATATATATGTATATATATCTCATAAAATGAGCCCATAAAAAGACCAAAATATAGAAAGTAAGTACTTGCTTTCTATATTTTGGCGTTTCTATGGGCTCCATTAATCAGATAGAATTCTGCTGTAACAGAACACTTTTACCACTCAAGCATATATATATATATATATATATATATATATATATATATATATATATATATATATATATAGTATATATATATATATGTATATATGTATATATATAGTATATATATATATGTAGTAAAAAAAATTACAGGTTCATTTACAGAACAATAACTCGAACTCGCTCAGCTATGCTTTGTTCGATTTCCCAGTCTCTGCAATTCATATTTAAACTCAAATATTACCTCTTTTTATGAGTCAAAACAGCGGAAAAAATAAAACAGCTCAAAGGTTTGGGGAGAGAGAGAGGAGAGAGAGAGAGAGAGAGAGAGAAAAGAGTAGAGAGAGAAAAGGCACGGGAGACAATGGGAGTTGAAATAAACCGCCCCGCCCCCTTCCTTCCCCCTTTACTACCCTAACCCCCCCTTCCTCTTCCTCTCTCACTCCTCCCCCTTCACCTACCCTTTCCCCCCTCCCCCACACCTTAATCTTCCCCCTCACCCTCCCGTCCCCCTCCCCCCACCCCTGACAGCCAAGCAATTGTTTGTATCCGAGGGCTTTTGTTTACTTTTTGGAAAACATATTTTCATTCATGTGAGAGAGAGAGAGAGAGAGAGAGAGAGAGAGAGAGAGAGAGAGAGAGAACTTTTCTCTCCCCTCCTCCTCCTCCTTCCTCCCCTCCCTCCCCCCACCTCCCCCTCTCCCTCCCATGCCGGAACAATAACAACACGATATTTTGATGGAAACGTTCCGTTTTACGTGCGTATAAACAGCCCAAATCTAAAATCCACTAAACAATGGCCGGTGAGAGAGAGAGAGAGAGAGAGAGAGAGAGAGAGAGAGAGAGAGAGAGAGAGAGAGTATGAGAAAAAAAAGAGAGCAGGTTGGGGAAAGTGTATTTTTCTCTCCTGTGGAATTGATTCCCTGTACTATTTTTCCAGCTCATTCTTAAAGTCGGCCCGCACTGATGAATAGGTGTACGTATGTATGCGTGTGTATATATATACACGCGTTCGGCAAAAGATAACTCACATTTTTGCCCTTCGTCTTTACAATGGCTTCTGCTGCCAGCTGGTACGATCAAGTGTTTCATGTATTCGTCTTTTTTGGGACAGAAAAGAAACAGTTCACGAGGGGAGAACTCTTTTTCCTTAACGCCCCCCCCCCCCCTCCCCCCACTCTCTCTCTCTCTCTTTCTCTTTTTTGTTCTAATTTACTGATGAATAGGGAAATTGTACTGCAAAGCTTAGGGCTTCTTCTTTTTTTAATATCCTCTTTACAACGTTTCTCGTCTGTGATAGTGATTTTTTGTTTTCTTTCAAAATTAGCTATTGGTGTCCAAAAAGGGTTTTCTATAAGTTCGGCAACAGCGTTTTGTATCACCGTAGCCTAAAGTAACTCGTGGTGGCAGTGTGGCGTTTGATTGCATATACGTTTGCTTAAACGAAAGCGCACGCACACACACATATATAGATATATATATGTTTAAATAGATTCTTCGGTTAAAACAGGATACGTCTCAAGTATAAACAAAGCCCATTAAAACTCTGGTTTAAAGCTAAGGACTATATTTCAGTGGAGACTAACTTCCGCCCTTATCAAGCAGGTGAATGACAGAAGTAGTGTGTATATATATATATATATATATATATTATATATATATATATATATATATATATATATATATATATATATATATATATATATATATATATATATATATGTATGTATGTATATATATATATGAATATGTATGTGTGTATGTATGCATGTATAAGCACAAAAAGAAGAGATCAATTATTAACAAAGAAATGAATAGATGGAAAAATTAATGAATATATAGAAAACATAAGTAAATTATTAAAATGGAAGAAGTGTGAGGAATGTAAAGCTAAATAATTAGCCATAGATAATCTTCATGCAAAGGGCGTTAATATTTCAACGTCATTGTGTAACTAAATCTTCTAAATCAATGAAAGTGGAAATGACACTAGGATGGAACTATTGGGTGACTATACTGTATCTAAAATATGAGTGTTTTATTCA
>NC_061087.1:21981926-21994426 GCF_015104395.2 Macrobrachium nipponense | reverse complement strand
TATCCTGTCTCATCTATGTGTTTGATGTTGCTCCCATCTGGTAACTTTATCCCTTCAGTCCTTGTTACTTTGCCTTTTTGTATGTTGACTAAGGCACATTTTTCTATTCCAAACTCCATCCTGATGTCCCCAGATACAATCCTTACAGTCTGGATTAGGGTATCTATTTCCTTGATGCTCTTACCATATAGCTTGATGTCGTCCATGAACATCAGATGGTTAATTCTGTTGCCTCTTTTCTTGAGTTGGTAACCAGCATCATCTTCTGCAGTACTTTTGCCATGGGAATCATGGCTACTACGAAGAGTAGTGGGGACAGTGAGTCGCCCTGGAAGACCCCTCTCCTGATATTAACCTCTGCTAGTCTTATTCCAGAGCTTGTAAGTATTGTATTCCAGTTGCGCATTGTATTTTGAGGAAGCTGATGGTGTGTTTTCCTCTGCCCCATATATTTTCAGGCATTCTATTAGCAGGTGTGTGCCATTCATGCGAAGCTTTCTTATAGTTCTAGCATGCCTGCTTAGATTTGGTTTTCTTCTCCCTAACTGTTCTGCATTACCATTTTGTCTATAAGGAGCTGGTCTTTTGTGTCCCTACGCTTCCTTCTGCAGCCTTTCTGTTGGTGGGGGGATGGTGTTTGTCTCCTCTAGGTAGTTGTATAGCCTTTCACTGATGATACCTGTTAGTAACTTCCACATTATTGGTAGGCAGGTGATAGGCCTGTAGTTACTGGCTATGTTTCCCTTACTCTTGTCTTTTTGTACTAAGGATGTTTTCTTCCTGTTGTCATCCATTTGGGTGCATGGTGGTTTGTGATACAATGCTGGAGTTATTCTGCTATTCTGGGTGAAGGGCCTTGAAGTTTTTGAGCCAGTATCCATGGACTTCATCGGGACCTGGGGCTTTCCAGTTGGGCATTTTCTTTTATTATATTAAACCGGTCTTTTCAAAACCCGAGACGTCAATAATAATAATAATAATAATAATATAATAATAACGAATTAACTGTTTTACTTATTATTGATTATTATTATTATTCTTATTATTATTATTATTAATTATTCATTATTAATTGATTTATTATTATTATTAATTATTTTAACTCTCCCCGAGATCGGGTCCTCCCCCTCCCTGTAAAGGTAAAAGTCTTACGATAGATGCATCTGTGATGGGGTAGACTAACAGGTACTCCCTCCTATCGCTTCCTCTTCTCTTCTATCACTTTTGTTTTACGATCTTCTTCTCGTTAGCTCCGTTCCCAGCTTTATTGCATAATTTCCTTCTTACAACGGTGATTTTTATCTGTTATTTTCGGTACGGTGTAACAGCCACATTTCTGTTATTTGGTGGCTTCTATTTTCTGCGCAGTACGACTTTCATTTTGTGTCTGTTTTTAATTCTTATTTATTTATAGTTTCTGTTTTGGAGTTTGGTATTGATTTTCTTGTGCGCCCATGATTATGAAGTTCCTTTTCAATCAGTTGTTTGTTAATATGGGCCTTTAGATTGTTAAATATATTTAAGCTAAACTATGTTTGTTAAGTTCTCTGTACAATTTATCCCTTATGTATACATACACACATATACATATATATATGTATATATATGTGTATATATTCATATATATATACTATATATATATATATTATATATATATATATATAGATAATATATATATATATATATATATATGCGAGAGAAACTGGACTTGTGATTTTTTTCGCTTTTTATTCCAAGTGGAATAAGGATATACTATGTATGTATGTATTATACATATATATACATATACATCTAATTCATTTTCGTTCGACCAGTCTACTTATATTTTAGTGTACATATACATATACATATACTTATACAGAAAGACACTTGCATTTTATGGCATACATTGCTTCAGAATGTATGCGTCACAAAATGACGTTCGTACCATAAAACCTTTCTTTTACGAGGCCACCTGTCACGAATTGTGCTCAATAGGAGGCTGCCTCGTTACGCCTTGATTTATGGCCGCTTAGATAGGCAGCCTCATCACATAGTATCACTTCATACAATACGTAGGTCAGTACATTTATACACACACATTATATACGTATGTGTGTGTACTATATATATATACACTTTATTATAATTATATATATTATAAAACTCACACACTCACCCACACAAATATATTCATATACATATATATATATATATATATATATATATATATATATATATATATATTATATACAGCCTATATAGTATATATAGTATATACATATATATAGACAGAAAGATAAATAATTAGATACGAAGGTATGTACATTTATTATTAGGTTATATTATTATTATTTTATCATTATTATTATTATTATTATTATTATTATTATTATTATTATTATTATTATTGATTATTATTATTATTATTATATTTTTTTGAAAAAAAGAAGAATGACCCTCTTTTAAAACAAATTCTGTTCAATAAAATGGCAACGTCAACTAATTAATCATATATTATCTTTTCTATTTTTCTTATTACTCGCTTTTCTGGCTTAGCAATACTTCTTAATAATTGGCCAATATTCATATTGGGGAGAAATCTGAATAATGCTGAAAGTGGTATTTTGTCATCATTATAACAAAATTCTAAATCTAACCCTTTTACATGAGTCTCAATAAGGCATTTCTGCGTCTGCGAAGACATTATTTGATACTTTGCTTTCTTTAAATTATACGTCATTTTCTGAGACTCTCAAGACGCCTGAATTATGACAGTAATATCAAGGCTTAATATACAACGTATCTGAGGTAAAAGGGTAGGCCTACGTCCTTTTTTGGGATGCATCCGTATTCTAGGCGTAATCGTAGGCCTATTCTCTTTTTTATGATGACGTTTAAAAATCTCAGTATTATTATTTTTTTTAACTCGAAGTAACGGGTCATGGAGAATCGTATCTTAGGTTAACTACGAGAACTTTTGAAAATATTGGTCAAACTAGGAAGGATGAATGAATATCAGTATAAATAAATAAATATCTAAGTAAATATATATGAATAAATATAAATAATTAAATAAATCAATTCCAGAACAAGAAATATTGGAAAAACTAGGTTAATGATGAATGAATATCAGTATAAATAAATAAATATCTAAGTAAATAAATATATGAATAAATAAATATATAATTCAATAAATAAATTCAAGATCTAAATGAACATGATTAATCCGTTTAAAGAACATTCTAAGTATTATAAGTAATCTTCAATCCTGAAAATTCTTAAGAAAATGAAAAACAGAAGTATAGCAAGCAAATAAAAGCATATATCTAACTAGAACACAGCTCTTCACATCGGCCAACTCACTAATATTAAAACAAGATAAGCAATACTATGATAGCATAACCGAGATACGTTTAGTTTCGCAACAAAATGAAATTAAAATTAAAATTAAAATTTAAACGCGGATAGCTAATAAGAAAACTGCTCTTCACGTCAACCAACTTACTAAAAAATGAGATAGCAAAACTATGAGAATATAGCCAAGTTACGTTTTGTTAGCAATAAATTAAAATTAAGATAAAAAAATTAAAAGCGTATACCTAATCTGAAACCTACTATTCACACCAGCCAACTCGGAAACTCTGACACGACAGAGCTGCACTATGACACTGTGACAATAACCAAGATACATTTTGTTGGGTAACAAACTGAAATTACAATTTTAAAAAAATTAAAAACATACGAGTATACCCAACCAGAAACCTGATCTTCACATCAACCAACTTACTAAAAAACGAGATAGCGATACTTCGTAAATAACTAAGATACGTATAGTTGGGCAACATAAAAACAGAGTAAAATCGGCGTGGCTGATACGTAGCCGAAGTTAGTCAGCCGTGCATCTATAGATTCTAGCAACGCTAATTCCCAGCCGACTCTACCTCAGTGTTGAATATTAGTGTGCTCCCCTCCATCTTCCCACCCAGATTCGTATCCCCCCCCCCCCCCCCCAACCCACCCAACCACCCACACACACACAACCCCCTAGTCCCTAAATCTCATATACACCTAACGACTAGAATAGAATGCCGGTACTAATGCAATTCGGATGTTCCCCGAGAACAAAAATGACTCCGATCTCGCAAGACGACAGTTATATACATACGCTGTCTGTAAGGTCAAAAGTGAAGGATCCAGGTCCTTCATTCCTTCGCAAATGGATCCATTATGGAGTGGCGTGGTTACGGATGCCTTTCGCCAAGCAAGCAAGCAAGCATTGGGCATCCGGTCGAAAAAGGTTCCATTTGAGTGCGTGCAAAAGAGGTTGGAGAGAGTTCCTATGTGATCGATATTTTTTGTCTTAAATTATGCAAATATTCAGGTTTATTTGTGGGTTATGTACCCATTAACTTGCATTATTTCTTTCTGTGTTTGTAAGTACTGACTTGTAATGAAGCTGTATTTAATGTATCTTGTATTTCAGCAAATCTATAATAATAATAATAATAATAATAATAATAATAATAATAATAATAATAATAATAATAATAATAATAATAATAATAATAATAATAATTTGGTAGAAGACCCTCTTTTAGGCAAATACCATTAAAAAGAATGGCAGAATTAAGCGAGTTGATTTTATATATTGTTTTTTCTATTTTCCTCACAATATCGCTGAGCCTGAGAAGCGAATTGTAAGGAAAATAGAAAAAACATATAAAATCAACTCGCTTAATTCTGCCATTCTTTTAACAATAATAATAATAATAATAAAATTATAATAATATATACTCAGCTAATGACCATTAAACAAATACACGGAATGGAGACAATAAAATTTAATGAGGAAAAATGACTGGACAAGTACACTAAAATAATAATAATAATAATAATAATAATAATAATAATAATAATAATAATAATAATAATAATAATAATAATAATATATACTCAGCTAAGGGCCCTTAAACAAAAACAGAATGAGACAATCAAATTGAATGAGGATGAAGGACTAGACAAGTACACTAATAATAATAATAATAATAATAATAATAATAATAATAATAATAATAATAATAATAATAATAATAATAATAATAATAATAATAATATTTGGTAGAAGACCCTCTTTTAGGCAAATACTGTTAAAAAGAATGGCAGAATTAAGCGAGTTGATTTTATATATTGTTTTTTTCTATTTTCCTTACAATTCGCTTCTCAGGCTCAGCGATGTTTCTGAGTAACTGACGAAATATTCATATTGGGAATTTTCAAAAATCATAAATGCTGAAGGTAATCTTTTATTGGAACAGGATATCAGGTCCAGGTCAAGCAGGGGTCGTCGTCAGTGCTGGTATTATTCCATAGGCGTAGTTCAGTTCGGTGCCGGGTTCGTCTTCGGTTTAGGAAAATAATAATAATAATAATAATAATAATAATAATAATAATAATAATAATAATAATAATAATAATAATAATAATAATAATATATACTCAGCTAAGGGCTCTTAAACAAATACAGAATGAAGACAATCAAATTTAATGAGGATGAATGACTAGACAAGTACACTAATAATAATAATAATAATAATAATAATAATAATAATAATAATAATAATAATAATAATAATAATAATAATAAATGCAGTAAATAAAAATGTTGCAGCGGATTAGACGAACATTACCGATCCAAGTTCAAAGCATGAAGAGAAATACTAAATATCAGAGCACTGCACCATAGGGTGTGAGAATATTAGACTGTCAGTCTTACCATCCCATGAATGAATAATAGACAAAAAATGAGTTTGCTTTGCAATAAATCATACACAAAGGACCGTCTTTGAAAAAAGAAAAAAAGGACACTTATACTGCACGGTCGGATATAATAACGTATATTCTACTTTGCGTTAAGTGACGTATAGTTTTATATGGACGTATTTTTAATTTTTTTAATTTTTATTTTTTTAAATGTCTGAAGCAACGGTGCCAAATGAAACTAGAAAGTACTCAAAGATGGCACCCCTTTGGCGGTGAGCAAAAGGAGACATCCTTTAACTATATATCCTGACCCAGACTGACCTCAAAATTCAAGCCGCTCTTTACTGGGTCATAGGCCGCCTTTCTATAATCTATATAAATGTTCATAGAACCCCACCTGAACCTTTCTGTGATACACTACAGACAAAAGGGCGAAAAGACAACCAAACAGACACGGGTGAATTCAAAGATAATTAATTAGTCCTCTTTAAATAGTAAAAATTTCACGATTTTTTAAAAGTTTTCCAAAAGGTTTTATTTCATTACCGAAAGTATTATGATTTGCAAAGGTGAGCTCAGTTTTAGCGATTCGCGTTCATAATACAGACTCGGGCGTAAAAGGACAAATATAATTAAATAATCGGATGATAATGAAAAATATAATCAGGGGTCTAGGTAAAAAAAAAAAAAAAAAAAAAAAAAAAAAAAAAAAAAAAAAAAAAAAGTCGAATGTTGAAGCAAAACACATTCAAAAGGAGAAATAACAAAGTTGTATAACTGCGTAAAAAATTCGGATAATTGCAAAAAGAACAGTTGGATAAATAAAAAATCCAGATATCGAAAAAAGGTAGAGTAATAGCAAAAAGAAAAAAAAAGTCGGATAACAGCGACCAAAAGTCGGTTAATAGTGAAATAGGTCGGATGATAGCGATGAAATCTCCGATAATTGCGAAAATAATTCGGATAATAGCGAAAAAAGTCGGATAACAGCGAAAAAGGTCGGCTAATAGCAATTAAACCTCCGATTTTAGCGAAAAACATAGGAGAGTACCGAAAAAGGTCGGATAACAAAAAAAAAAAAAAAAATAAGTAAATAATAAAAGATAATAGAGAAAAATGAAATCAGACGTTAACGCAAAACAGAAGCGAACGTTAATAGAGATCAAAATCTGACGTTAAGAAACGGACCACGGAGAACTTCATATAAAGTTTTTAAAGGGTTACGTCCTCTTTTTTAAAAGCGAACCCCCTGGAAGATTTTCTGGAAACCTAACGAATGACTTTTCTTCCAGTCTTGACGGTTTTATTCTGGAAACCTGCGTTTGGTACGTGAATTACTTACGTTTACATTTTAAAATTTAAAAAAAATTGCAAAACAAATGCAGGTATATACTTTTATGATTCTGTACAATTCTGCTGCTGAGTCTATATATATATATATATATATACTATATATATATATATATTATATATATATATATATATATATATATATATAATATATATAATATATATATATATCTATATATATGATATATATATATATTATATATAGATATATAAATGTAATAGTCACAATGTCCTTTTAACTTCTCAAATTCTTTGCTCTTTTTGTGGCTATTACATTATTACATTTACGTATGTATCTGGTAAAAAATTACCAGTAGATATACACACACATTATATATGTGTGTGTGTATATATATATATATATATATATATATATATTATATATATATATATATATATATATTATATTATATCTGTGTGTGTGTGTATGAAGAACCACTGTACTTTTGAAAAATCAGAAACTAGTTATTTGCTGACGCCCTCTGATTATAATTATCACCAAAACTAGATGAATGTTCGATGCATATTCAAACATCCTTCTGCATTCCACCCGTAACCTTGTTCAATATGCTCAAGAATGCATACGGCTTCAGGTAGGTTCTCACGGTCGTTAAGTTAAAAAAAGAAAAAAAATCCCAGTTCCAAAAAGTCACTCGGAACTCGATTCCCGATAAAATCACGTTGGAGCTGGAATGCTGGAAACCAGTCTGGTACATTTCCAGAATGATTATCTTCCAGATGCTGATCATTCGTTGCTTTTACGACATTCTCGTCTGGAAGGGGGGGAATGGGGTGGGTGATGGGGGGGGCCTTTGTCTCATGAATTTTCCCCCTTTTTAGAGGAACATTACGTCCTTGATAGATCTTTCTGTCTTTCATGTGCACATATACGCGCATACACACATCAACAAACACACACGTGCACACGCACACACACACACATATATATATATTATATTATTATATATATATATATATAGATATATTATATATATATATATATATATATATATATATATGAATAGTCATACAAATAACTATTTAGGCTTGGCAACAGAATCATTCAGAATCTATAAAATAAATCTATATATACACTCCGATGTTTATCTTTCCTTCGTGGCTTATACCATTATTTATGCATTTATCACGTTCCAACTTTCGTGATTCAGTTATACATATATACACATATGAATAGTCATACAAACAACCATTGAGACTTGGCAACAGAATCATACAGAATCTATAAAATAAATCCACGATTGTGATTTGCTTCAAGAATTTATTATAAGTGTGAACGTCAGTGTCCACTCACATGCAGGCAATGTGTTCATTCTTGTGTTCAAAACTTTCCCTCTGAAAGATATATAGTGTCTACATTTTGCTCCTGCGTCTAGTGGCCCGAAATAGACGAAGGTCAATGATTAAAGGTGTTGTATTCTTTACCCTCTCTCTGTCTCTCCTCTCTCTCTCTCTCTCTCTCTCTCTCTCTCTCTCATGAGAGCTTTGTATGGGGAGTAAGTGTTGGATTCCATCTTCCTCCCTTTCCCATCTTCCTAATTTCTTCATTATTATTCTTCTCCTGCATCTTTATCGAAGCGTTCATGCGCTTTTTTTTTTCTTAGGTCACTGCTTTCTCTGACCTTTGACCTTTCGCTGACACACTTTTCAAAACAGTCCATCGACACATTTCCTCCTTACTTAAATCCATACTGTTCTTCCACGGTCAATTATTCTGCTAACTTCATCAACAAACAATCCCACCATATAACATCCTTAGTATGCTAGTTATATTATACTGAGTTATGTTTGTCCCTTTTTCATTCTTACGGTTTCCTTTGTCATCCATTCCTTTGGAACTATTCCTTCATCCAGACATACCCTACACATCTCTGTCAGCCTTTCAAACTTACACCTACAACACTAAAAATCTCCTGGTGCCTTTCCATTGTTCAACTTCTTCATGTACGTGGGTGTCATCAGTCTGTCTTTCCTTGTAAATGTCTGTGTATGTGTACGTGTATCGTATGTATGTATACTCATATGTATATATCATATGTAGGTAAGCTCATTTGCGCGTATGTGAGTAACACTTAATTAAAGGGAACTGAATCCCATAGAAATTCGCGTCAAAAAGGCTTTCTTACCTAACAGCTCATTTCTGTGAATTTAAGAAGTTTTGTAGAAAAGACTCAGTGAGAGAGAGAGAGAGAGAGAGAGAGAGAGAGAGAGAGAGAGAGAGAGAGAGAGAGGGGCGTCTCTAGCGTGCAATATGCGTAAACAAGCTCTTGTTTTCTTTTCTTTTTTTCTCTCTGTCTCCATTGAAAATGTCGACGGCAGAACAGAAGGTCGTCATTAAAGTTAAAAAAAAAAAGGGGGGTGGGGGTGATTTTTACTTCGATAGGCCTAACGCCTAAGAAAGGAGGCGATATTGAGGAAAGGCGAAAAATTCTCTATAAAAGGGCTTTTTAAATCTTATTCATGCATTTTTTTTCTATTGTATTATAGTCAAATGGTTATTTCTGAAAAGTGGCTTTTTCAACTTGACAATGCTTACTTGTGACTGGGCGTCTAATTGATTCCGTTTAATTTGCATAAAATTTCATTGAATTTATTTATAGTAAAACATGAATTAAAAAAAAAAACTTATTTTGTGACGATAGCAGTTTTTATGAAAGAAATTGTCAGAATTTTCAAATTTTTTTAGCGTATTCTCATGGGAACAGAAAGCAGTCTTAATACAAAAATCACATAATTTAACTTGACTTTTAACTTCCATCTCCTTCAAATTTCATTTCCATATTGCCCCGCAAACAGCGGTGGATTTATAAAGGTTGGGGGGAGGGGGACCTGGTCACATGTCTCCCCACCCCCACCATGGATATGACTAATAGAACATTGATTTCTTTCAATAAATCACTATCAGTAGCAAAAAATTTGCTTGGTTAATTATAATTCCAACAACAACTGCACAACATCTACTACTATTGTGCATATATACGTCTGTGTATACACATATTAATATTGATACCTATGTACCGTGCGTGTGCACGTCACATATAATATATATGATAAACCTGAGATTCCTAAATCCTCCATTTCCAGCAAATATTTTAACTTTAGCTGCGCATTAATTCCTTGTGTTCAAATCTTCAAGGAGAAAAATACTATTCAGACCTTTATTTATCAGTTTTCTTTCCTTTTATACACGCAGCATACCACATTTTTGGAAAATACTCATACACACAGATACTCACCACAAGTGACTCACTATCAGGTGCACAATTTGCCCCTTAGGTAAATAAAGACTCACTGGTATCTAATTGAAATGTATATATATATATATATATATATATATATATATATATATATATATATATATATATATATATATATAGTGTATGTATGTATAGAATCTACTTCTCGAATTCTTCGCGTTTTTTGAACACGCTTGTCACTGCAAAGGCATTGGATCGAAGAATTATATGTATACGTGTATATATATATATATATATTATATATATATATATATATATATATATATATATATATATATATATATCGGCCTTTTGATTTTTCTTTCTTCGACAACACTTTGTTGTATAGAGTAACTGTGAGTAATAATGAAATGTAACTCTTGCATTGAAATAGATTTCATCCTTTGTAAGATACAGAATAGCCAATGTAAATATTGGAAATAAAGCTTATTATTATATTTATATTATTATTATTATTATTATTATTATTTATTTATTTTGTTTATTTTTTTTTTTTTTTTTTTTTTGCTCTATCACAGTCCCCTAATTCGACTGGGTGGTATTTATAGTGTGGGGTTCCGGGTTGCATCCTGCCTCCAGGAGTCCATCACTTTTCTTACTATGTGTTATTATTATTATGAATCAGCGACCATTTACACCTGGCTTTATTAACAAGACGTAATGAATTAATCATGCATATAGTACTGCACATAACTCGAAGACAAACTCTTTAACCTCTCGACTGCGCAAGAGTTCGAAAATAAAAAAAACCTTATTAAGAGGTTTGAAGATAAAAATACCTCGATGAAGTAGGAATCTTCCATATTGAGTCATTATTTTTCTTTCTTACCTGCACATCCTGGCTTCAAAACATTACATCTGTGTATGATGTTGATGTAATATGTTACAACATATCAATTTCCCAATTTCCTTCTTACGTTCGTGTTTCTAGACCAACAGTGTCCATAAAGTCCGAGGACCATTACAAGTATTTATTGCTCAGAATGGCACTGGGACTTTATGGACACCCTGTATAGTTTTCGTTTTTATGGATCTTTCTCTAAATTCTGAGTAGATGCGATTAGAGCTAACAAAAAGTGAGACAAGAGAGCTACAAGCTTTTCGAAATTATGTGCTTTTCAGGAATATGACAAGCAAGCAGCAAGCAAGCAAGCAAGCAAGCAAGGAAAGAATGAATTATTGAAAGAATGTAAAATAATTGAGGTTAGTTTTTTATTTATTTATTTTTTTAGAAAGAACTGTGACAGTATCCAACATTTACTCACAACTGAATCACGATGTTATGATATTCTGCTACAATGTAAAAAAAATTTAAATAATAAAAAAAGAGGGTGTTCATATATGTATAAGATGCGTCCTTATACGCCGTATTTCCATAAAAATACATAACATAAAAGATTGGATTATTCTCCAAAGATTTCTCGAATTCGCATATGATTCTAATTTGGGTTTTCTTGAATTTTGAAATAAAAACACAAATCAAAATCTACGCGAGTCAAGTAGGCCTATCGTCTGACGTGGCATGAACTGAAGTACTACATCACTCACTCATACACACTCTCTCTCTCTCTCTCTCTCTCTCTCTCTCTCTCTCTCTCTCTCTCTCTTAATGTATGTCATGCGTCTGTGATCATATTCGAGATTTAACAGTATGTAATATCTATTTATCTATCTGTCTATTTAATATGTATGTCATTATGTACGAAATATGATGGAAAACTAACTAACTCTCTCTCTCTCTCTCTCTCTCTCTCTCTCTCTCTCTCTCTCTCTCTCTCTCTCTCTCTCTGTGTTTGTAATCCTTGCTTGAAGACAAAAATGATAGACAGACAGCAGCAAGACGCCTCCTGCAGATGCACAAGCACAGACGTATAACTTGTGACCACAAAATAAAACGTGATTTACATAAAAACAATTTAAATGTCATCAAGTAAAAACAACGGCTGAGATCTGACAGCGTTTACGAAAGTTTCTAAACTGTATATATATATATATATATATATATATATATATATATATATATATATATGTATATATATATATATATATATATATATATATATATATATATATATACAGGTCAGGCCATATGCAAGTAAATACAGTAGGGACATTAAAGTACAAAAATACAAT
>NC_061087.1:21926926-21976926 GCF_015104395.2 Macrobrachium nipponense | reverse complement strand
AGTGCATCAAAACCTTTTGTGATTCTTAATTGTACTTAGTTCTATTTGGTATTGGATGTTTTCCCCATGTAATGCATACCGTAACAAACGCCTGTAATGTATATATTCAAACTTAAAAATAATATATCGAGAAAATTGCGATTCAAAAATAATTGAAAATCCTGAAAGAGGTGAAGTGACTAATCTACGTGCACTGATGAATACAATTAAATCTTGAATATCAGATGATTCTGGTATTCTTAATCTTTTCGGCTCTTCTCTCTCAGGTATGCAATTTTTTTCAATAAATACTTCTGGTTATTCTTCAAGCAATATTGCCTTAAACAGGGTTCTCTGAAGTCGACACTAATTGTGCATCGTCAGATTAAGCAAATTCTCTACGGTCTTGTAGCAATATTCTTGCAATATTCTTTGACTGCATCTGAACATTTATCTCCTACTGCAAAGTGGCCGAGCTGATGTTCCTACTGAAATTCGGCTGAAGTCGGACTTCAGCCTAGTGATCAGACAGACATCCTAGAGATCCCACGTAGGCAAAGGAAATTCGACGCACAATGAACTGGACCCATAATATGGCATATTATCCCCATGGATGAATTTAAAATATTTGGTAAAAAAAATTCTCCAGCTTTAGGTAAAACGAAACTGTCATGATCTACCGCCGAATAATATCAGATCATTCCAAAAGTTGCCCGGACGGATTATGATGATCAACGAATTAAAATGATCTCTGTTTAATATATATATATATATATATAATCTATTTTTTGCCAAAAATCCTTCCCCCGGCGAATTAAATCTAACGCGATATTTTTGTGGCTTCTTCCTCGAAACGTCTCTCTCGATCCGTAGCGGCCGCTCGGAAAATCAAGGCGTCCGAGATTGGATTACGGTGATACCTTGTAAGTCGAACGCTTTTGCCCGAAAGCTTAGAATTACAGGAGCCCACAGCCTTCCAAAAGGTAGTGTTAACCCCCTACCCCTTGATAGGGGGGTAGGGGTGGGACAGATCACTGGGATGAGAGGATGGGTGGCGTGGTCGGCGGGCGGTGGAGGGGGTGGGGGAGGAGGTGTTGTTCGTTAAGGTGTTATGCTGTGACCTCTCTTGTTTTGTGTGGCGCGTTTTAATGTATACGTATGAATGGGATTCGGTTCGTATACTTTTGTGTACGGCTGTATAGGGTGTTTTAATTTATAGGATGTACATTGTCTCGCTGGTCCATTCTCTATCTAAAAGCGTTGTTCTCGAGGCATCTCCTTTATTGCGTTTGTTTAGGAAATGCTTATATACTAATATGCTCTCATAGGCTCCCTTACATCACAGGGATATTTAGAATGATTTTATCTGAGGTGATTTAAATCAAGGCAAATTCAGGAAACCCCGTAATTAAAAAAAGATATATCGAAAAATTAAAGGCATAATTTGCTTTTTAAGTCACAAATATTCTCTGTCCATCTATCTATCTAGCTAGTCAATATCCATATATATATATATATATATATATATATATATATATATATATATATATATATATATATATATAGTATATATATATAGAATGCGATTTCAGAATAACAGTAGAACTCAAA
The DNA here is from genome assembly GCF_015104395.2 of Macrobrachium nipponense. Taxonomy (NCBI): domain Eukaryota; kingdom Metazoa; phylum Arthropoda; class Malacostraca; order Decapoda; family Palaemonidae; genus Macrobrachium; species Macrobrachium nipponense. The sequence continues at coordinate 21,975,336 of NC_061087.1, read as the reverse complement.
CTCATACAAACAGTGCCATCTTCATAATAAAAAATAATAATAATAATAATAATAATAACAATAATGACATTTAATTTCTAATTCAAGTAGCCATGACACTGGCTATTTCAGGTGAATAATTATTGCCATGTTGCTTGGTACGATTACAGATAACAGCTTGACTAGTCGCAAAATACCTGTTCTTCTGTATGAACTCTTCGTCATAGTGCTTGTTTTATTTACTAAAAAAAAAAACACACACACACACACACACACACACGCGCGCGCGCACACACAATATAAGCTTCCAGTTACAACTACCTCCAGCTTTCATTTGACGCTCCCTGGAACTGCGAGTGATCCCGTCATTATTCAGCGCTGCAAACTATTTTCTGATACACGAATCTAAACTCCTTAAAGATTGCGTGATTTCGCCCAAACTATAATCTTTTCGAGATCATAAGCAGAGCTTAGAAGCAAGGGGGAACAATCACCTTAGAAAAAGATTATTGTTTCAGCTGTGTTTCTTAAAAAAATTTACCTGAGATAAAAGGTTCAGTTGCATCAGAAATGTTTTTATTCAAGATCGCTTCAGGAAAAGGTTAGTTTCATCTGGATGTTTCACTGATAATCTTCTGAGGAACATTATGCCGTTTTATCTGAATGTTCCACTGTAAAATCATCCGAGAAAAAGACGCCGTTTCGTCTGAGCGTTCCACTATAAAATCATCTGAGGAAAAGGTGCCGTTTTCATCTGAATGTTCCACTATAAAATCATCTGAGGAAGAGGTTCCGTTTCATCTGAATGTTTCAATGAAAATCATCTGAGGAAAAGGTTCCGTTTCGTCTGAATGTTTCACTGAAAATCATCTGAGGAAAAGGTTCCGTTTCGTCTGAATGTTTCACTGAAAATCATCTGAGGAAGAGATTCCGTTTCATCTGGAAAGATCTGAATGTTTCACTGAAAATCATCATGAATGGTTTCACTGGAATCATCGAGGGAAAAGGTAGTTTATCGAATGTTTCACTGAAAATCATCTAAGGAAAAGGTTCCGTTTCATCTGAATGCTTCACTGAAAATCGCCTGAGAAAAAGGTGCAGTTCCATCTTAATGTTTCGCTAAAACTTTTAATATTACTGACATCCGCTCCCCGCCGTCAGAAGCTCTGGCAAGGCTATACCAATCGCCCGTTACTGCAGTATAGACTATAGTCTCCAGAGTAACTTCTTTAAACTGTTAAACTCCTATTTCATCTGAACTGTCTGAAGTCAGGACGCTTACGGGAAGCCTTAGCAATCTCCACTGACAACCTGATACCTTAACGCTAACTACATCAATTTTTAAAAATTAGATTGCCTAAAGTTTCTCACACCTGCTCACATTCATGTATAAGTCGGTAGCAGCATCGGACACTAGATCACGCGGAGATAATAAGTGATTCTTAGCTATTATCGTGTCAAAGACGCTTAAATTCAACTCGTGAACTCCACGGAGGCTAAAATTACAGAACTGTATTTTGCGATGATTATTATATAAGATCAATTGCCAGTATGTAGAGCCGATTTATATAATAAAGCACATTTATTTTCAGTTAGCGACAACGGTACTGCACGTCCCTAACGTATATTTAGGATTTTTTAAATACTGTTTTGTTATTATTTTTAGAATAATGTCAATGTCATTTCTCAACATTTTTAGTTATATGTATGATAAGTTCGTTACTGTCATTTTTTAATATTACTAATTATCAATTATAGATGACATTACTATTATTAAAGCTGTTGCTTTGCATCGTCATCAACATTTCAATGATACAGAAACTTAGTAACTGCATTGAATAATAAATCTTGAGCCTGTATTGTATAATACATCTTATAGCTGCTGTCATGACTACAGCTATATAGTACATCCTTCGTTACAAACATTATCACCAGTGCAAGTATTTTTCCGAATCGCCAGTTCGGAATTACATAAAAATCTCAAAATCGTTTGATGACAATTTTTATGATCAATTTAAGACCCCATAAAGCAGAGATAAAAGTTGCATCATTAGTGCTTTTATTGGGGAAGCACTTTGAGAGAGAGAGAGAGAGACAGAGAGAGAGAGAGAGAGAGAGAAAACACTTATCCTGCCTTCGGTATTCCCTAAAACATGCCTGGCCTCTCCGCTGAAGGCAAAAAGGATTTTTCCTTTTTATTATTTTTTTTCATTTTCATTCTTCTTGACGATTTCGCAAGTGGAAGTTATGATCTTCCATTTCAGTCTTTCTTGTTTCCTTGTTATCTTGTAAATTGATTTTGTTCGCCGCGAAGATATATATATATATATATATATATATATATATATATATATATATATATATATATATATATATATATATATATATATATATATGTGTGTGTGTGTGTGTGTATGTATCATATGGGGATAACAATCTACAATGATGTAAAATCCTTCTGTAGTTTTATCAAACATATATTCTTGTACAGTATAACTTATTTGATAAAAACAAAAAACTACAGAAGGAAATTTATACATTATTGTGATTGTATCCCCATATCCCCATTTACTTAGAGGTACGACATAGTACTAGCTTCTGTATGTATGTGTATATATATATATATATATATATATATATATATATATATATATATATATATATATATATATATATATATATATATATATATACATATATATATATACACAAACTTACAATGGAATATGAATTGTTCCACTTCTTGCAAATACATCAAATACCTTTAGATCCACATTTCATTGCTTTTAAATAGCAAGCAAAGAAGGCTGCTGGAATTACCGTACATAGAAACTCATGATTTTCATCCATAAACGTCGAGATCTTAATAACGAAGTCGAGGCTAATTCTAAAATGTTCAGCCTACCGATAGAGAAAAAAAAAGCAGGCCTAAAATTTCTACACGAACCTGCAACTGCAATGAGAATGAATAATTACGCCTTGTGAGAAAATCATTTTCCGAATTATTATTATTATTATTATTATTATTATTTCTCATATTGCCGTATAGAGAGCCTTGCAACATATTGATAACCCATTGTAATATCTCTTATTGAATTTCTATTGTGTCTGCAGTCTCATATACAGTGTCTCCTGCTAAAGCAGTCTCGTTTATGTGTCCGTTTATGTATAGGTTGCTATAACCGTCGCCTCCACTATTTGATCCTCAAAAGTTAAAATGGAGAGGGACCTGAATTCTAATAATTATTAGTAATGACGTTCTAATTATAATTTTTGTTAACACTTAACAAGCAGAGTTCTAACTGACGTTGGTTGTTATTATTATTATTATTATTATTATTATTATTATTATTATTATTATTATTATTATTATTATTATACCTTTGCCGAGAATGGTAGTTTTGTCTACCGGAGTTGTTGCTACGCCAGTTTACGGATATCAATCAATCAATCCGTTTTTATAAGGATAGGATTTTTAACTTTAGGTTACATTAGAGGTCCAGCATATTTCTAAATATTTCAACTTCGTCTCAAATTAAATTCCTAAGGAAATTAATAATTAATATAATTACTAACAAATCATTTTGGTAGAAGCTAATAACGAATGCTCGAATTACCGGGAATGACAACGAAGCATTGCCAAACGGTATAAAGTAATAACTACCTCAAAATTACTTAAGCTTGTTAAGATTTGATTGTCCTAACTACTAAACCCACGAAGTTTTTATGCGTCACGTACCATTAATGTACCATTCTCATAGTGCGTGTTAGTCCGTGCGGTATATCTTAACTTATTTCTTATCTTGAATGCAATACGTATCGTGACGCCAGTATTAGTAACCATAAATCAAATTAGAAATCTACCATAGTATTCGTTGCCTAACCTAAAAATGTTTAAAGAAAATCGGTATACTTTTGAATGTACTGGTAGAAATTTTCAAAGTATATTAAAATAAAAGATCGGTATACTTTTATATGTACTGATAGAAATTTTCAAACTATATTTTCAACCTAAAACTGAGACTGATACCACGATTAAAATGGTCATCACACGAATCACAGTTCCAGAGCTCTTTCCTTTAACAGTGTCACAGTTAAGTAATGGACACTGGACAAGGAATCCTGAAACTAACTTATAGAAAATGGAAGCTGTGAATAGGGTTTATGATAAGCCTCGTACTTAAATGTCATAATAAGAGTTTATGACATTATTTGGGTTTAAAATTTTGAGTGAAAGACACTCTAGTTTATTACAAATTTATAGATTTATGCCATAAATTTATGTCATGAACTACACTTCTTTGTGAGTTCATATTGTCTCCAACTTTCTAAGATTTTATGAGAGGTCTTGATCTTAATTGCTATACAAGTTTATAATGTGTTCCGAGCTTAAATGTTCGATAAAGTTACGAATCAATGAAGTCAATGGACGCTGTATCTTATGTGCCCAGATCTCAGATTGATAGTTTATGAAAGAAAAAGTATAAAATCTAGAGAAACAAAATCTTGTTCGACTCTTGCTCTGTTTAATTATTGATATGAATATTTATATTTCATTTCGAAATCAAATGAATTTTCTGTCCGCTGGCACTGTAACATTTGAAGATATATATATATATATATATATATATATATATATATATATATATATATATATATATATATATATATATGTGTGTGTGTGTGTGTGTATATATATAGATAAATAAGATATATATATATATATATATATATATATATATATATATATATATCGGATTTTCTAGGGAACACGTCGCAGACCGAAAGCGGTAGAAACTGCGCAGGCGCGCAGCGAGTGACGATACCAGCCGCTAAGTGGTCTCGCTGGAGTGGTTTGATATTCCGGTCAAGAGAGAATGAGCGCTTGGGTGATTCATGGAGCCTTCTCTGAAAACCAATTTTACTAAGAAGAATATTTAATAAAGCGACAGATGAAAGGGTTCTCTTATTTTCTGGCTATTTTCCTTGCATTCTCTTCTTGCAGTTTAATACATTTTATTCCATTCATTAATTTTGTTTTTTTACCTCGTCTTCCTCGTCTTACTTTTTCGTAATGAACCCCATAATATTGTTTGGAAGCTTTCAAGTCAATGGCCCCTTTGGTGGGTTTGTACCATATGGATGGGGTTCATGTTTTGAATAATAATGATAATAATAATAATGGCGCGAATGATTGATATTATTATTAATACTTATGGAGAATAAAGCATTCGGTAATTCTACTGGTGAAATATATTAGTGTGATATAATCTGGTATTATAATCATCACTATCGTGTTTAAAAACCATCTAAAAGATCTAGTATCTAAGATCATAATCATCTTCATAATTATAATTCAAACTGTTAAGTAAATAACTGACACTTTATTACACTCGGTCATTGCTTCTCAGTGTTCCATATATTTAATTTATTTCTCCTATTATTCGTTTCTCAATTTTTTCGCTTTTTAAATACACGATACTGATCAAGACCGATATATCTGTCTTTTGCGGTATATATTCGTAAGTAGGCGTGCTCTCTCTCTCTCTCTCTCTCTGTCTCTCTCTCTCTCGTTCAGGCATTTATAAGTATACCCCTATATCGCAAATATTAAGCCACAAATATAATTTAATATTGAAATCGCTATACCTCGGAAATCGTATTGTATCTAAAATTCTAAACCAACGGCCCAGGTTCGAACTCGGCTGGCGCCGCTATTTTTATCACGTGACCCTTGAATCGAATCTTATTTATATATGATAATATAAATGAATAAAACTTTGTCGCGACCAATACTTAATTACTCAACAAACCGGGGCGTTCTGGTGTTTGGAGCACTGGGGACCAATGAGACAACGGTTCAAACCTTTCAGGAGTGAAATGAAATACAAAATTTCGGCGGAAGGCCAAGCGCCGGGGAACTACGAGGTCATTAAGCGTTGAAAGAGAAATTGAGAGTAGATAGGTTTGAAAGGTGTATAATCGAAGGAAAACCTCAAAGCAGTCGATGAATCAATTGTTAGGAGAGGGTGGAAAAGTAAGATGGAAGATCGATAAATATGAACGGAAGTACAGTGAAGAGAACGAAAAGGGTTGCAGCTAAGGGCCGAAGGGACGCTGCAAAGAACCGCAAGTAATGCCTACAGTGCGCCGCGTGATGAGGTGCATTGACCGCACTAACTCCCAATACGGGGATCAGACCTTCGAGGTCATGCCTGGCAAAATGGTCTTCGGTCCTATAAGTTTAAACGGCCGATTAATTGATAAATCTCGACTTTCCTTCTCTTCGATTTGACGCGCATGCGCACTGGACTGCAATCGTCGTCTGCGAACGCGGAATGAATGGGTATTGAAGACGTATCGGAGTTACTATGAGGGAAAGTACATTTACGACATATTTTACGTCCTGATAAAAATTATTGTTAGCTAGATTACATTCCAGTGAGCTGGTTTTCAGTCGTATGTTTTACGTTTGAATAAATGTGTGCGCTGTTTTCTTATTCCTTTTTGAATAGACGCTTTAGAAGTCACTGGTAGACTTTTTTTTTCTTTAAATATCCAAGTTAAAAGATTATATATATATATATATGTATATATATATATAATATATATATATATATATATATATATATATTTATATATATATATATCACATTAAACATTTTACACATCGTGTCTGTATTCAAATTTTTCAGTTAAAAGTTTTTTCATAAAATCTTACCTCAAAAAGGGGTAATTTTTATGAAATATTAAAAATTTAGCGCATTCCTAACAGAAACAATGATAACAATGAATATGAAAATGAAAAGACCTCTCTCTCTCTCTCCTCTCTCTCTCTCAATTGCAGACGTTACACTGAGCCGGTCTTGTGTCGGCACGGGCTCTTGCTCTCGAGAGCAGCTCTTCAAAATCTGAAAAAGGCTTTTTGAAGAATACCGAAAAAATTTAATTGCTCACCTGTAGGAATGACCAGCAGGTAATTAATTAAAAAAAGAACATGAAAAGTAGAGTAGGAAAATAATATATTTTCATAGGTGACGCCACCAAGTAAGGATAAAAATGGAATGCAGACTGGTGTCTGAGAGAGAGAGAGAGAGAGAGAGAGAGAGAGAGAGAGAGAGAGAGAGTATGCATAGCGTATATACACAGCCACTCGGAGCTCTGACATGACTTCCTGTTTCGTGTACAAGATAAATTTTCGAGACACCTCTTTCATCAAGGATTTGTGTGTGTGTATGTGTGTGTGTGTGTGGAGGGATAGGAAACGGCTGGGAGGGCTATGTATCGTGGGTGGGGTAATTAGTGTTTCAGATTACGTGGTGGGAGAAGGCTCTAATAAGATATTAGTGAGGATGAGAGTGTTGTAAGCTTGGCCACGATACTCCCGCTAAAAAGGTTGATCTAAGTTACCTTGGGTTGATCGACGTGACGTAGAGGCGTCCCTATGGGCGGGATGGTTGCTCCTTTTTAGGCTACATTATCTCTCAGGTTGGGTTTGACTATGGGGGTGGGGTGGGGGTGGAGACAACAGCAAGACAACGCTACTGATTAACTATTTAAAATCTTGCCTGATAGTTATCTCTGAGAGAGAGAGAGAGTGCTGATCTCTCTCTCTCTCTCTCTCTCTCTCTCTCTCTCTCTCTCTCTCTCTCTCCCTCCCTCCTTGAAGTCATGAGCGTAATGCGCTATCATCTACGCCACAAGAGACAGAAATTAACGACGTCTAAGAGAGAGAGAGAGAGAGGTGCCCTCGCTTGCTATAATGATCAAGTTTAAAACTACAAATATGTATATGTTACGTAATAATGCTATATAGATATATATATATAATATATATATATATATATATATATTATATAAAATATATATATATATATATATATATCCTTTTACAGTCATTTCTCTCTTAGTCCAACATACAGAACATGCACCGGATACGCGAATGTATTCGCACAGTACATTTACAGACATTGGCATCATTTATGTATAAATGGCTCAGTTTAATGCCAGGTCCTAACACGGGCCAGGAAAAAGTCTTTACGAGATACGAAATTCTACCTTTTTTTTTTTTTTTTTTTTTTTTTTGCATATACATGATAATATTTCAGTTCATTTGTTTATTTTTTTATTTATTGATTTTTTTTTTTTGCCTATTTAGGATGATATTTCAAAGTAATTTTTTTTTTTTTGCTTATTTAAGATAATATTTCAATGTCTTTTTTCTTGCATGTTTATATTTCAAAGTCAATATTTGTCGCATATTGAGGATAATATTTCAGTTTTTTTTTTTTTTTTTTTTTTTTTGCATATTTAGGATAATATCTCAGACAGCTCTTTTGCATGTGTAGGATAATATTTCAGGTTTTTTCATATTTAGAATATTAGTCAGTTTTTTTGCATATTTAAAATATGTTTTTCTTTTGCATATTTAGGATAATAATTCAATAATTTTTTTTTGCATATTTAGGATAATATTTCATTCAGTTTTTAATTTTTGCATATGTAGGATATTTCAGTTTTTTCATATTTAGGATAATATTTGTCAGTGTTTTGCATATTCAAAATATTCGTCTGTTTTTCTTTTGCATATTTAGGGTAATATTTCATTCACTTTATTTATTTATTTATTTATTTCCATATTTAGGATAATATTTTAAAGTCACGTGAAACGTGCGAGGCATATAGTATAGACCAAGTTCTCGCTCAGGTGTGCGGGACGGCCGTCATTTGTCGCTAATAACCAGGTAACCCTTGACTAGCAATCAAAATATACAAATCGTTCTTGTGATAAGTGTGTGTGTGTGTGACCAACAACGTCTATTTAATCGTGTTCAGAATAATCTTAGATACTGAGTGTTTTTTGCCATTATGACCAATTATTATTATTAATGTTATCATTATTATTATTGACCATGTGACCAATACCGGCTATTAACCAAATCCCGAATAATCGTGGTAACAGTAGTACAATCCTACTACTGGATTGTTTAAGAGCCTTTATTGACTCAAGAGTTCATTCCCTTTTTATTCTATAAACAGAATTCCATATCTGCAACTTCCCCCTCCAAGCAACTTACGAAAATGAAAATAATAAAACTTCCAAAAGGGTAGTGAAAGTAAAATGGCTTCTTCGTAGTAATAGTAGGCCTAGTGGTAACAGTACTACAATCCTACTACTGGATTGTTTGATAGCCTTCATTGGCTCAAGAGTTCATTCCCATTCTATCCTAAAAACAGAATATCAGGATCTGCAACTTCCTCTTTCGAGGCAACGTAAGAAAATAAGCAAACAAATAAAAATTTAAAGCTACTAAAACAGATCTGACGAACTTGGGAGAGAGAGGAACCGATCGCCCGCCATTACACAGAGTAGAGTTGCCGTTGTTGCTGTAGTCCCAACGCCTTCGGCTGCCAAAAACTCCCGTGCAAGTTGGGGAGCTTTGCGCCCCCCCCCTTCCACCCCTCCCCCCTCTTTCGTCCCTTTGAGCAACGCCTCTTTAAGGTCTTCAGGGAACCTGATTAGGAGAGAGAGAGAGAGAGAGAGAGAGAGAGAGGTGTTCTCCTTTGTTTTGCCGGATCTTAGTATGGTAAGAGGAAGAAGAAACTGAGGTATAAGTAAATAGGAACTGTTGTCGAAAACTTGTAATAATTTTTATTATAACCGTTTTATAAATATATATATATATATATATATATATATATATATATATATATTATATATATATATACACACACACATATATATATACACATATTATACATACATACATTAAGAGAATTTAAAACAAATAAAAACTGTCCAAGTCCAACTTACATGATATACACATGGAAGGACATGCAGACTTAAAACCATAAATAATCGACCAGATAGTTGTATAGAAAGTATAACACATACACACACACACACATACACTTGAGGTACTCTACTACACATGTGACATTATATATTCTGGCTAAGTTTTTTTAATTGACGGTCAACATGTTCCCCCGAGGAGAGACCTTGTACCACAGGGTGCTCTCATTCGCTACGAGAGAAATGATTGTCAATCATTTTCTATACACACACACACACACACAACACACACACACACACATACATATATATATATATATATATATATATATATATATATATATATATATATATTATATTATATATAATTATTATTATTGATTACTATTATTATATTATTATTATTATTATTATTATTATTATTATTAATGCAAATCGTATAAAAGTTTTCCATTGCAACATCTAGAGATTCAGGCCTCTCTAACGGCACTACCCTCCTGTGAGGAATAATATAGTAATGCCTACAGTGGGCCACTTGCGGTTCACTAACGGCGCTACCCTCCTATGAGGAATAATATAGTAGCACCTACAGTGTACCACGTGCGGCTCACTAACGGCGCTACCCTCCTATGGTAAATAATATAAATGCTCCTTTTGTGGTGTTATATTTTGTAAACTTTTAACTTGATTTTCGGACACGAGTATTGAACTTGTATCCGAAATACAAAGTGAAAGAGTTAACAGATTATTTAACGATAAATCTTGATAAATCCGCCGACTGCGCATTTATCAGCATCCAATTAAAGAGATTCACTTTCTCGTGTCATTTCTTATGCATGCGCAGCGCATTCGCGCCGCATGCATGAGTCAATAGAAATCGGCTCTGCATTGCTTGTGGAATATCTAGCAGTCATTGCATCTGCAGTTGCTGAGATCAACCGTTGTTGAGACTTCTTAACTGTTTTAACCGAGACTGAGATTTTCTAACCGAGTTTATCAGACGAAAAATATTTTTATATACGAATTTCCGTCATTTTCACATACATGACGTTTGTAGACACAAATATAATAAGCTACAAACGTGGTTAGGTATCGAACTCGCTATACCTTGGGCATAACTTATGCCCAAGGGGAGTTATAACTGATAAAAGTATATGGCCAGCCAGGATTCGAACCTGAGGGTTTGGTTTAAATAAAACGCTGTTTTCCACTTTGGTGTCAGTTATTCCCAAAATGTCAATTAGATTTAAAACGATATTTGTGGTGTATATGTATATATAATGTAATTGTAAATATATATAATTTAATTGTAATAGCCACAATTCCCTTTTAACTTCTCGAATTCTTCGCGCGTTTTTTCGGATACGCTTGTCACTACGAAGCCTTAAGATCCAAGTGCAAGAATCATGAAGAAATTATGATGTCCGGGAGTGGGAAACGAACCCGGGTTAACATAACCACGACGAGGTCACGCTGTCGTGGTCCGGCAATGCGACCTCGTCATGATTATGGTAACCCGAGGTTCGTTTCCCGCTACCGGACATCATAATTTCTTCATATTTCTTGCCATTGGATCTCAAGGCTTTGTAGTGACAAGCGTATCCAAAAAAGCGCGAAGAGTCCGAGAAGTTTAGAGGGCGTTGTGGCTATTACAATTACATATGTTTCTGGTAAAGATGGCCAGTAGATAATATATATGTATATATTTGTGTGGTGCGGGCGCGATCGCGCGTGTGCAACAGCACGCAAGCTTTGAAGATCGTTTGCAAGATCTGGTTGCGAAGGTGGGGCGATATCGGGTTTCCATAGCGGCCAGACAGGGAGTGCAAAAGCTCTCTTAATCTCGGTTTTCGGAATCTCAGGCAAGCAGCGTAAATCTCTTTATGGGGTCTACGAAGTAAATTTTTTAAAATTTTAATGAATTTATCTTTTTAGGGGAATTGATTTAGAGCAATATATTTATTTCGGTTTATTTGCATTTTTTGTAGGGAAGTATATCGGAGAAGTAAATTTATTTCGTTATTGTCATTAAAAACAATAAATTTCCTTCAATATATACTTCCATCTTAAAAAAATGAACTGATGAAAAATAATCTATAATAAACTTTGTTTCGTTATTGTCTGGGTAATGTATTTTAAAAACGGTATCCCCGGCCAGTACTATTTCCAAGTAAAAAATATTTTTTCTCTCTATTTTTTATATATTTATATCTTTTTGGGATGGAGTAGATTATGGAAATAATTTTCTAAAATTTTTATTTCAGGATGGAGTATATTATGGAAATATATATTTTTTCGATATCGTCTAATTTAAGCAGTTTTAAAAACGGTAACCCAGGGCAGTCATTTTCTCAGGTTAAATGATTGATTGATTTATGGTTACTCAAATTGCCGTTACGACGTCTAGTTTTCAGGTTAAACAAATCAAGGTTAGTGATTAATCGGAATAAAATTTAAATGCCTTAAGCGTTTTAAAAAGTTGTGTAGGTAAATAACTAAATATGTGAATAAGAAACTCGCTGTAGAAATAAATATATGAAAATATAATTATCTCCATAACTACAATTATATATAAATATACATACATATACATATAATACTATACTATATATATATATATATATATATATATATATATATATATATATATATATATGTGTGTGTGGATGTGTGGTGTGTGTGTATTTTGTGTTCGTCTCTCTACCTATTCAAATAATACCTCAAATTTATTGATATAAATAAAAAAAAACAATGCTGCGATACCTATTTAAAAAATGAAGACTTGGGACATTTATTATATATAATATATATATATATATATATATATATATATATATCTATTATATATAGATATTATATCATATATATATATAGCTTTGGCTTATATTCTCATAACGCTATCAAGTTTTTCTAGCACATTTCAGTATTTCTTTCTTTAGCTGTACGTAATACCGTCTTTTTTATATCGTTTTTATTTTTTTTATTTATTTGTTTATATGTTTGTGTAGACACTGTTTGGCTAACATTACGGTAAATGGAAAAATAGTGTACTTTTTGATATTGTCATTAATCATCTTGTACTATCAATACTACTCGTATTACTGAAAATAAAAATAATGACACTATAGTCGAAGTAACTATTGTTATACAAATATATTTAAAATCATATCTATACAGACGTATTTTCAAATGTACGTATTTGTACCCATATATGACTGTGGATTTTTTCTCCATTTTTATTATTATTATTATTATTATTATTATTATTATTATTATTATTATTATTATTATTATTATTATTATTATTATTATTATTATTATTATAGTGGTAGTTATCTATTTAAGAATACACGAGAAGAATGCCATTTTTAAGAAGAGAAAATGAAATGTGACTTGGGACCAATTAAAAAAATATAACGCTTAATCTTAAAAAAAACATATCACCTGTCCGAAAGGTGTGCCAATAGGTTAACAGCAGTAATTAGCACGGTGGGGGGGGGCAATTATAGCACGGCAGAAGATCCGAGACCAATTAGTATAATCAATAAGGGCTGTCGGTCATACCATATAGGCTCATTTTCATGTAAATTGTTGCCAACTGAAAAAAAAAAAAAAGATTATACGGTTTGTCCACGAAGCCGGAGGCCTCATTTTCGACTAATTATCTGTTTACAATTTTAATTTGTTTCTCGGATCGTTTATCTTACATATATATATTTGATACATACAAATACATACAATTTATATATAATATATATATATATATAGATATATATATATATAATATATATATATATATATATATGCATTAAAGTACAAATCTCCTTTCATATCCAATTCGCTCCACCTCGGAAGTTAATATATTTTCATGTAGTACGCCCTGTGGGGACCCCGAAGGGGAATATTTTACTTGATAATAATTTCTTTCTTCTCTGCGGATTCGAAACCGAGAGGATAAATCAGGAACCTTCAGTGACGTCCTTTGCCGACTCGGCCAACGGTGATATATATATATATATAAGTATATATATATATATATATATATATATATATATATATATACGTATATGGCAGTACGTAAACAAATAACTCCATAACACACAAACGTACAAAACTGAAGATAATGTATATATAATGCATATGTACACTATACACACGCGCACTCATGTCTTCAAAATGACATTTGTAGGCACAGCGAAGTTGTTTGGCTGTTCTGTGACAATATATATATATATATATATATATATATATATATATATATATACATATATATATATATAGATATATATATATATATATATATATATATATATATATATGCATATATATATATATATATATATATATATATATATATATATCTATATATATATATATATAGACTATATAGTATATATACTATATATATATATATATATATATATATATATATAGAATATATATATATATATATAAATCACCTGCAAAAGATTTTTTATAATCCCGTCAAGGGTCGTCCTTGGCTACGATACTTCCCATAGAAATGTTATCGTAATAAATGATGAGAAATTTCCTGAGGTCGATCTTTTAAAGAAATGATGAATTTACTTATAAATGGGATGAATGTAATGCATTCAAAATAAATTTATTTAACTAATCAAATCAGTTGGTTTTCTTTTATTTTAAAAACAAAACCTCTCGGAGTTTTTTGCCCCCCCATAAATATTTTTCTTGTCATATATCATGACTAATGATTTTATGATTAATGACATAATAATAATTGATGTTAGTAAAGAGTATATGAATGTCATGCTATCCGTTGAGAGAGAGAGAGAGAGAGAGAGAGAGAGAGAGAGAGAGAGAGAGAGGATGCGTGAACTGTACAAGGAATTCTTTATCGCTTTCCCCATAAGTATTCTAAGAGAGAGAGAGAGAGAGAGAGAGAGAGAGAGGGAGGGAGAGAGAGAGAGATTTCGAACAATAGGGGCGCGTGTTTCTATCTATTGTATTCCTTCACACAATGATGCCCACAGTCCTCCCTCGCGAGCAGCATCCACGCACACACACACACACACACGTACGCACGCATGCGTGCTCTGGGAAACACCTGCCGACACGTACGAACGAACGCACGCTCATATAGAGACGACGGATACTAAACTACTTTTTTTCTGAATTTGTTGAGCGCAGTTTGTGTGTGTGTGTGTGTGCGTGTGTTCTCGATAAAAATGAGGGAATAATGATAATAACCAATAATTATAATAAATTATAAACAATTCCTATCCCTACCCTACCCCAAATCATAGGTCAATAAATTTTATTATACGTATATAAATATATATATATATAGATATAATATTATATCTTATATATATATAATATGCCATGGATAAATGTATACACCCACACCACACACACACACATACACACCCCAACATATACTATATATATTATATATATATATATATACATATATATATATTATATATATATATATATAGTATATATTCATATATATATATCTATATATATATATATACTTATATATATATGCATGGATGATGTATACACACACACAAACACACACACCTACAATATAATATATATATATATATATATACATATATATATACTATATAATATATATTATAATATATATATATATATATATATAATATTATATAATATATATATATATATATTACATGCATGTCCCTTTTCTCATATCATCTAAACTTTTTTTTTTTTCAAACTTTTCCCCCAAAATAATTTTTTTTGAATGAACAAACTTTACGTTCAAATTCTCTTTTCCATAGAGATGGTTAACAGAAGAAAAAAATTTATTTTTTCTCTTATTTTCTCTCTGCAGATTTTTTCGGAAAAGCGAGTTGAATAAAGGAAGGAGTAAATGTATGCAAAAAATAAGTAAATACGGAGATAACTAAATAAATAACTTAACGATTCTGATATCAGAAGATATAGGATGCTTTATCTGTCAACAAATTATGACGTCAGCGGGAATATTAACTGTGATCAGACAATAAGACAAATTTACTTTGGAGAGAGAGAGAGAGAGAGAGAGAGAGAGAGAGAGCTTACCCGGAATACTATCGGAACCTCATGTATCCAAATCATATTTGTTTTTTGTTTTTTTGTTTTCATCTTAATACAAATTTTTATTTTGCAAATAAATTCACAGACATTCCGTCTGTCTTCCTTTCGAAATTATTAACAGCATGAAAGTAATTTTCTCTCTCTCTCTCTCTCTCTCCACGTGCTCGAATTGTTGATAGGCTAATGGATAGACATTCTCTCTCTCTCTTTCTATGTTTAGGGTAATGTCTGGATAACAGCTCAAAAGAGGGGAAAAAAGAGATTATCCGCACTGCATGTACCCTCTCTGGACATAAGTTTTGAGGGTCTCTCTCTCTCTCTCTCTCTCTCTCTCTCTCTCTCTCTCTCTCTCATATCATCGTCGTCGATGTCCATAGTTACTGTGACGCCAATATACACCAATCAATCAGCCAGTATCTTTCTCTTCCGAATTCAGTATCTTCCAAGTCATTGTTCTTTAGTCCTACTTACCTGCACTCGCTCTCTCTCTCTCTCTCTCTCTCTCTCTCTCTCTCTCTCTCTCTCTCTCTCTCTCTCTCTCCAAAGTAAATTTGTCTTATTGTCTGATCACGGTTAATATTTATTTGCAACATTAACATTTTTCTTAAAAAAACATACAAAGGCAAATATAAAATGTCAACACGAAATTCCGATACAAGCTATCTCTCTCTCTCTCTCTCTCTCTCTCTCTCTCTCTCTCTGTCCCTGAATTTATTTGCAAAATTAATATTTCTTTTGATAAAAACATGAAAAAGCAAATATAAAATGTCAACACGGAATTCCGATAGTATTCCACGTAAGCTATCTCTCTCTCTTTTCCTCCTCCATCCTTATCTATCCACAGCATCCCTGACACCTCCACCAGATAAATCTCCCGCAGAAGTACAAAACTTTCTCGCCGCCCTCGAGGGAGACAGATACGCCCGCAAATAAAAGTTTGGTCCATCGGAATTTTTCAGAGAAAGGTTGAAAGAAAGTGTACGTGTCTATTGTCACTTATTTCATCCTCTTTTTCCTACTCTTTCTTTTTTTTCCCTCAATGAATTCTTTCCCTGTTGTCATTTATGTCTGACTTGGATGCTTCTTCTTCTCTCTCTCTCTCTCTCTCTCTCTCTCTCTGCGTTTTTCCTTCATTCCTGCATTTATTTTTTCTATCTGTTGATTTGTTTTCATTCTCTCTCTCTCTCTCTCTCCTCTCTCGGTCATCTCTCTCTCTCTCGCTCGTCTCCTCTCTCTCTCTGTCCTCGTTAAATGCGCTCCCATAGCACAACTATATATATATTATATATATATATATATATATATATATATATATTATATAATATATATATATTTATGTATATATAATATATATATATATATATATATATATATATAATTTTTAATATATATGTACATATATATGGACGTATGTGCGTGTGTGTGGGTTTGCGTGTGTTATGTTAATAACTCGCGTGCATGTAATATTTAACCTTGACATTTCTCGGAGGTTACAGATAGCATTTTTTATCTCCCAATCACTTATTCTCTAGATATTTGTCAGAAATTCAACATTAAACTATCTCATTCTCTCTTTCGCTTCGTTCGCCTCTTCCCATGGGTTAATTCTGGTGCCACGCTCCAATTTTCTTTTTTTTTTTAATCCTTTTCGTCATACGTCGTTCAGCAGTCTCTCTCTCTCTCTCTCTCTCTCCCTCTCTCTCTCTCTCTCTCTCTCTCTCTCTCTCGGAAGGAAATAATTACTCTGTATCTTCTTTAAGATTTTGGGGTCAAATACTATCATGGCATTTTTTTTATTGTTTGTTCTCTCTCTCTCTCTCTCTCTCTCTCTCTCTCTCTCTCTCTCTCTCTCTCTCTCTCTCTCCAGGCTTTTAATTTCGCTATAGATAAGCGTCTTTCGTTTTATACTATAATTACTCGTCATTTCTTTTCATCTTTATTAACATTTCGTGTTTCTCCTACTCTTTATTTATCCCCTCCTCCCTTCCTCACTGCCTCCCTCTCTCCCTCCCTCCCTCCCTCCTCAAGCCTCCCTCCTCTCCCTCCCTCCCTCTCCCTGAATCCCCCCCCCTCCTACCTCTCTCCTATCATCTTTCCTCAACTAACATCATCATCATCAAGATTATGGATTATCCCCTCCACTAGCCCCAACACTCCTGCCCCCTCCTCTCCCTACCCCCCCCCCCCCCCCGTTACCTACCCCCACCCCCACGGCCCTCCTTCATCCTTTAAACTCGCCACATAAATCAATCGGTTACGCTCTGTTCCGGCCCATTGGACCACGTAACCCGCGAAAATTCGATCAGATCCCGATGAATAGGATGACAACTGCTCTCTCTCTCTCTCTCTCTCTCTCTCTCTCTCTCTCTCTCTCGGGTCTGTATGATACTGGTGGTGTAGAGGATTAAGCTAGGTTTAAGCAGCGTTTAGGTAAGTATGCAGGCGGTATGCCAAAATAATCATTATACTCTCTCTCGAATCTTCTCTCTCTCTCTCTCTCTCCTCTCTCTCTCTCATACTAAATCAGGGGCTACTATTAGTATTATTATTAGCACTGATAATAATATTAATAACAAATTAATAATATAATATAATAATATAATCATAATAATAATAATGATAGTGAGCTCATGAAATGAAGAAGCAAGTGACGTACACCATTCCAGTACTCTCTCTCTCTCTCTCTCTCTCTCTCTCTCTCTCTCTCTCTCTCTCATAGTAAATCAGGGGCTACTATCAGTATTATTATTAGCAATAATAATAATAATAATAATAATAATAATAATAATAATAATAATAGTGAACTCGTGGAATGAAGAAGCAATGGCGTACTACACAATTCCATTACTCTCTCTCTCTCTCTCTCTTCTCTCTCTCTCTCTCTCTCTCTCTCTCTCTCACACACACACAGCAGAACGTCCGTCCCGCCCTTTCGCCTACATCATAGGCTAATAGATGACAATAGGTTAAGGGGGAATGGGTGAAAGAGACACCACTGATCATGATCAGTTCCCATTGACTCGCCCCATTGATGTGCACTTCACGGGTTAGATAATGGGTAAGCTGGGGAGAGAGAGAGAAAGAGAGAGAGAGAGAGAGAGAGAGAGGACAGAGAGAGGGGAGACGACAGTTCCGGAAAAGGAGGAGGAGCTGGAATGAGAGAGAGAGAGAGAGAGAGAGAGAGAGAGATTGTTCCCCAAAAATGGGGAGTAGGAATAAGAGAGAGAGAGACAGAGAGAGAGAAGGTTACGATAGTTCCGGAAAATGAGGAGGAGCAGGAATGAGAGAGAGAGAGAGAGAGAGAGAGAGAGAGAGAGAGAGAGACGCGGGGGTGTGGGGGTAGGCCCTATAATCAAACTGTTTCGTTAGATTAGTTCCCTTAGTAAACATATGGTGTTTATGCGTAATCACCATCTACATTAGTTTTTAATTTGTTACTCTTTTAAGGAATATTTATGGTGATGAGACTGATTACCTTTAAAAAAAAATTACAGTGTTTAGGACTGGTTCTCCTTAGGAAATATATTGAGTTGTTAACGAATGGCTTTCCATAGGAAATATATTATGGAGTTTGGATTTGATATTCCATAAGAAATATATTACAGCGTCTACGACTGATTTTCCCTAGGAAATATGTTGAGGTGTTATAGAATGGTTTTCCACTGGAAATACATTACGAAGTTTGGGATTGATATTCCTGAGGAAATATATTACAGCGTTTACGATTTATTTTCCTTATGAAATATATTGAGGTGTTATCGAATGGTTTACCATATATCACGGAGTTTAGGACTGATATTCCATAGCAAATACACTATGGTGTTTACCACGGGTTTTTCTTAACAAATATAATCTGGTTTTGCTATCGACCATCCTCTGGAAATATATTATGTGTTTAAGACTGATTTTCCTTAAGAAATACATCAAGGAAAATTTAAAGGCCTCGATTTTTGAGGCTATAGTATTATTCAAGTTATTACTATTTAAAACATTACAATGATAAGAATAAAACACAATAAACCATAACAATATACCTCAATAATATGTGGAGTTATAAAAACAATTGATATTACGTCCCCTTAGCGTCATATACAATCACATAACGGTCCTGTAATGAAAAAAAAAAAAACATAAAAACTAATAATAACCCAAATAACAATAAAAAAAACGAAAAAATAACCACTATTTAAAGGGCGTGATTTAATTACAGAGCGCCCATCGAAACCACGAGGTAGGGCGTCGGACCCGTAATTGAAAAGTGTCAATGATGAAAGGGTGGTCGATGCTTTCGGTCGCCGGAAGCGGTTGCTTTCGGTCGTTTGTAATTGTTTGTAATTGTTTGTAATTGGTGGTTAGGCTGCGAAGACCCTACTTCGCTCTGGCCCTCATGGGAGTGCGTCATGCCATGTCGAGATGTCGACGGGGTTTATTTAGCCTTCTCTCTCTCTCTCTCTCTCTCTCTCTCTTTGGGATTGATTCTACTAGGGAATGATGCTATGATGCTATCGGGGATTGAGTCTGCTGATTCTATTAGGAATTGATTTTACTAGGGACTGATTACACTGATTCTATTAAGAATTGATTTTATTAGGGACTGATTCTATTGATTCTACGTATTTGGAATCTACTGATTTTGTTCGGGATTGATACTACTGATTCTATTAGGGACTGATTCTACTGATTCTATTTGGGATTGATTCTGTTTAGAATTGATTCTGCTGATTCTATTGATTCTATTTGGGACTGGTTCTATTGATTCTATTTGGAATTGATTCTATTACGGTCTGATTCTCGGTATTGATTCTATTAGGGACTGATGCTATTGATTCCGTTTGGGATTAATTCTTTTGATCCTATTGGGGATTGATTTTATTAGGGACTTATTCTATTGCTTTTATTTGGGATTGATTCTATTAGGGTGTGATTCTATGAGGGATTCCTTCAGCTAATTCTACCGGAATTGATTTTCCTAATCTTAATTGGGATTAATTATATTGACTCTACTTTGGATTTATTCTGCTGATTCTATTTGGGACAGATTTTACATGAGATTGATTCTATTCTGGATAACATTTATTGATACCACTCCTCTATGTGGAATTTATTATTATTATTATTATTATTATTATTATTATTATTATTATTATTATTATTATTATTATTATTTGGTATTTCTGCTGCCACAGTAACCTTGTAAATTAAAATAAAACTTTACCTTGAACTTCATAAGTGTGCCTGAGTCTAATACTAAAATCAATGAATTTCCGAATTAATATTCACCCTTCGCCTCTCTCTCTCTCTCTCTCTCTCTCTCTCTCTCTCTCTCTCTCGAGTGCTATGTGTTTCCCTGAATTAATTTGTTAATTTAATTATTTCACATTCCACTTATTCGTACGTTTCATTTTTATATTGCTTTTATATTTATTTATCTGTTGATTATTATTGTTATTATTATTATTATTATTATTATTATTATTATTATTATTATTATTATTATTATTATTATTTATTGTTGTTGTTGTTGTTGTTGTTATGAGGATTTACCAAACGGCGATGATGACATGTAATTATCTTTTAAAAAGCAGAATTCTCTCTCTCTCTCTCTCTCTCTCTCTCTCTCTGTATATGTATGTGTGTATATGTGTGTTTGTGTTAGGCCGTCGCCTTAGTATTACACACCGCCAGCGCAAGAGCAAACGAACAAATTGTAAAAAAAAAAAATAAAAATAAAAAAAACAGAGTGAGTGCAGTTTTATTTAGGAACCGCGTGACGTCATCCACGCTCACGTCTCTCTATAAGCGCCGGGTAATTAACCCGATCCTAATTAGCGCATGTTTTAGAATGAAATAAAAAAATGAGAGTAAGTGGTTGTGTATTATCACGTCTGTTTATGGAGTGTAATGTATATATTTTGCGGTCATATATTTTATAAACCTCGAAACACGACGATCTAGTTTATCATATGTCAAACAGGTCAGCATTTTTGAGAACTGCACATTTTATGTTTTTAGTTTCAGTGGAAACATGATAATTGTGGTTTGCGGATGTATATATATATATAAATTATATATATATATATATATATATAAATATATATATATATATATATATATATATATATATATACTACTATATATATATCTCAAAAAATCACCATAACGTGACTGGAAAATCTTCAAGTAATAAAAGTCCACAATTATGTAAAATGTGTATTAAAAATACATAAAAGACGGGAGCTTTCGTCTACTTGATCAGTAGACCTCATCAGCCGTACTGATTTTTTGCTTTTCAAAAATTATATACAAAAAAAGTTTTACGAAGGACAGGCAGGACTCTGGGAAAACGTCTCCGAGGGAGATAAACCACCAAAACAAACTCCGTAATTATGTTATTCCTCGTTCAAATGTCTGCCAAAAGACGAGCCGATCGTCGTGGTTGAACTACCTCCTCTGTGTGTTCGGCTGTTCCCTCGTCCAAAAAACTTCTGCATCGGCACCTGCAATGGGGGTTCTTCCTTCCAATGCCTGGGCAGGAGAAAGAGAGACAACCTGGGCAGTAGGAGTGGTGCAAACAACGTCTGTTCTAATATTTACAACTGTAAATATTAGAACAGACGTTGTTTGCACCCACTCCTACTGCCCAGGTTGTCTCTCTTTCTCCTGCCCAGGCATTGGAGGAAGAACCCCCATTGCAGGTGCCGATGCAGAAGTTTTGGACGAGGGAACAGCCGAACACACAGAGGAGGTAGTTCAACCACGACGATCGGCTCGTCTTTTGGCCAGACATTTGAACGAGGGAATAACATAATTAAGAGAGTTTGTTTTGGTGGTTATCTCCCTCGGAGACGTTTTTTCCCTCCAGAGTCCTGCCTGTCCTTCGTAACTTTTTTGTATATAATTTTTTTTTTTTGAAAAGAAAAATCAGTACGGCTGATGAGGTCTACTGATCAAGTAGACGAAAGCTCCCGTCTTTATGTATTTTTTAATACACATTTTACATCAATTGTGGACTTTGATTACTTGAATATATATATATATATATATATATATATATATATATATATATATACCATATATACAGAGAGAGAGAGAGAGAGAGTCTATTGAACTATTTTTACCATACTTTTTGAATACTCTTGCCACTATAAATGCAAGACTTAGATCCGAATGTGTAAGAACGAGGTCACGTTCCCGACCTGACCTCGTGGTCAGGTGTGTGTGTGTGCGTGTGTGTGTGTGTGTGTGTGTGTGTGTACGTATACATTCATTAGTATCTGTTTCCTATGCGTTTATATTAGCGCACATTATTGTACGTTTAATCTCAGCAACTATAGATTACTTCAGACGTCAATCGTGAACGTCCTATAGGATCTCCCCGCTCCTCCAATTCCTCCCCTCCCCCCCTGCCCTCCTCCCTTAGGACCCCCAATTGTTGTCATCATGAACGTCCTCTAGGATTTCTCAGTGGCATCCTCGGACGCTAAGATTATACTCCTAAAGGATTAATATGCGACGTGCGGCTTAAACACCCCTCGATTAATCCTTGCTCCGACGGCGAGGGCATTCGATTCGGGGCCATTAGAGGTCATTTTGTCCCTGTCCTTCCGTGAAAAAGTCACCCCTACGGACCATAGTGGGATAAGGTTGTCTTGGGGCCGCCATCAGTTCCTCGAGCAGAGAGTCTGTAGTGCAAGACGCCGATAAAGATTTCGTTTTCATTCTTCTTTTTTTCTCCTTTTATTTAATTCTTTTTCTCGTTGTTGCATTTTTTTAATTCTTTTTCTTTCTGTTTTGTGATTCGACATTGATCGCGTGCGCGTGAAGCATCTTGAAGGGAAAGTGTTTAATAAATGGTTAAATTTGAACCAAATTTTATTTATTTATTAATTTATTTTTTTATAAATTTTTCTAATTTTGTTTTTTTTTAATTTTTTATTTATTTACTTGACCGGTGGACTGATAGATCATGATCAATGAAGAATTTTTTCCTATACATTAGTGTTTGTACTTTTTAACCATATGATCCATTAATTACTTGGTAATACGTTTTCATTTACATAATAATAATAATAGTAATAATAATTAAGTTATCGCTGCATGGTTTGTCTGAAGCGTAGGTTAACGTAACGAGATTTCACAACAATGATAATAATAATAATAATAATAATAATAATAATAATAATAATAATAATAATAATAATAATAATAATAATAATAATAATAAGGAAAAAAGGCACTTGGTGTAAAGCAACGACACATGGCCAATTCACCTCAGACCAGCTAAAAAAAAAAAAAAAAAAAAAAAAAAAAAAAAAAAAAAAAAAAAAATATCAATCGAAGCAAAACTACGACCCAAGAAGAATTCACCTCGGACCAACTAAATCAGAATCTCAATTATATACGCATGCGCAGAAAACTGCTAAACTCCACTTCACGAAATTCTTCGTCGACCACGCCAAAGATATTTCATATCTACGCCTTATGCCTACACATCTACCGAAATCTTTCGTTCGGGGTCCAATTTCTCGTGGAAAACGAGACGGGACGGGAGTTCGTATACTTGGTGGGGCCAAGCAACGAGTGGATCTCCCCCCAAAAACCATGCTTTCAGGAATCCAGCGATCGGTAATTAATTTGGCTCGTACCTATGATCAGTCAACGCCAGGTAGGTATGCCATTTGGAATGGTAACACTTCATTAGCAAGCGCTTGTGAATGGCATCGAGGTGGGGTTGGGAGGGGGGGGGGGGGGGGGTTATTTGGTGATTGTTCTCTCTCTCTCTCTCTCTCTCTTTGCATTTAGCGGCGTTCTTGCAGTCACCTATTCCTTTGGTCATTTCTTCTCTTGATCGTCAACTTCTCTTCAGTAATTAGTCCTCTCTCTCTCTCTCTCTCTCTCTCTCTCTCTCTCTCTCTCTCTCTCTCTCTCTCTCTTTAGAACTGAAGAGTTTCACTTCACAATATCTGTCAGATTCATCTCATCAAACTCTGACAACAGTCCTGCGGAACAAAAGATATTATTATTATTATTATTATTATTATTATTATTATTATTATTATTACTACTTTCTTTTCCGTGTATCTGAATTTAGTGTACAGTACTTTTTCTATACATGTTGATCTATGTATATGGCCCTGAGTTGAAATAAAGATATTATATATATATATATATATATATATATATATATATATATAATATATATATATATTATCACAACCTATGTGGTCTATTCAGGTCTCGCTGTGACTCATTACTACTACTGGCACCATTCCACTAACGTCAGCTGAAGGTCTGAATTCCTCCTGGGGCGATTACTGAACTTTAAAACGTACTTTTAGTTTCGAACTAAGCATACCAATCGAATTCAGGTCCATAAAAAAAGGGGGGGGGGTTAGGTAACAAGGTCTGTTCTTAATTAGAAAGAGACACCCAGTAGGTACTGTCGTAGGAGGGTATGAAACCCAGTTTTTAAGGTTTGAAAAACCACGATGGCTTCGCTGTTGAATTTATGTGCAGCGAATAATATAAAAAAAAAAATATGATACTCGAGTCGAGTACTTTAACTCATCTGGCATTCAACAGTTTTACTTATGATTTCCTTATTAAGTGTAGTAATGTTTCTACGTATTATAAGATAACATTATTATTATTATTTTATTATTATTATTATTATTATTATTATTATTATTATTATTATTATTATTATTGTCTTGGGTGGAACTGTACATTACTACTTTCTATCTCACGAATCTTAAATTTTGTGTACTGCAGTGTATTTGTCTTGTGTAGCTCTGATTATTATTATTATTATTATTATTATTATTATTATTATTATTATTATATTATTATTATTATTATTATTAACGCATTCCAAATGACATGTTTCATTCCATAAGAAATTTTTATTTTAGCTCCTCTATAGATAGGATAAATTAAGTACGTATCATATGCACATTTTATTATTATTATTATTATTATTATTATTATTATTATTATTGTTGTTGTTGTTGTTGTTGTAAGAGAGGCAGCACTATCAAACACTTCTCCCCAACGGTGACACCATACGACTCTCCAGTTATTATTATTATTATTAGATTATTATTATTATTATTATTATTATTATTATTATTATTATTATTATTATTATAAGTAATGGCTACTTCAGCAGCGTTACGCTTCTTCTCAATTTAGAGGCTTTTTCTTAAAAAAAAAATAGAAGAATCTCTACAAGCGTAATGCTGCTAAGGTAGCCATTACTTTTTAATAAAGCATGCTTGAGAGAGGGTCTGCTTCCTAAGTATTATTATTATTATTATTATTATTATTATTATTATTATTATTATTATTATTATTATTATTATTGGATTATTGAAAGAATTACGAGTAGTATCAAAACCTTCTCCCGACAAAGACGAGAGAAAACCAGACAACCAACTCTCGGTAGGTGACCGCGCCAGATCATAATAGCGGTCGATTGCATGCTGATAGCGATAAGGCGGGAATTGTTATTATCCATTTACTTCGGGGAAGGGAATAAAAAGAAGAAGAAAAAAAAACGTCTGTCTGGGAGCGACTCTATCCACTTAGATCAAGTTGGTATACGATGGAGAAGGGAAGTGGGTAGGGCGTCACCTGAACGTGGGAGTTAGAGTGGAGTGAACATATTATATATATACTATATATATATATATATATATATATATATATATATATATATATATATATATATATAATATATATATATGATTGAGTTATTATTATTTTCATTTCAAAGCAGGCTGCTCTGAAATGCTGGGGAAGTCCGAAGAGAGAGAGAGACCTTACCTTACAGACCTTACAGTTCGTTCGGGTTGCCCCAGGTCCCTCAGTGTGAGCGCCTCTAATGTCTACCAGAGAGTTGCTAGTACATCTTCCGGTATATTTTGCATCTTCCAATCTTGGATGGTCTGGGATGCAGTTCAGATATTTGTCGAGCTTATTCTTAAAACACATCTACGCTCACTCCTGATATATTCCTCAGATGAGCTGGCAACGCATTGAATAGACGCTGCATTATCGATGCTGGTGCGTAGTGGATTAATGTCCTGTGTGCTTTTCCTTATTTTTTTCCTGGTATAGGTTTTTGGGCACTATTAATCTACCTCTGCTTCTCTTTCTGATATTTTAGTTCCATGATATTTTTTTGTGATTCCTTCTATCTGTTTCCATGCCTGAATTATCATGTAGCGTCTCTTTCTCC
This sequence comes from Macrobrachium nipponense, assembly GCF_015104395.2. NCBI lineage: Eukaryota > Metazoa > Arthropoda > Malacostraca > Decapoda > Palaemonidae > Macrobrachium > Macrobrachium nipponense. The sequence goes on along the minus strand of NC_061087.1, from coordinate 21,948,232 downwards.
TTTCTAGACTATATAATTTTAAGGATTGTAGTCTTTCCCAGTAGTCTAGGTCTTAACGTCTTCTATTCTAGCTGTAAAGGACCTTTGTACACTCTCTATTTGTGCAATATCCTTTTGATAGTGTGGGTACCATATCATATTGCAATATTCAAGTGGACTACGAACATATGTTTTATAAAGCATAATCATGTGTTCAGCTTTTCTTGTTTTGAAGTGCCGTAACAACATTCCCATTTTGCTTTACATTTTGCCAACAGAATTGCTATTTGATCATTGCATAACATGTCCTATTCATCATCACACCAAGGTCTTTAACTGCTTCCTTATTTGTGATTGTCTCATTATTAGTCCCCCTATATGCATATAGCTTCCTTCTCTGTCTCCATAATTTATTGATTCAAATTTATCAGAGTTAAATACCATCCTATTTACCTCTGCCCAATCATATACTTTGTTAAGGTCTCTTTGTAGAGCGTTCCTATCTACATCACAAGTAATTTCTAATCTCTTATTCTTGTGTCATCAGCGAAACTACTCACTACCGAATCCTTAACATTACTGTCTATGTCTTCAATCATAATAACAAACAATATTGCAGCTAGCACCGTACCTTGTGGCACACCGGATATTACCTTGGTTTCATCCGATTTCTCATCGTTTGCAATAAACTATCTGTTTTCTGTTGTGTAAAAATTCTTTTAACCATCTTCCTACTTTATCTACGATATTGTGTTTTCTAATTTTCTTTGCTAATATATTATGGTCTACTTTGTCAAAAGCTTTTGCAAAGTCTAAATAAACCACATCTGTTTCATTTTCCGCTTTTCATATTTTTGAATATGTTCTCACGGTGGACTAACAGTTGGGTTTGTGTACTTTTTCCGGGTACGAAACCGTGTTGTCCTATATTAAACAAATTATTTTTTTATTAAATTGTTTCATAATATTTTTCTTCATTACCCTTTCATACACTTTCATAATATGTGATGTTAGACTCACAGGCCTATAATTACTTGCCTCTAGTCTTGATCCACTTTTGAAAGTAGGGGTGATATATGCTAATTTGTGCTCATCATAAATCTTGCCTGTATCTACACTTTGTCTTAATAATATTGCAAGTGGCTTTGCGATAGAATGAACTACTTTCTTTAACAAAATAGCAGGGACTCCATCCGGCCCTGCAGCAGCTCCATTTTTAATTTCATTATTGCCTGCACAATATCAGCTTCATTTAATTTCATTTACTGTCAGCTAAATATTCACTATTTTCTTCCCTTACTTCTATATCATTATCTTCATTATCTATTCTAGGGGTGAATTCTCTCTTATATCGTTCTGCCAGTTATGTTGCAAATTTCCTTTTTTTTCATTAGTTAATCTCCCTTCAATTCTCAGAGGGCCTATTTCTATTCTTCTTTTATTCATCTTCTTCGCATATGAGTATAATAGTTTGGGGTTTTGCTTGATATTTAATAGGGTTTTTTTCTTCCAAGTCCCGTTTTTCCAATTTTCTTTTGATTGTATAATCTTTTGTTCTGCATTTTCTATCTTACTTTTTAGTTCTATAACTTTCCATGCATTTTTTTCTTTTGCAAGACCTTTTTTCCACTTTCTGATTTTCTGGAACAAGATCCTTCTGTCTCTTGGTATGCATGAATGATGTTTACTTTTCTTCTTCGGTATATATTTTTCCACTATTTTCTCCAATATTTTATATAATATCTCCGTATTTACCCTTATGTCATCACTTACGAAAATGTTGATCCCAATCTTTGTTTAATTCTTCATTATTTCTGACCATTTTATATTTTTACTGAGAAAGTTGTATTTTCCAATCCTCCTTCCCACGTTTTTCATTTCTTGCTTATCTCTATTTTCACTTGCTTTGGAAGAACTGTTAATTTCTATGACATTATGGTCTGAAATACTCGCATTATAAACTATTATTTTCTTTAACATAATTCATCTCGTTCACAAATACTAGGTCTAAAGTATTTTCCTTTCTTGTTGGCAGGTGATTTATTTGTTGAATGTTGTATTCTAGTAGCATATCTAATAGCTTTTCAAATTGCCTCTTCTCTTCTGCACTACTATTACTCTCTTTTTTATATGTATAAGTACAACCACAATCTCCTATTCGTTCTTTCCATTCTACGAAAGGAAAGTTGAAGTCACCAGATAGGAGAATAGTCCAGTCCTTGTGATTTCTACATATATCATCCAATTTTTTCAATTATTAAGTCAAACTCTTTAGTATTAGACGGTCTATATATTACTATGTTCATCAATTTTCAGATTCAAATTCTACCGCTATTAGTTCACATTCTGAGTTACTATATTTCTCATATATTTTTCCTTGTTTTTTGTCTTTCCCATATATTGCGGTTCCCCCTTGATTCCTATTTTTTGTTTTCTATCTGATCTATAAGTTTGGAACCCTTTTATTTGATCAGTCATTCCCAGTCTCTTGGGAATACCAGGTTTTCACTTATATTCATTATATCTATTTTCTTTTCATTTTGGGTTAGTTCTTCTAAAGGTACTCTATTTTTCTTTTTGAGTTACTCGTAACTAAACCCTGCGCATTCATCACCCTATGATGGTTTGCGTGTTTTCTCCTTCATTTAATACTGGTAGTAATAAGGATTTTCCCATGTCTCTTTCCTGTTCTGGTATGTTGTTTTTTTTCTTTTTTTCATTTCCAGAAAATTCTGACATTAAAAAATCCAACTTTTCCATAATATTTGATCTTCCTTCATCATAATTATTCATTTTGTGTCTGAATCTGCAATTTTCTCCGTTTCTGCAATATCCTCTTGCATAATAAATACAGTTATTATCTCTTGAGTAGAATTTCGGAGCTGATGCTTTGAAATTTTTTGCTGACACCTCTGCATATCTCATTGGTGGTTTGCTTTTCTCTTTTACCTGATATTCTTGATTTCTCTCTTTATTTGTTTCTTTCTAATTTGGATTTTATTACTTGGTTGGTTATTTATTTGATTATGATTCATGGCTACAGGGTGCATATATTTGCATTTTTTGTCGAACTTACATCCTTTTTTCCTTGCTTTTAGGTTTTTACATATTTTTTTTGGATGCAGATCTCTGCAATCATCCCCATATCCATCTAAGTATGCACATTACCATATATTTCATAGTTTTGACATATCTTAGGATGTTTGTAGTAACATCTTTCTCCAAATCTGCAATTCCCTCTTTTCAAAAGGTTGCAGATTTTGTCTTTTTTGTCTATTTTTTCCTCTTTCCCGTCATTGTGTAGATCTGGGTAGAGCCTTCTTCGGGATTTGCTTTTCTGTTGTCATATCGTAATTATTCTTCGTAGGTATGCTGCTTTATTGCCTCATATGTAGTATCAATGAGTATCTCTGCATCCATACTTTTATCTTGTTCTTTGTTTTTCCTTATTTTTTTCTGTCATTTCATTTTTGAAATGACAGAGAGAGCGAACACGTAAGAATAGACATTTTGTTTTCAATGAAATTCGTCACAATTTATTTCCTCTAAAGAATAAATAAACTCCAGCGGACTGCACACATTCCTTTTAGCATCTGTGTTTGAGAGAGAGAGAGAGAGAGAGAGAGAGAGAGAGAGAGAGAGAGAGAGAGAGTAGGACATAGAAGACACGCAAGAATTCCAAATCATGTACAACTGATGCAGAGGTCGCTGGTGTTACAAACCTCAGACCACAGAGAGAGAGAGAGAGAGAGAGAGAGAGAGAGAGAGAGAGGTTGAACTCCCAAGGTTTTGCATCTGAAATCAAGCTTCTGTCGACGGCATAGTCAATTAATATGGATGGAAGATCCGAACGTTAATTATCATATCTACTTTTGATGGAGTGCTGCACACAACCGCTCGTGGCCTGATGGGTTAGAAATCTGACCCCTGACCTCGAACGTTCTTGGAATTCTATGCAGGTCACAGACTTATAGCTCGGTGTGCTATTTTTTTTTTTAATGCATCTTAATCTTCGCTGTGTTAGCGTTCTGTGCTTGCATTTGGCACCGAGTTGAAAGTCTTATAGTTATCATTAATCTGGCTATTGCATAAAAGATATCTTTCAATATCGCAGAGAAAAGTTGTCTTGCGAAATAGTCCACCATCCTATAATAGTGTTACTAAATAGTTACAGCTTCTGAGGAACCTTTCTTCCACTGGACTATCGCTGGAATCTGTTCACTTCCGGTTTTTGTTTTTTAATGGAAGCATTTTTTTCTATATGTTATGAATTTTCTTCTTAGCGATTCCCAAAACATCTAGTTTTTCTAATTCTCTGGAATCTACATTTCTATATTTCTCTGGAACCTTCCTTCCACTGGGCTATCGCTGGATTCTGTTATCTTCCGGTTTTTTGTTTTTTTAAAGGAAGTATTTTGTGTACTTGTTTTGAATCTTCTTGGCGATTCCCAAGACATCTGGTCTTCCTGATTCTCTGGAATCTATATTTCTATATTGCTCTCTTTCGGTTCCAGGAAACTGTCATTTCGGAATCTTATCCTTCAGGTTCCTAAGAAACTGCGTCCTTTAGGATCGCAGGATTCAGATGATTCCGTTGGTGTGGAAACCTTTGTCCTTACGGTTCTAAGGAAACTGAGTCCTTCTCGTTCTTAAGGCACCGCGTCCCTCTGGTTTTAAGGAAACCGAGTCCTTCTTGTTCTAAGGAAACTGAGTCCTTCTGTTTCTAAGGACCAATCCTATAGGATCTTCAAACATTTTCTAATTAGGTATTGTAAATTCAAAGCATCTGAGTTTTTGGGATTTTATAACTTGTTTTTTGCTTTTTTTTGCAATCTTTTTTTTGCAATTTGCGTCATCGCTATTCTTCTCTCTCTCTCTCTCTCTCCTCTCTCTCTTCTCTCTCTCTATATATATATATATATATATATATATATATATATATATATACATATAGGGATATATATGATATAATATATACCATATATATATATATATATATAAATATATATACAATATATAATATATATATATACATATATAGATATATATATATATATATATATATATATATATATATATATATATTCAAATGAAAAATATATTTATCACTTACTCCCCCAGCGTCAAGCCTTAAGGATTTCCGTCGCCATATCAATATCATCACTATAACTGTTGTTATTATCACTGCTGCTGCTGTTGCTGTTGTTGTTGTTACTGATGTTGTTGTGAGCAACATTTCTTCGAGGTGTTGTAGACAAAGTAACTTTCATTGCCTATATTTAGAGAAGAAGCAGGTTACCCGGCAAATTAGGCATTCAAGCTAACTGGTCAGTATAGTCTTCATGGCTTAAAGGCATGTGTCCATTAGAACGCTAATGTGTATTCATTACCCATCTACCCTCGCTCTGGGCAGCGCGCGCGCATGCGCGCGACTACGCCAAGCTAAATCAGGGTGTGAGGGGTTGGTTTATAATGTTAAAAACACACTCACAAACACACAAACACACGCACACAGACACAAGGATTAATCGGGTCTACCAGCTAGCTAGAAGCTATTGTACGCTGACAATCCTTTGCAAATTCCAAAACGAAGCGAATTTCTTTTTTTCCCTTTCCGCGTATCAAAGTCAAGTTGCATAAATGTCAAGTCCTGGAAACAGATCGTCATCTCAATCGGCTCGTGGCCAACGGAGTAAACAACGACGCCATGTTTACGCGTTGGCGAAAGAACGCCCCCAAAATTCACCAGTCGGAGCTGCTGGGTGAAAAAAACGCCATCAGCTGATTGTCCGTCGCTGCGTAAACAATCACCGCCATCTTGAATTGAAACAATGGGGGTTTTCATTCACATTGCCATGATAATTAATGTTCGTGATTTGTAATACTGTAGCTGGTGGTGTTGTGAGGGTAAGGATACACGCCGTATAGCTGTTTTTGTTTTTCTTGGAAAAAAAAAAAACAAAAAAAAGAAAAAAAAAAGATGGAGATAGCGCGCGCAGACAAGGACAAGCGCGCGCACACAAACTACACACACACACACACACACACACATATATATACTATATATATATAATATATATATATACTATATATATATATATATATATATAATATATGATATATATACGATGATATATATATATATATATATATATATATATATATATACAATAATATATATATATATATATATATATAATATATATATATATTATATATATATATATATATATATATATATATATATATATATATTATACTAATATATATATTCTAAGCTGCACACACAAACATTGTAACCAATCCCATTAATTTCAGGATATGTTATAGTCCTATATTTGTAAAGGTAACGGAATCTATATATTTTTAATTCTCAAGGTAAATGTGATGCTAATTTGTTAAGTAAACATTTCCCATTTATATCATACTTATCTAATATATGTCGCATGGACAGTTTATTCTGCATTTAGCCTAAGAAAAGGGATTTCCAAATGAAGTTGTTCTCTCTGTTGTGTCTTTTGCTTCATGGCCGATCTTATTATGTAATCGTAACTTGTAATTGTTGAAGAAATATTATTGTTTGTTTGTATGGTGTTTTTACGTTGCATGGAACCAGTGGTTATTCAGCAACGGGACCAACAGCTTTACGTGACTTCCGAACCACGTCGAGAGTGAACTTCTATCACCAGGAATACACATCTCTCACTCCTCAATGGAATGGCCGAGAATCGAACCCGCGACCACCGAGATAAGAAGGAAACACCAAACCAACCACGCCACTGAGGCGCTTAATTGAATGAAACGTTTGCGTTTTTAAACACCTCTATGAGCAAGAGCCCGTGCTGGCATAAGTTCAGCTAAATCTAAAACAACATTTTAAACGTCACACCAAATTTCTATAGGTACTTAATATCGAACCCCTTTGTAATCACCGTTTAATGACATTCCTAATGACCTGGTCGGCGCAAATGACCCACGAGAGACAGACAGATGGGAGAAAAGGAACGAGGAAAGGTCATCGGCGACAGAGGTCACTTTACAAGGGGCATCAGGGCATCAGCACGTGCTTCGACTTACCTTCTTAACCACCTTCCCTCCCCACCCAAAACCCCCACCGGTGATCCATCCTTGGAGGAATCCATCAACCCCCATTAGGCCAGTGAACCCCAGGGGGCTGACCCCATCAAATACCCTCCCCTCCCTACCATAACCCAACCCCTTGATCCCATTCAATACCCTACCTCCCCTGCTCTACCCTGCCCCAATCTCATCCATTCTCTGAGACCGTTCTGGGTCACTTCCAGAAACTTGACCCGTTGTCTTCGCAGTCGTTTGGGTATTGTGGACGACATATACCCGGATAAGTAGCTCCTGCCCACAAAGGGAGCCCTGAAGGAACGCGAAGGATCAGCCTAAATGAGCCCTTGGCAGATGTCTAGACCCGAGAAGCTTCCTTTTGTCGCGAGGACAATAGGATCTTCGGCTGCCTCTGGAATGAAGTGGCGGGCGTCAATGGACTAGCTCCTGTAGGATACTGAACGCCGAGATTAACCTGCCTTGTAGGATTTAACGAATCCTACAAACCCATCGTGTTTCAGTTTTGTTTACAAGACGGGCGCCATTTCACAAGCGTGACTGAATTGTTTACTATTCAAAGGACGTTTTCGCAAGGCTGAAGGACTCCAGCCCTATCTCATTTAGGACACAATGTCAGGGCGAGCCGGGCAGACGCAGGAAGGATACCAGCGCAGGATACAGAACAGAAAGAACAACTTCATTTGGGAATCCTTTTACTGGCAGTGTGTGACGAATCGAGAACAAGGAAGGAAGAGAGAGCGAGAGAGAGAGAGAGAGGAGAAAGAACCGAGGAGCCTGCAGGACTTCGGAAACCCGACGCCCTTAGTAAGAAACCGTTTGAGGAATGCTGAGACACGAAGGACCCATTGTAAAAGCACGTGAAAGGTCTTAATAGGAGTGGATCCTTTCGCTGATCACTTAAGGGAGCTAAGTGCGAAAATAAATAAGCTTGCAAGGTTGGCACCTGTCAAAATAAATCGTCCTTTTCTTTACTACAGAGTCAGTCTCTTCATTCTCTCTCTCTCTCTCTCTCTCTCTCTCTCTCTCTCTCTCTCCACTACGTATTTTTCACCGACACTATTTACTGTTTACTGTACTTAACCTCTCTCTCTCTCTACGTGTTTTCCTCTCCCATACTGTTTACTGTATTTAGCCTCTCTCTCTCTCTCTCTCTCTCTCTCTCTCTCCTCTCTCTCTCTCTAATTCTCCTCCTCTTCTTCCAATTCTGCCATTCACTCTCCTGCTTGACCACTTGCACGATATCCTATAATTTGGAGAATTCGAGTGTCATCGCATAGTGACACTCGAGCCATGTTACTGAGAAGCGAATTGTAAGAAAAATAGAAAAAAAAAAACAATATATCAAATCAACTCGTTTCATTCTGCCATTCTTTTTAACAGCATTTGCCTAAAAGAGGGTCTTTTACCAAAATAATATAATATAAAATAATAATAATAATAATAATAATAATAATAATAATAATAATAATAATAATAACAAAGCATCGATATCACGGCCCATCAAACCCGCAACGCCATGAAAAGAACCTGTCAGCCTCTGCTGACGTTTAGAGACTCTGCCGTCAAGTCCTCGCTGACGTCCTTTGACAAACGGAGCTTGACAGCTACTTCCCTGCAACTGGTCTCCCACCTCACCTGCCAAGATCCCCGGTTTTAATATTCGGGGGAATTGGGAAACCCCCCTCAAACTCCCCCACCCCACCCCATAACCTCCAACCTCCTCCCATTTTTTTTTTTTATAAACGGAGTTTTTCTTACGTTTCTCTTATTTCTTTAATTTTCTCACGAGAGAATGTGAGTTGCGGTGTTTCCGTATAATTAATCATATATACCGTATGTAGGTTTATACATTTTATATATATATATAATATATATATATAATGATATATAGATATATATAGATATAATATATATATATATATATATATATATTATATATATTTATATGTAATATTAATATTATTAATAATATATATATATATATAGTATATATATATATATATTATATTGTTAATATATATTAATATATATATAATATATATATATATATATATATATTATATATATATATATATTATAAAACCAATGCATCATCTAGAGATACCCCGCCCCACCAAAAAAAAATAATATAATTACGTACTCACTGACTACGCTTATACGTATGTTTGTGTGCTCGTCCTCGTGTATATTTGCTCGTAAACGAATACTCTTGCGCGTATCAGAGCAAGAGGGGTTTCACAATAAATTCGCCTTGCGTCGAGATAACTCTCAAACGCTAATTATAGCCATCAATTATTTTGATAATCTCGATAATAAGAGGGATTGTCTGCAAATCAGCGCCTCGGTAAAGCAACAAACCCACTTCTGCCTTCGGACCTCCTCGAGTTTTGTAAATTTTGTCTACGTGTTCTTTCAACCCCGTTCCTTAATGGCTTCTTGAAAGAGAGAGAGAGAGAGAGAGAGAGAGAGGGGCGGGGGGGGGGGGGGGGGGGGGGGGGGGGAGGAGGGACTCATGCTCTAATTTCTGTACTGAATAAATGATTGCAATAACAATAACTAAAAACACTGTCAAGAGAGAGAGAGAGAGAGAGAGAGTAATCATTCTGCTAATTCTGTATTGAATAAATGATTAGCGAAAAACTACTGTTAACGAGAGAGAGAGAGAGAGAGAGAGAGAGGAGAGAGAGAGAGAGAGAGAGAGAGAGAGAGAGAGAGAGACGAATCATGCTCTAATTTCAGTGCTGAATAAATGATTGAATTAACACTAACTAAAAATCACTGTCAAGTTACAGAGAGAGAGAGAGAGAGAGAGAGAGAGAGAGAGAGAGAGAGAGAGAAGAGAGAGAGAGAATGATACTGCAAATTCTGTATTGAATAAATGATTGGATAAACATTAAATAAAAACTAATATTAAAGAGAGAGAGAGAGAGAGAGAGAGAGAGAGAGAGAGAGAGAGAGAGAGAGAGGTGACGTTTAAGAAGCAATATAAAAAGAGAAACATTGTTATTATGGTGGTTTTTTATTAAATACAGAAAATGAATAAGCTATTATTTATGTTATTATCATTATTATTAATATTATCATCATTTCTCATATTGTCACCGTAATTCTATTGTCTACTGTTATCTGCATTCTCTAATTGTAACTGACCACTAGGTGAAATTTACCATTTGCTGCATAAAGGCTATATACATCGTGTGAATACTTTTTAACAGGACATTATTATTATTCATTATTATTAAATTATTATTATTTTTATTACTGTGCGAGGAAGAAGAGGAAGAAAAAGAAGAAGAAGAAGAAGAAGAAGAAGAAGGAGACGAAATAGTGGACCTGGTGAGTAATGCGATTCACGTTAGGAAGGACAATAAACAGATTTCGTCAGTGGGCGTGAGACGAACGAGGGGACACTCAGATGGGGCCCAAAGGAACCTCGAGGGGAAGTGGGTGGTGAGGAGGAGGAAAAGGAGGAGTTGGTGGAGTTGGATTTGCAGGAGTTGGAATTGGAGGAGGAGGAGGAGTTGTAGTGGGATGTGGAGGAGTTGGAGGAATAGGAGGAGGATTTGGAGTTGGACTTAGATTTGGAGGAGTTGGAGTTGGAGGAGGAGGAGGAGGAGTAAGAGGAGTTGGAGTTCGCGGAGGAGTTGGAGGAGGAGGAGGAGGAGAAGGGGTTGGAGTTGGAGGTGGAGGTGGAGGAGGAGAAGGAGTTGGAGTTGGAGTAGAAGTAAGAGGAGTTGGAATATTTAGAGTTGGAGGAGGAGGAGGAGGAAGAAGAGGAGTAAGAGAAGTTGGAGGAGGCGGAGTTCGCGGAGGAGTTGCAGTTGGAGGGGGAGGGGGGAGGAGTTGGAGTATTTGCAGTTGGAGTTGCGGCTGGGGTTGGAGGAGGAGGAGGAAGGAGAGAGTTTGAAGATGAGAGACGAGAGAGAGAGAGAGAGAGAGAGAGAGAGAAGTGTTGCGGACAGACGATGGGCGTCTGTTGACATAGACCTCGAGCTGATGTCCGCAACTCGTTGGGGGGGGCTGGGGAGGAGGAGTAAAAATAGATTGATGGGCCGTTTGGAGTGGATGAGAGTGGCCCCCAAGTGGATGTAAAGTGGATGGCGAGAGTGGATGAGGGGCCATAACACAGCTGCTTTTTCCGAATGGTATTAGTCTTTCCTATAGATCGTCAGTTTATGCTTTTGAGATCATCACAAAGAAATATTATTAATGAAAATAATAAAAGTGGGACTTTCATTGAATCGACGGTGTGGGCGTTGACGTGGGGAATTGTGGTCTTTTTTGCTGGAGAGAGAGAGAGAGAGAGAGAGAGAGAGAGAGAGAGAGAGAGAGGGAACAGATAGAAAACACTATGTGGTACTTCTTCTTCTTCCTAGCTTAAACCCATTTTTATATGGGGTCGCCATTACGAATGAGTCGTCTCCATCGATTTCTGTCTTGTGCCTCGTTCTCATTTATACCTTTCAATTCCACTATGTGGTACAATAATGATATAATAATAATAAGTAGTAGACCCTCTTTTATAATAATAATAATAATAATAATAATAATAATAATAAGAAGAAGAAGAAGGAAGAAGAAGAAGAAGAAGAAGAAGAAGAAGAAGAAGAAGAATGGGAAGAAAAAATTCCCAATATCATGATAAAATAATATGCGATAAAACTATATACAATTATATAAACGAATTATATCTTTTGCTTATTAACAATTTATTTATATTGTACATTTTCATTACATAATAATAATAATAATAATAATAATAATAAATAAATAAATAATAATAACCTAAAATAATAAATTTCTTGATAAAACGATACAGTTCCTTCTCGCTCACTGTAATTCACTATTTTCATAGTGGATTAGAAAATATAACTTAATATCAAGGAAACCAGGCTCCAAGTAGTAGGTCATAGCCCAAAGGGTATGTCACACTCCAAAGTTGGGGATAATTGGTAACATGGTCACCAGCGGGCGAAACTCAAGTCATGGAAGCGCAGGAGAAAGCCCAAAAGAAAGTAACTCCAGTCAGTTGAAACAAGAAATAATTAAAAATAATTAATTGTCATATGAATTATAATCCTAAAACCATCACCCATATATATAACCAGTCTTTCCTTAATTCTGTTTAAATGCTTCGTAAAATAAAAAAAGAATCCATTTGTGTCATCGCGAAATAATAAAGAATCCCTTTATATTAATAGTAAAATAATGGAGAACCCATTTATATAATAGTAAAATAATAAAGAATCCACTTATATAATTGTAAAATAATAAAGAATGCATCTACATAATCGTAAAATAATAAAGAATCCACTTATATAATCGTAAAATAACAAAGAATCTAATCTATATATAATCATAAAAGCATAAATAATTCTTGCCCAGCGTTTCCTCACATCTATTTCATTGCTGGAGTGAAGATCTGTCAACAGCATCGTCAAAATATCAGCGAATCTAATTAATCGCAGAATCGGCAATTTTGAAGCCTGATTCTTGGATTACGTCAGCGAAGGATAAAAGAGGAGAATCCATATGAAGAAGGGCAAGGTCTTGGAGGAAATGTAGGGTGAAGGTCCTTGAGTATAATATCACGACACAAGCTAAAACTCACTGTCAGAGTTCAAATGAGACTTTGGGTATATATTAGCGGTCAGAGTTTCGAGGATTTTGGTCAGATAACCTCATCGGCAGATCTCCAAAACCCCCTCTCGTCCATCTTCGTGAGCTCATCCATTCAACCCAATCTCGTCCATCTCCCTCCCTCCTTTCCCCTCTCCCCCAATCACGCCACCATTCGTCGAAATCTGATGGAGAAGATGACGAAGGACAACAGACAACCTTTCGCCATCACTCGGCCGGAAGTATCAATGTCGCAGCCCAGGAGCGACTTGTGGACTTGCGGTCGCTGTAGGGGGTCCCCTGAGGGTCTGGGCTAAGGGGGGAGGGGAGGGGGGGGGTGACAGAGAGGGTATCTCTAAGGACTGCTATAGAACAGGGCAAGGACGGGATGGGGGTAGGGGTACAAGGACAGGGTGAGATGTGAAGAGGGAAGGATTGTATCTGCTTCATCGGGCACTGTTTATCGCAATGCCCTGGGTTAGGACACTCGCCCCCCCCCCCCACTTCTCCCCCCCTTCCCAATTCCACATCCCCTTAGTGGGGACTGCCGGAGGTTTTATTGCTATTGAATATTTCTAAGAAATATACACTGCAATAATGTTTTGCTTTGATGTCTAAAAGTCAGTTAATTAATTTTGACATTTTGTACCGGTTTTATAATAAAACTTTAAAATTCATTACGTGTAATATTCTATTATGTCTGCAGAGGTAGCAATATTGGTCGGTAATGTCTTCCAATAATAATAATAATAATAATAATAACAGTAATAATAATAATAATAATTCGTAACAGCAAAGGGTAAATTCCGCTTCTAATTACAAATCATTATCATGCCGAATGCCGTTTAAAGTCTCTCTCTCTCTCTCTCTCTCTCTCTCTCTCTCTCTCTCTCTCTCTCTCTCTCTCCACTTCCTTGTAATCATCCACGAAAACCCCCCCAGCGTAGACCGTTGCAACTTACACTAATCACAAAAAAAAAAGACGAGATCGGAGTTGACAACTTAATCTGGCACTTGCAAGTTGTGTACTAAGTTGTTTGTGATGTTTGTGGCGAGTGGGGACGTCAGGAGTATGCACGAGGACCAGTGTGCGTATGTGTCAGTATGTGAATGTTTGTGTGTGTGTTTGTGAGCGCTTATCTACACATAACTGCTATACTTCAGTCGGGGACGTATGTGTGACACTTGCCGAGTTTAAGGATATTTCTCTCTCATACTATTTCCTATATTTAACCACCCGCGCCCCCTTCTCTCTCTCTCTCTCTCTCTCTCTCTCTCTCTCTCTCTCTCTCTACGTATTTTTTCTCTCCCTGGGTATTTATTGTAGTTTACTTCTCGCTCTCTTTTTTTCTTTCTCTACGTATTTTTCAGTCCCGCACTCTTTTTCCTATATTTAACCCCTCTCTCTCTCTCTCTCTCTCTCTCTCTCTCTCTCTCTTTTTTTGTTCCCCATACTTTTTCTTACATTTAACCTCTCTCTCTCTCTCTCTCTCTCTCACAGTATTTTTTTTGTCCCATACTTTTTCTTACATTTAATCTCTCTCTCTCTATCTCGCCGTAATGTTCTCTTGCATAGTTATTCTTATATTTAACCTCTCTCTCTCTCTCTCTCTCTCTCAATATTTTTCTGTCCCATGCTTTTTCTTACATTTAACTTCTCTATCTCGCCGTAATTTTCTCTCCCATAGTTATTCTTATATTTAACCTCTCTCTCTCCTCTCTCTCTCTCTCTCTCTCTCTCTGGCGTACATGTGACACCCGACCGTAATTTATGGGTCCTTGTTTGCTTAAGTTTGTCAGATGGAATGCTTTACGAGTCCCGTTAACTCCTGTGGTAGATTTGTCAAGAGATCTTTCCACTTTTATTCACTCACTTTGTTTATTCACTTGTTTATTTATTTATTTAGTTATTTCATTATTTATTTGCTTACTTGTACGTGGCACCGGAATGGGTGAAATTATTTAGCAATGCTGAGAGTTCAACTTTATTAGTATTGTAGGGTTATGTAGGATATATATATATATATATATATATATATATATATATATATATATATATATATTATATATATATATATATATATATATATAAATATATACATATTATATATATACTATATATATATATATATATATATATATATATATATACATACACACACACACCACACACACACACACACATATATATATATATATATATATATATATATATATATATATATATATATTACATACACACAAATGTATTGGAATGCAGTTCAAACCAAATTAAAGTCATTGTTGTACGAAAATTTTTATTTTCATGGTGTTTCTAGTCATTTCTTGGTAACAATAGCGATTAATAATAATAACAACAACAATAATAATAATAACAATTATTAAGATTTAATGCTTAATCACTGTTTTCAGCCTCTCTCTCTCTCTCTCTCTCAAATCATTGGAATCTCACCCCCATTTCAGAACCAGTCATGAAAATCATAGAATCATTCCCGTTTTCCTTTATTATTCTTCGTTGTCTTTTACCAGCTCCTCATTCCTCGCTTCCCTTCGTCATTCCTTTTTTCCGTATTTTTCTATATTCTCTTTTTTCCTTTCCACTCTTCGTCTACGACCTTAGGTCGTTTACTTCAGCCTCTCAGTCAATTAAATTATCGTTCTCTCTCTCTCCCTCTTTCTTTCCATCTCCTTTTTTGTCTTCTCCCTCCATCTGCCTCTCTCCTTATTCTCGAATATGACATTTTTCCTCCCCAATTCCTTCATCTTATCCTTCCCCCTCGTTCTTTCCCTTCCCATTCCCTTTTCTTCTGTACCTATCCCATTCCCTTTTCTTCTGTCCTTATCTCCTGTCCACTCTCTTCTGTCCTGTCTCCCTCTGCCCCTTTTCTCCCGTCTCCTGTCCTCCGTCATTTTTTTTTTCTCTCTCTCTCTCGAATGTCCCTCGCCACACACATACGTCGTAAATATTGCCAATTACCAGCTTCCATGGACGCAAAGGGATCTCTTTCTCTCTCTCTCTCTCTCTCTGGGGACTTCAAAACTACAGGGATACACTGTCCTATGGAATCAGAGAGAGAGAGAGAGAGAGAGAGAGAGCGCGAATTCTGTAAACCTTAAATTGTAACAGATTGTAGTTTGAAGATCAGAATAGAATGGAGTTCTGATATTATGATGGAAATGGAATTTGATGCCTTATTCACGGATGACTTATTCGAATATAATGCTTTTAATTTCCACTAGGAAATCTGATATTACATATATATATATATATATATATATATATATATATAGTATATATATATATATATATATATATATATATTATATTATATTATATTATATTATATAAGTACAGCAATATTTATAGCCGAATAATAGAAGAACAGACGTAGAGACAGATGAGTTACTTAATACGGTAAACTTTCATCAACTGGTCATCAATTGAAGACCCTCCACTTCATCTTTCAATGGACGGCTTCTCGTAACATACTCGGGTCTCAAGTGCGACTCATTGCTGCAATGCTAGGAGGAGGAGGAGGAGGAGGAGAAAAAGAATAAAGGATAAATAGACACCTTCCTAAACGGAAGAATAAACAGGAGAAGAGAGAACTTGTGGACAAACGTACCTGATACCTATTAACTGATTTAAAGTCAATAAAAACTTGCTATAGTAGACTCACACCAACCGTACATTTGATGTCTAGGCCAGTCCCTTACGACGTTCCTGATTGGCTGCTGATAAGCCAATCACAGGGCTGGAAACTCTCAGTCTCTCGAGAGAGTTTACATGGGTAGGATCTATGTTCTACTTCTCCTGAGGGATACGTCTTTCATGAGAGGTGGAACATGCATCCTACCTATGTGAACTCTCTCGAGAGACTGAGAGTTCCCAGCCCCGTGATTGGCTTATCAACAGCCAATCAGGAGCGTCGTAAAGGACTGGCCTAGACATCAAATGCACGGTTGATGTCAATATACTATAGTAAATACAGGTATACCTTTTTCAAAGTCTGAAAAAATAAATGTCAAAATTAAAGAGACATCTGCCTTAGTGATTATTGTTGTTGTTGAAGATTAAGCTAGCCTTATGCCAACACAGGCTCTTGCTCATAAAAAGCAGACCGTCGAAAACCCAGGTGCCTTCCACGGTTAAAGAATTGTCCAAAGACTATCTGTAACAGCCCAAGGTTTGAGAAAATTGGTCGTATGGTTTCTATAATAGCCAGCGCTTTAGAATTAAATGTGACACAACAAACATCTTCAGATTCTTTCATTTTATCGGCGAATACAATCTGATGCATATTTATAACTGTAACAATCACAATAAGCGTTCTGCTTTAACTCAATCTTGCATATGTATACCCGACATACACATGCGTATACGTAGCCTACGATATGTGTAATTATATTCAGAGCGAAATGAATATCACCTAAGTGTAGGTGATGTATACCAACATACACTCCAATACACTTATGTGTATATAGTCTATTATATGTGTTATCATATTCAGAGCGAAATGAATATCACTTATGTGTAGGTGATGTATACAAACACACAATCCAATACACCCATTTCTTAAATGAATGCAAGAGCACATTCATTAGTAACTAATCTCATATTTCATTTGCAATTGCTTCAAGGTGAGGGCGCATGCGCGCATGACGAAACACCGCCCAAGGTGGTGGAATCCCCCTAACGCGCTAAATGCAAAAAAAAAAAAGAAAAAAAAGAAAGAAACCCATACAATCATATCCATCACTTCATCATAGCCATTTCATTATTTCGTCAACATCAGCAACTCGAGCGCTGTCGAAAGTACCATCAGTCAAAATCAAGAAGAGGAAGAAGAGGAGGAAGAAGTGAGTTTGTTTACAAAGATTCCTCTCCTAGGGGCATCGTCACATTGCATCACGTGTTTGTTCAAATTCAATTAGACAGACACCTCGCTCAGTGGTAGTTGCACATCGCCACTTCTCCTCCTCCTCCTCCTCCTTGCATAAATACGGTAAGAGGGGCGGGGGATGGAAGGAATAGGGTCTCTCGTACCCCATCCATCACCCCCTCCCTCTCTCTACTGCCAGGCCTTATTTAAAGCCGTTCGGTGCATATCTAACCCGGCAACACTTGTAAGGGAATCTGCTTCTTCCCTCAAAAGTTACACTTGGGAGTAAGTCATAAACTAACCCTGTAACTACTAGTAGAAACATCAAGTGTCAACTATAACTCCGTCAACGCAGCAGCCTCTCTCTCTCTCTCTCTCTCTCTCTCTCTCTCTCTGTATCTCTCAGTATGTACGCCACGTGACGAATGCGACAACTCGTTCGTGTGACAGGCGTCCCAACCCGTGAACGACTGTGGGAATGATCTCGAGACGAAAGCTGCGAAAGGCTAAAAAAATCGTCCTGTCCGTCAACTCTACGACGATTCTAGAAGTCGTCAATCCCGAGGCGTTAAATCCGCGATATTTGGCAGGATTTCAAAAGACAACGCCTCTTAAGACACGTCCGCGAGGCGGCAGCGCAGCGCGAGCGGACGCGGGAAGAATATACGAGGTTTGGCGCGAAACTCCCGACTAGCAAAAGCGCCATTCCGGGCGGGTAATTTGGGAAAACAGTTGACATCGGATATGCGTCCCTCAAGTGGCCGCTCAGATTTCGCCTCGCCCCAACGGAGCGAAAAGGTTCGTTCACGCCGCCGGTCTGCATCGGCCCTCTGCCGGGTATACGGTGCCCCTGTTCCTCCCCGACGAAAAGGGACGGGCAACGGGTCGAAGAGGAGCGGGAAGGGTCTTTATAAATGGCTCAGATGAAGAAAAGGCGACACAGTGTATTTGGGGAGAGGGTGTTGTAAGACACTTATGACGAGGTATATGTAAACACTTTTCACTCTTCTAATAAGGGTTCTTCTTCTTTTGGCTTTTTCTTCTTCTTCTTCTTCTTCTTTTCTTTCCGTCTTCCTCTTTATCCCCTTCTTTCCTATCTACTAGCTCTAGGTAATCAGGCCTTCTTCTTCTTCCTATGGGGGGAGGGGGGGGGGGGGGAGGGGGTAAGAGAATGGGTTTCCGGGCGTGAACCAAACCGCAGCCAAGGAAAGCGTATAGCACAAATTGTCTGGATTATTTTTGTTTCCAAATTTCAAAACAGAACCTGGCGGGCGTTTTTTTATTTCTTTTCCCAGCCGACTCTCCCGGCTAATTAATGACGTCTGTCTATTGTGCTTCCTTTGTGTCGGAAAACGGTTTTTGTCCGTCTTTTACGTGGACTTCCATTATCGCGTTTCTATAGATGGACGAATATCGGCAACAAAGGACGGCCGCGCAAAAATAGAAAAGGCTGATAAAATATTCCGGATAATTTAAGCGCGCTTTACCTGCTGCTACAGGTGCGTCGCTCGTAGTCGTTTATACCGCAGATGAAAATAATAATAATAATAATAATAATACACATTTTCGCTGGGGCGTCAAAAATCTCCATGATTACGTGTACTGTTGATGCTGGCGGCTGATATATAATAATAATAAACTAACAACAACCATTATCATTGGTATAAGTATTGTTGCTGTTGTTGCGGGCGGTTGTTACTGAATCAAATCATCGCTGTATCTGAAGGAAAGACAATGTAATAATACAATTGTAAAATTATTAAAGGATTTAAACCATCATGTGAACTGCTAACTGTTATTACTGTCATTAATATAAAGGAAACAAGTTATAACTTAAATAACGATGTAACTAAAACGATGACCCGTAATTCAGAATTAAATCATACATTTTCATACGGAAATTTAACAACGAAAATCGTTTGTCAAACTTCTAAAAGATTAACAGCAACTTGTTTTCAATAGTAATGAAAGAAAAGAGTGTTTAATCTTTAACAATCACAAAAATGATGATAAACTTTATCTCAGCGCAAGAACGAATTTGAATTACCATTATTATTATTATTATTATTATTATTATTATTATTATTATTATTATTATTATTATTATTATTATTATTATTATTATTATTATTATTATTATTTGCACATCAAATTCTAATGACATTTGCATAGTGGTACTTCACGCTTTTGCAAGCACGGGCTCTTCCTCGACATACTACATTAGATGTCTCTTTCATTATATATAAAATGTCTGAGACAATGAAGTACATATAGTACAATTCTAAATTATTATTATTATTATTATTATTATTATTATTATTATTATTATTATTATTATTATTATTATTATTATTATTATTATTATTGATATATGCTGGAAGAAGACCTTCATTAATACAGGTTTTATCGACAATTATGGCTATTTCAGCCGCATTTATTTTGTATAGAAGAATAGAGAAACTTCTATGCAAAATATAAGTGGCTGAAATAGCCATTATTTTAATAAAACCTGAATTATTATTATAGTTAAAAAACTAGGATCTTGTAAAATTAGGTCCATCATTAGAGACCGATTTGAAAGCGGTAAAGTACATAAACACTGCTAATGAATTTCACTTAATGAATTTAATTTACTATTATTATTATTATAATTATTATTATCATTATTATTATTATTATCATTATTATTATTATTATTATTATTATTATTATTATTATTATTATTATTATTATTATTATTATTATTATTATTATTATTATTATTATTATTGCTGGAATCTTGCAATATTCGGCTCATCATAAGTAAGGATAATTGCTCCCTTCTAACTATAGTACCCCAACCCCCATTTCCCATTTCCCTCTACCCCATACCCCTACTTTCTTCGTTTCTCGGCCCAGGGTAGATATAGGCATTGGGATGTCCCTCCCATTGGCCTCTGAATCTCAAAAAAAAAAGTAAATAAATAAATAAATAAAAAGAAAATGATTTACCTAAGAACATTTTAGACTAATGGCGGAAACAACTCACATTCAGTTGTTCAGTTTTAAAATAAATCTAATATATCACTCTTGTATATTACGAGCTGGTTTCATAGAAGAAGATGACGAGGGGGGGTGGGGGTGGGGGGGGGGTATAGGAGGCCCATGTTGGAAGACGGAGGGTGGGGGAATGGGAGGATCCAGTGTTTATAGAGGGTTCGGACGTTCCTTTTTCGTTGGGGATTAAATATCATTACTAGTGAAGTGTCAATAATAATAATAATAATAATAATAAATAATAATAATATTAATAATAATAATAATAATAATAATAATTGCAGCTGTGGCCCTTATAAGAAAATTATATTTTCAACTGTGGCTATTATATTATAATAATAATAATAATAATAATAATAATAATAATAATAATAATAATAATAATAATAATAATAATAATAGGCATATTCACTATAAAATATTTATTTATTCATTTTATTTCTTTATTTCCATCCATATTCTGGCGGATTTAGGATATTTTAGGCAGTGTTTTTATTATAGCAGTTTATTGACGCCAAGAAATAAACTATTTATCCTGCTATTATTCTGATTCATTATTATTATTATTATTATTATTATTATTATTATTATTATTATTATTATTATTATAGAAGTAGTAGTAGTTGTTATTATCATTATTAATAGAAGTGGTAGTAGTTGTAGTAGTAGTAGTAGTTTACTGCAGATTTCC